>NC_054405.1:24409751-24711996 GCF_017976425.1 Toxotes jaculatrix | reverse complement strand
GTTTGGGGTTCAACCTGAATCAAATGTCCTCTGATGCAGCAACCAGGAGACAACCAGGAGACAACCGTTCTGACTTGTTTTGAATCCAAAGCACATACTGCAACTCCGACAGAAAAACAACTGATTGTCGCAGTCAGTTATTTTCCAATTATTTTCCATATTATTTTAATTAGCTACCAGAACTGTTCTTGAATAAGAACAATGATGTATGGAAACAGACTGTGCAGAAAATTAACTGGTAAAGTAGCAAAGGGAGAAAATAAAATGCCCAGTCGGACTAAAATTGAAATCAGTTTGTGTAAACAGAAGTGGGAACTGAAGACTGCGTCTCGTCTTTATGCAGCTTGCAAAACAGTGAAGTTGTGCCAGACCAGGTTAATCAATAAGGGAAATTAGTTAATGTCCAGTTACACAGGAGCATTAAGTCTGTCAGACCACTTAAATCTGTCCACATGAAAATATTACATTTATCGAATGGATTTTAGGTTAAGCAGAACTAGATGTGTAGCAATAAAACCATTAATGAAGCAGTATTATAAACATTGATTTCTCCGTCCGCTGAGAAAAACAAAACAAAGGAGCTGCTAATATAAAGCTGGGTGCTGCAGCAGGTGCTTTGGGTCAGCTCTTTGCTCAGCGGCACCTCGGCAGCTGTTGCCGGCGCACAGAATGAGTCGTGATTCAAACTACCAGGTTCCCACGGCGAAACATTTCTTCTCACGCCATTAGGCCACTGCCGTCCCGCTTCCCCTGTGAAGTGTGACTACGTCGTTTCATTTTGACAGATCATGGCGCAATAGATGTTTCCTGTAGTTCAGAGAGCTTCAGAGGACGGGATGGAACTGAGACAGCTGGTCCCCCTTTTTCTAGTCTTAAAGCATTTTTCAGCAATCAGGCTACTGAACAGCTGTTTGAAGATTGACGTGCTGCTGTTTTTTGTTCAGCTAGACCATGGCACGTCTTACTGAGCTACCTGCAGGAACAGCAGGTGATGTGACTGTTAGCATTTATGATGCTTTGATCATTACAAACACACACACACACTCATACCATCCCCCAACCTGTCTGCATCTTGGATCAAATTCAGGGGATCAGTTTCTTTTTTCCCTTGTCTTGTAAAATAATTTCATTGGTGCTGATTAGGGACGTAGAACAATCCGTGAAGAGATGAGCTGTACAGGTGAGGAGGAGGAGGAGGAAGAAATGGCTGTGGTGGCGGCTGATGCAGTGTAGCACCAGTTTAATGTCATCATTAACACTGTTGTCACTCAAACTGCTGCTTTGATGAATTGGATGAAATGTTTCACTGGGTAACACAGCCACAGACCCATCACTGTTGCTGTTATTGAAATAATCCAGCGTCTGTTCAGGCCTGAAATTAAGTAACACAGAACAGCTTGTGCTTTAAAAACCACACTTTGCTGGGTTTTGTTCATCGTGCTAATTCTTACCTCAGCCCCTCAGATGAACAGGACTCCTCCAGCTCTGGTGCTTACCTGCTGCCAGCTCCAGCTGTAACCAGCTGTACTACGTTAGCTATGGTCTGTATTGTTAATGAGTTGCTGGGTGGCATGTGGTTGTTGTGGGGGAGCCAACAAGCACCCTGGCCAGTGCTGTGCTGTGTTAGCTGGGAAACCAAAACGGTGCTGGTCACTGCACCTCTCGATGTCTGCATAGTTACAACAGCAAAAAAAAAATGTGTGAACCTTCATAAAGGAATCTGATCCATTAATGTTGATATGAAATTAGTATTAGTAACATTAGTACACGAGACGTTAACAGTCGTTGTGAATGATGCTGTGCAGGAAGCAGCTATCTAGCATCTTAATTCTGCCCCAAAGAACCTAATTTAAATAGCAATGGTAGATATCAACCCTCCAGGAAATGTAACTCTGCTAATTGGCGACTGAACTTGTGCAGCGGCTTTTAGAAATGTGATTTTTCAAAAGTTACTTTCAGCCTCCAGTGTGTGACTGACACGGGAGTTAAGCTCATGGCAAACATGTCATACTGCAGGAAAAATAACTCGCATCCTCAGACGCTGTGGAGTTTGACCGTGCTGCCGATGAAGAGACTGAAGATGTCACCAGTGTCAACAAGTTTCTAATGGTACTGGCAACAGTTCAGACGTCTAAAACTGTCAAAGAAAAATATAAAAAAAAAAGAAAATCAACAAGATATTACATTCCGGTGGAGTGAGAGGAGCCACTGTGGGAAGAGGGTCAAAGATGGGCACTCACTGTTTTCAGACCTTTGCGCTGCATGTGGCTCTGGTGGTTGTTTGAGAAGGCAGAGAAGCTCTATCAGTGATTTTTGAGGTTGTGCACACACTTTTATCAGTTGCTTCTTTTTCGAACTGTTGAGCTGCTACATCACACTGTTATCGAGAGGGGAAGCACACGCTGCTCTGTAAAACTGTGCCCTGCCCTTCCTGGACAAACGAAACGCCTTGGCACAGGATCATGGACAACCCTGTGAAAACATGAATTGTTTCTGTGCCCAGTTTTGACACGTGACATTTCATTTGTGCAGCTTTAAACATTATTTAAAATCTACACAAACCTCAAGAGCAGCTTGACTTTTCAGAACATAGGCCCTGGTGTCAACAGTCTTCATCGAGACTAGAACTACTTTATCTGGAAAGGAGCAGTTACAATAGACTCTGTCCATGGCGGTGACATGTGCTCTGTTAAAACCTAAAGACTGAGATGTGGATGAAAACAATAAAAAGCTAGTAAGTTGACCGTTGAGCTCAAGTCATTTTTATTTACTGGAAGTAGACGTTCCATTTTTTTGAGGACCACAGAGACATTCCCCTTTCCTCCACTGCATCAGAATAGCAGCGGAAATATCGGAGACAGAAACCTCAAAACCTGAGTCAGTAACACCGCAGCAGTCTGCATGGACAGATACCAGGTAACTGAGAAATTATGAGGACCTTCTAATAGACGTGGCTGCTTTTTGTATCTTAATCTTGAATCTGATGAGTCAATTCTGCTTCTGTTGTGGCGTCTTTTACTGCCGCGGTGAGCTGGAGCTTGTCATCAGTCTGTGTACCCGGCACTGAAACGAGGCAGCGGGCTGAAACACGTCGGTAGATTTACAGCGTGTTATTCATTACGAACCAGCCGCTGTATGTGGGTCTCTCTCTGACGGTTCTCAAAGCATTGCCTCTGCCCACTTTGTTTCACATTACACTCTCATATTGGACCGTTGTCTGTTGAACCCCAAGCTATCATCCCGTGGCCTGATTGTCCCCTCACTGACAAATGTTGATAATTGCCTTCCAGTGGAGCTGTAAAAGCTCTCCCTGCTGGGCCCATTGATTCGCTCTTCCTAACCAGTGGTGGGAAGGAGCAACGCGCCTTGGGCTCTCTGGCTTGGCATGGCACAGCAGAGCTTGGCACAGCAGGACGAGCCAGCCATCGGGAGATATATGGAGGGAAGCTAGCAGGATTAGGGACGCTGAGATAACTGATTTGCTGATCATTATGTAAGCCACATCTGTCCTCTGTCCCCTCAGTGGCACCCGGCCTCCCACGCTGAGTGCAGTCAAACCCAGCAGCAACATGAAGAGATGAGGCTCTGAGTTCTGCTTACAGAGAGGAAGCCAGGGGAAGGGGTGAGGGGGTGAGGGGGAGGGGAGGTAAACACACTGCAGGCTGCTTGTCACTAAGATGCTGAGCAAAAATTTGGTGTTCCTGGGAAAATAGTATTTATAAAATTACAGAAAGGTTGACCGGCCAAGTGCTTTTAATACTAGTGCAAAATCCTCCAGAGAGATTTTCCTGGGGCCGAGAGCTGCGAGGCAGTTGTTTCCTGCATTGATCAGTCTATTTTATTGATCCGTCCCTCAGCCTGTAAACTGTCAGGAATTAGTCAGAAATACCCATCACTGTTTCCCAGAGCACAGAGTGATGTCTTCAGATGTCCAGTTTTGTCCTGCCAGCATTGAAAAAAAAAACAAAATTCACAAAGAAAACCAGCAAATTCTCCCATTGGAGAAGCTGCAGAATTGGATAGATTGACAATTAAAAGATAAAAAAAATATCTATATCTAATATATATGTTCAGGCCTTATTGCCCCTTTGAAGATGCTACCAAATTGCATCTTGTTTTTGTTTAAAAAGGTTTTAAAAAGTCTTAAACTGGCAAAACTTCTAAAATCTGATGGAAAATACCTTGTTCGAGAAATGTATTTCGTGTCTCTCTCGACCTCTCTACAAGAGGAGTGACTTACTGAACAATGTCCCGGGAAGAATTAATTGCCACACTCAGGGACGCTACAGCAGGGCAGATTGTTTCTATCACTGTACCTTGACCCTGCACAGGCCTGAAGGACAGCCCGCTGTCCTGCATTAATCCTGGGACCGTGGGACGGTAGGCGAGGTTTCGCGTTGAGCTCGGACGGGACAGGAGGCTGCTGTTTGAGCAGGCAGCATCACTGCTCAGCATTTAATGGCCACTGTACAATGTTTCTGTGCTTCCTCTCCCTCAGACATGATAAGGAGCTTATTTGAACAGCACTTTGCTCCGATGGGTTTGGACGGGAGCCAGTGGAGGCTGTGATCATGGCAGCGGCAGCACAGCTGTAAATTACCACTGAAGCCCCTTACACATCCATCACACTGTGTCTCCTGTTAAAATTCAATTTTTAGCTTAAATGGCATGGAGTAATCTCTCTTGCGTAATGTTGGCTAAGTCGCCTCCAGCAGGTTAGCATATGCTCTGTCATACACATCTGTCCCAGTTTCAGTTTTTGTACTCTTGTACTATTGTACCAAAACTGAAACTCTACAGTTTGTCTGCCACATAATCTCTGAAATGAAAGGATGTTGGGGATAATTATTTATAATTATTTCTCCTCTTTTGATAGATGCGCAGCTTGTTGTTGTTCGATATAGTATCTGTGTGGTGAGGAATTAGATTAAGATAAATGTCTTGCTGCTGAACAAAGTCTCATAAATCCTGCAAAAATATTTAATAGAGTGCTTGCCTTTTGTTTGGCGGCAGATTGGTGCAGGTTTGGCAGGGGCCTGTTGTTGGCATTGATGTCAGTTGATATAAACAGTGACTCACTGTTTTTCTACAGAATAAACATCCTACAAGGGGTGAAACTGTTCACACAACATGAAAGTCTGAAAATTGCCAGGTTTTTTTTTTTCCTGTATGTGTGTTTGCATCCAAGAATCAAGCCCCAGTTCTGTGCCTGCAGAAGGCAGAGAAGCAGCCATCTGTCATGGCCTTTGTCCAGTCCTCTGCCTGGTATCTCTGGTCACAGCAGAGCTGTGGATAATGACTCCTGTTGGGAGGCTGTGTGGCTGCCCTGCTGGGCTCCTCTTCCAGGGAGGTCTCCATGCCTCAGTCTCCACCCCGGGATCCTCAACTTCAGCAGCAAAGAGCAGCGGAGCTGGAGCCCAGGGGACGAGCAGAAATTTGGGATGGAGCCACAATAAAAACTCATCGGCTCGCTTTTTTTATAACTCAGTATTTCTCTGAGGATTAAGAAAAGTACAACAGCAAACAACAGAATGAGTTCAACTGCAGTCGCTGCCAGTAGCTGTATTCTTAACGGTGTCAAAAGGACATTTTTTTTTTCCTTTTTGTTTCCGTTACCCTTTGCCCAAGATTTTGCTGCTGAATATTGTTTTTCTGTGTACTCCCACCAGATCTCCACTGCCTGAGTCACCGCACCTTCAGGGTGATATTTATATGAAAACAAATGGTTTCCTTTGCCTGCTTTCAGCTGGACTTCTTTGCCAGAGAGATGGGGACAGTGTGAGAGAGAAGTCAAAACGTTTGTGCGTCCCACTGCTGTGTAGCATTTCCTGCTGTACTACAGTACTAAAGATAACCATTTACTAGCAAACCACTTTGCAAGACATGGCATGATTCACCTTTTACAGTTGGATCAACAGCTTGTTGGATCAGTAGCTGGTGGAGGTGTAGGCTGGTACAGTGGTACAGTGGACTATTTTTTAGAAAGCGAGGACTGGTAGCTCGTGTTTGTGTGTGATGAACCAGGACAGCCGGGTCAAATTGACTTGTCTGTGAAGTGGCTGAGGAGAGGAAGAGGTGGGAGAGGTGCAGAGGGTGAGGTAGAGCAGGAAAGGTAATTGTGTCTCTGGGGGTCGAGTTAGATCTTTCTGTGATCTGACAGAACAGGAAGGGGAAGGAAAAAAAAATGAACTGAAAAGCTTCCTCTTCTCTCTCCGAACTACTGTTGACTCTCAGCAGGAGGAGAGGAAACCGAAAAGGGAAGCATTGACCCAAGGTGGTCTGATTCATCCTCCTCAGAGAATGAATGAGATGCTCTGTTCTTAGCAGACTTACTGTCCTTCCTCTGCTTCAAACAAAGGCAGTCCAGAGTTACTCCACACACCAGAACACGGGATGAAAATGCTCTGTCAAATTCAGACATTCAGACAAGTGTTAAACGATTTCCATGAAATCCTAAGAACCTTTTTTACCAGTTCAGGATATTTTCTCCATGGGAGCATTGGATGGATTTGGATTTTGTTCCCATAATAAAGGATGTCTGAATGGCCAGTGTGGAGGAAAATGTTTAGGTTCTGCACAAGAAATGTTTAATTTTCACAGGGAACAAATTCTTGTGTGTTTGAGGTTTAACTCAAATTTTATTGCATTCTCTTGTCATCTGTCAATAGGCAGAAAATCACTGTTGCCACACGTGTGTGAAACAGGTGTCCGCTTCACACCTCAGAGCTCCACTGAAACCTAAATGCTGAAAATGAATTAGTAAATGAGAGGAAGCGAAAAGAAAACCCTTGTTTTTTACTCTCCAGAGTCTTTATTTTTGTCCTTCGTTTCACCAGGTGGTCGTTCATGTGTGACGATGTTACCGGTACCTCTAACAATGAAAGACTGTGGCAGCCTGCTGGTATCTGCAGCTGACTCCTGCCTTAGGAGGCACGGTGAGGCACAGCACAGCAGGGCCTGGACGCAGCCAAAGAAAAGCCAAGGACAGTGTCCTGTTCGTATTCAAACATAATGGTGGAGAAATTGAAAAAAAAAAGGAATCTGGACATCTGTCTCTGTTAAGCACCAGAAACAAAATCTTTTTAACTCGGAGCAAATCAAAGAAAATGTGTCTGGTTGTGTCTCTCTGGCATGTTGGTGCTGTGTTACTGCATAATGTCCCACAACAGCTGCTTAGAGCCTAAACCCACAGCAGCAGCACCAATCCAACCCTATCTGACCGAATAGCAAACATAATCTGCTGTTGGGCAGATTAGCAGAGGACCACAGCAGCATGGAAATGAGGTTAGGCAGCCAGCGTTTCAGAGCGGCTCGTCATAATCTGCAAATCCCTCCATCGAGGTCACCAGGAGGAAAACCGATGGACCAATGACTGTCTGCAATTTCAGAGCCTTCCATAATGTCCTGATTTAGGTGTTGTATGGATGTTGTAAATTCATAATGACTCATCCCGTCCCGTCCTCCATGTGGTTACTCAGATATGTAGCTTTCTTTCGCCCAAATGTAGGAGACGGATTTAATTATCAGGTGTTTGCATTTAGGTCATCGTCTGTGCATTGAACAACATCATTCCATGGCCAGGGAAAATGCCTGTTTGTGACTGACTACCAGATTAAATGAAAACTCACTACACAGTCACAGTAATCAGTTTAACCACTGATCTATATCAGATATCGAACTGTAAGGACCAATAACAACGATACTTCCTACAGCTGTTGCTTATCAACTGTAAAGCTAACTGTAAATGGTGAAACAGACATAATTAAGGGTTAAAACAACTCTCCTGCAGTGGGCACAGCTTGAGTCCCGTTTTTAAGCCTATATTTATTTCTGTATTTTAGCAAACTGGCATCTTTTTAAAGTATGCCGGATTAGCTCATAGTAGTTCCTGTTTGCAATGAACCCAGCGATGTGCAGACAACTGTCACTGTCTGATTTTCATACTGAAGAAAACTTAAAAATGTGCAGGTTGTCAGGCAAGTTCTGGAGCCATAGGGCGTGTCCCTTTTTTTCCCTGACTGTCACACATTAAGATAAATTCTTTGGTTGTCAGTTGAATTCTGACACTTTGTGCCGTCGCCTCACGCAGACTTCACTCAGGGTATTTACAACTTTGTTGGCTGTGTGAGGGGCGGCTTCCCGGCACGTAAATCTGGCAATATTAGATTTTACGAGTTGAAGAGGACCGCCTGAATGCATCGTCAGGCATGGTCTCTGTAAGGTTAAGAGTGGGACCTTGCAGCGAAGCTATGGTGAGTGTTCTGTAGAGTTTATGATTGTCGGAGGAGGTGCAGGTGGAGTGTACTGGCAGCTCTGTGGGCTCGGTCCTTTTCACGGAGGCAGCTCCTGAGTTTGGACACAGCTGCCGTCTCATTTTAGGTAGATTAGGATACGTGCATGCGTCTTTCTCCATGTGTTATGCAAATACACGTTTGTTAACTGACACTCTCAGTCTGTCTTTTGTGGATCTGTGTGCAAACACTGACTGACATGTGGCCTTTTGTCATCAGTTAAATAGACCACTAAAAGGCTACATTAAATTTAATGAGGGATCACGCTGCCAGGTGACACGAGTTACATCCCCGTCCTCTTGGCTGTCCTCACATCTTTCCCCCTGCTTGCCTTATTTTGGCAGAATGTGTGTAATGCTTTGGAGATGGGTTTCTGTTTTGGGGTCACTAATGAGACATTTTTGGGGTCTGTCAGATAATTAGAACATGCTGGATGGAGACAAAGCAGCCTGTGTGGACTGTGGTGTCATTCCTCCAATGTCCTGTCACTGGGGTTTTTGCTGCGTCTTGAATATTAATAGAGCGGAAAAGTGCCCGGAGTGGAATGATACTGTGGCAGCGTGGAGCCTCAGCTTTCTGATGATGGTGATTAGCGGAGTAGTGGAAGGCAACACTCTGCTGTGTAGTACAGCGGAGAAACAGACGACTGTGTTTGGCGCTGCCTTGTTTCCAGCTCAGCTTCAGCGGCTCGTCTGGGCCGTGCTGTGTGAGCTGACTGTGGATGTGCCTTCCTTTAAGCTGGCTGAGATGGAACTGGAGTCATCTTGTGAACACATGCATTACAGTTACTACAGTCATCAAACGAATGTAAAGATACCCTTTGGGGTTTTACTGTAGACAAATGATAGTTTTTCTTCTTTTATTTCTTTTGTTTTTTTACATTCAACATATCTCAGGAGAACATATTGTGTGTATCCTTATTATACATCAGATTAGACTGCACTAAACAACACAACATCTTGTGAGAATGAAACATACCTTCAGTAAAATGTAATAAAGTAAAATGGATCGAGTAGCGTGGGTGAAGGTTTGCACTCACTTCTTGTTTTGAAACAGCAAAACAGAACATTTTAGCAGAGGAACATACACACGTGGTCAAATTAAATACACACCGTTCTTACACTGCTGTCAGAAAAACAAACAGTCAAAACAAACCACACACAAAAAAAATGAAGCTCAGTCATAATAAGTAGTGAGGGGGGACCACTGCAGGCTTCTCTGTGTTCTGATCAGTGCTCCTTTTTTTCACCAGGGAGGATTTTTTGCGTTCAGACCAAGATCAGCCCTGTGTGAAAGCAGTTCAATGTCTCCGTTACTATCACCACGAACGGACGGATTGCCATGACGTTTGGCACCGACATTCATGTCCCCGTCACAACGAATCTTCCGACTTTTCATCCAGTGTCAAAATTTGTTGAGTTCTTTTTTTGACATTTCCATAAACTGCAGCTAAACACATAAGTAACCTGCAGCGCTCGCTGCCCAGTTGAGTTGATTTTTGAGCTTTTAGTTCAGTGTCTCAGCCGGAGAACATCCAAAAATTATGCAAGTCGAGTCAAGTGGTTGCGAAGGGAGAATGTGTTGTGAATTAAAGGCTTTCCATTGCACAGTCCTTTTACTTGTCTTACCCCACTTTGATTACACACACGTGATTGCATCCCCCATCTGTGCTTCGAGATTATTCCGTCTT
This sequence comes from Toxotes jaculatrix, assembly GCF_017976425.1. NCBI lineage: Eukaryota > Metazoa > Chordata > Actinopteri > Toxotidae > Toxotes > Toxotes jaculatrix. The sequence goes on along the minus strand of NC_054405.1, from coordinate 24,702,015 downwards.
CCTCATACTCATCCTCTTTTACTGTCTGTCTCAATTACCTTCTTTCGTCTCAGCCCTCGCCCACGTTCTGCTTCCACAAAACTACACATGTGCACACATTAGCTGAAAAGTTTTCCTCTCTCCTTGTCTTGTTTTTCAAGGTCTTGTTGAGCAGCAAGGAAAGCCCCAGAGGAATATCATGGTGACGTGCGCTGAAATTTTAATCAGGAGGAAATGGGGCGGCACAATCTCTCTTCTTTTTAGTATAAATTTGCACAGATGGACTCTTGCTGCTTGTCAGGTCCTTGTGTGACACACTGAAGGCGTCTGCCTGTGACAGAGAGAGGAAAAGAAGAGTGGTAGAGGGGGTGAAGGAGAGAGGTGAGGCGAAAGGAGGGAAGAAGAAGAAGAAGAAAAGAACTGAATAGATTTTTATATTAGGCTTCTGCACTGCATCTCGGTGTCTAAGCAGAGGCCAGTCAGAAGATGGAATAATAGGTTACGCATTGGTTACACAAACTTCGTTCAAGGTTTTTCTGTTTGTCGGGTCGACCTAGACAGTCGGACGCTGGGTGGAGGAATTATAAAGGTGCAAATAAAAGCTTTCGCTGGAAGACATGAAGCATTTCAAATAAACATTCAGTAGTGATGATTGTCCTCAGACTGGGGATGATGTAAAATAGCTTGAAATAGAAATGCAAATCAAGGCGTTGTTTTATTGATAAGTTACGACCACGTTAAGTCAGAGTTTGAATTTTACGTATAATCAAATTCAGATTAAAATATTTCAGTCATTTCGCTGGGTTCATGCAAGCGGACATGTTGTAAATGCAAATTGTCCCCAGCCTGTGGTGGTGAGATCTGCACTTTCAAAATGTAATAATCAACTAAAATGGAAGATGGGAAGATAAAATGCAGTGTCAGCAGTGCCATCTTCGCAATGGATGGTGCAGTTCCAACATCACGTTAATTGCATCACATAAATTTACAGTGGATGTGATTTTTTTTTTTTGGTTCCGCTCCCAAAATAAAAGCCTAATCTCTCAAGGACAGTTTGTTCCCAAATGGCACCACAACGTTACAGCGTGAACAGATGTTTGTCCCCACAACGTGATGCCACGTAACACGCAGCTTAACCTGACCTTAGTTCCAGCTTAGCTCTAACCTTAACCTAAAACCAAGACTTGAACCTTATTCAGTCATTTTAACAAGTGGAAACCAGATAAAATGTCCCCACTTTCCAAAAGCTGTCAGGTTCTAAAACACCGTCCATCACAAGCACAAGCACAAAAAGACACTTACACGCACACAGAGAGTCCTCAAACCAAATCTCTGTGTGTACATACTGTACCCCCATCTGTTATTCACTGTCATATTCCTCTATGCCAGTGGTCTGATTAATAATTCACAGTATTTCATGCAGTCAGTGGTGCCATTTGTATTTAAAGCGTTTCACTAATTGCCTGCTCCCATCAAGCTAATTATTTCTCCATTGTGCTGTGATCCTGTAATTCACGATGCCGAGTCACTGAAAGTCGCTCAGTGTGTAGAATGACTAAGTGCCTTCGTACGCCGAGCTGCAGTGTGTCTGTCTGTATGTGTGTGGTTGTGTATATAAGGCCTCTGAGGGGCTGTGCGTCATAGCATTGATATTCTTCTCACAGGGTCGTCAAGCATGAAATAGAAGAGTACACTTTCTGTGGATAGACTCTCAGCAGAGCGCTGCTGGATAGTGAGAGGCTGATGCTCTGGAGAAATCTCAGAGCTGACATTGATACTGACAGAGCAGTGGAGAGAAATTGTGTGTATGTGTGTGTGTGCTGTATTGTTGTGTAACGGCGTGACAGTGTTTAAAAGTGCACACCAGTGATTCTGCACGTTTTTAGCTGAAAAACAACATGTGTCTCACACTGTGGGCTGCTGGGGAACATGAACATGTCCCACACATGAGATTCAGCTGTGCATTTTAGAGACTTAAAATTGGACACCAGTAACTAATCTCAATTACCAGTCCATCACACTTTATCAGTTATTGTCTTTGGATAATAAAATGGAAAGCAGGGGCTTGTGCTTGTTGCTTCGTCCCTGCCTTAGTTTTATTTCTCGGCATGGCTCATGAATTTGGCGACCTTTGGTAACTGACTCAAATCTCAGATGCCCGTGTGTCCTTGAAAGCAACAGTAAAGATGCTCTGTTACTTGCGTTGCTTTGCTATTGATGTATCTCAGAGCACAAATAAAAAGATAAATGTGTCGAGATGGTCACTGTCATGTGAGTTTCTACTGGTATGGTTCTTCAAACCAGTGCAGAACAAACGCAGGAGTGTCTCTGCTTGTACGACAGTATGCATGACCGTCCTTTAACAAGCTTGTATGTGTTTACAGGGGGTTAACAGGATGGGGAAGGACGCTCAAGTGGGACGCGACGGCGTATGGAGGAAAGACTGGCACGACTACGAGGCCATCAGAAGAGACTCCTCTCGATCTGGTAGGTCCAGACCTCCTCGTGGTCCCTGCTCATAAATACTCTGTCAAATTTAAATGAGAGTTGCATGATATACTTACTCTGCACACAATGGTTACACACACACACACGCACGCACTCACACACACACACACCACCCTCTTCCCTCTCTGGGTGTTTTTGCTCCCCAGCACTGCAGCAGTGGTGTAAATCTGTGCTTTGAATGCAGTTCTATTGTCATAAATACAGTTTATATCTGCTACAATAATCATCAACTCTGTTTTATTTTCTGTTCAGGGAAATCAGCTTCTATACAAACAGTGTAAATTAGCCGTAATGGGTTTATCTCTGAAATGAGCCTCTGAAGTCTAAAAGTTATTTTCCACTTTTAGGATGAGAAGTGGATTATTTCTGCTTAATGAAACATGTATGTGTGTAAATGATGAGGCTTGTCTTTGTATCCACAGGTTCCTGTTTCTCCTTCTAATAAATCTGCATAATGTGAAGCTGTAAAAACTGAAACTGTTTTTAGCAGTTCAGCCATTAGAGTTCATTTTTATTTCATCATATTTCATCAGCAGGTTTCTTGCTCTGACTGTCCAAGTTTTTAAATATCCAGAGTGCGGTCGTAGACAAATGTTTTATTTAGCTATTTTCAACTTGAGCTCTAACCCACAACTGGACATGGTGTTGGGTTCTTTAGCCCTTTTTTCTCTTTTGTCTTATATTTTTTTAGTTTTGAACTGGGTAAAAAAAAAAAAAAAAGTCTTCAAATTGTGTTAGTCTGATATGTTTTCTGTATTTAAGAACTTCAATGTTTTTTTTATTCAGTGATGAGACTGACCTGTTTTCCATTTATATTGGCTGTAAAAGCTCTTTAAAAGGTTGTGAAACTTGTTTCCCCCCTGAAGAAAATTGTCATGTGAAAGCTTGTGAAAGCGTTAATATTGCTGATGATAAGGTTTGCACATGATACACAGGATTTTTATTTAGTCTGTGGTCTGTTCATGGCAGAAACTTCCTCATCAAGTGTTCTACTTTCAATACTTGGCCTTGATTTTCTTCATAATTGTATTAAAAGAAAAGTGGAGATTTTTTTTAAACTCCTTTTTTCCCTCAAGCATCTAAATTAGCTGATGTTGTAAAGTGTGTGTGTAGACTTTTGATACTGTAACTGCTGCACAATACGTGTGTTTGTAGTGGAGACGCAGTGTTATGGAGTTTGTACACTAAGGTCTCGTACAGGTCTTTGTAGTGAAATCTGTGTGTTTGATGCAGGTAACGGTGAACAGGGGAAGGCCTTCCCCCTGACAGACGCTGACCGGGTCGATCAGGCCTACAGGGAGAACGGATTCAACATTTACGTCAGCGACCGGATCTCCCTCAACCGCTCCCTCCCCGACATCCGCCATCCAAAGTGAGTCCTGTTATATTATTATAAAATATTACCACACTGAACTGCCTGTTAATGCAAAGGTAAACTAGAAAGGTTGTTTTTATCTGTATTTGAAAGAACTTTGGAAAATCTTGACTCACTAATTGCTTTATAATGACAATATTAGTGCATGACAACTGACAGATTTCATGATGCATCTACAGTGATTGATAAACTGCCCACAAGTTAGCCACAAAATCATGTCTTAAAAAGTTGTTTTGCCTCATTTTCATCCACGACTATCACCAACGTTGATTTGTAGTAAGATTTTAGATTTTATGACTCAATAAATAGCAACAGAGATTTATTAAGTTTTTGTCAGTGCAGTTCCAACTCAGCCATTTGGGGGATTTTCATCCTATTTCAATCTGCCACATCAGTCATTTTTATGAACTGTGCAATAGTGACCAAATGAAAAACACTTCCTTTTAAAATTTCCAGTAAAGTGCCCACTAACCTCAGGCAACGCTGCCATTTTTCTACAAAAAATAAATCTTCTTGGTCAGTGTGAGCAGTTTCATCTGAATAGGGGCGGGAATGAGCCACAGAGGGCCGCGAGTCTGCAGGTTTTCATTTCAACCAAAGACTGCAGCAGGTTATTTCACAGATTGGCATTCCATCAACCGGAGAGGGAAAAAAAATGAATCACCTGGTGCAGTCTGTGGCTGGATTGAAAACCTGCAGACTCTCTGCCCTTCGTGGCAGATGGTTGTTCTTCCCAAATAAAAAAAAAGGTTGACTGATGGACCACAGGGGGTGCAGGAGGTCTGACCTGGGAAATCTGTTTGTAAGAGAAGACATGAAATCAAATGGTCAATGCATTTAACAAAAAAGAAGAATCTCTTATTTATCCTTTTTACACACACAAGAATTTGACCTCTGCATTTAACCGATTCGTAAACACTCAGCACTTTCTACTTCTTTTGGCTAACTTCAAATTGCTTAAATACTGTAAGTGTCTTTTAAAGTGTCCTCAGAGCTGAAACACCGAAGTTTTGAATTCTGACCTGCTGAAATCCCAGAAAAATAAAAAATCAGTATGTCAGTTTCAGACAGGCTTCACATAGCCGCATAGCGTTTAATTAGCGAGCCTGTGTAGTAAAATAAAACGGCCTCTTATTTTCAGAAAATGCTTTGCAAAGTGTTCAAACAGTGACTTTAATGGTCAGTAGTTAAAGATCTGAAACACTTGCTCTGAACGACTTTAGCCTTGATTTTAACTTCCCTTAAAAGCTTGAAAAACAACTCTGCCTATATTTATAGTATTTGGATTTTACCCCCCCTGCCCCTCCAGGGTCAGCTGTGAGAGGGTAACAGTGGCCAGCAGGACAGCACTGCCCTGACACCAAACCCTGTTCTGAGCATTGTTTACACCTTTATTTTCCCATGCTGGATCCGTCCCAACTCATTACAACAAGCACCATTTGGAAGAATTGTTCCAGTTATCAACCTGCCCAGTCTATTCACAGGAGAGATGTAGCTTTACCCAGACAGAAGCTGATTACACACCACACAGCACCTCTGTACTTATAAACCATGTTCTTGACAGCAATTATCAGTGTCATTGATGCCCCCCCCCCCCCCCCCCCACCCCCTGTGCACAAGGTGTGAAGAACTGATGATAGGTGTGTTCTGTGCTGCACTGGAGCCACTTTTATTTCTGTCTGTTGTGGCACTAGGGTTATTTTTAAAGGGTGGGGGGGTTTCCTCAGAAAGAAAAAGGATAAAGAGAAAAGAGGAAGTGGAAAGTCTAATTTTACCACATTGGTCACAGTTGGACAAAAATGTAGTCTCTCATATAAGACAAAGTCAGAATTCCCTTTAATGGCTGTGTTCATTGTATTCCACTGTAAAAACAAACAGCTGGATGGAAGGGATGACATATTGATTACTGGGTCAATCTATGGAGGTAGAGAAAAGGCCATTGGGTCAATTAAATCCAGCTGGGTTCATCACCTTGGGAGCATGAACTGCTCAGCAAACCAGGCAGTAATGGATGTGCAGTCATCAGACTTGTTGATTGCAGTGTAGAACTGGATCAGCAGCTCCTGATGCAGGTTGAACTTCCTGAACTGGGGAGCAGGAAGTTCATCCTCTGCTGGGCCTTTTTGATGACTGCGTTGATGTTGGGTCCCAGAAATCTGAGGGAAGCCTGGGTTAGTTTGGAGAGCAGGATTTCTGGGATGATGGTGTTGAACACCAAGCTGAAGTCCACAAACAAACAAAATCCTTGCATATGTCTCGGGTGAGTCTCTGGTCTTTCCCTGCCTTTGTCTCCTCCAAGCCCCATAGAGAGCTAACGCTCCTCCAAACAAAATGTCCACAAAATTTTCTACATTTGTGAAGATGGGTGAAAAATAATATGGAGAGGACTGTTGGATGTTCAGCAGTTTTTCTCCAGTGAAAGTAATCGTGTTGGAGTTTCAAAGGTTGGAGCAAATAAACAAAAAAGTGGAAACACAAGAGAGCTGAGGCAGCCATCCGTGGTGCCATCTGAAGGTATGGAGGAGGTATACAGAATAAAGTGTTCGAGAACAGGCGCTGTAGAGACATGATGAGCCATATGGACCTGTGGGTACAGTACAGATTGCAGGGTTTGTTCTAGCTCTCCTCTGACTCATTAAAGAACAAAATACTGAAAATAAACACACCAGAAACACTATAAATATCGTCTGCTAAACAGCTTGGGACCTGCTGACCCGATTCGTCACAGATCAGCCTTCAGCGCTTTCCCTCTACCTGACAAGAGCCTTTTTCTTGACCCTGCCGTCACTTTCATGTTGAAAGCGGTTTTAAATGTGTTCTCTCTCAAGGTCCCTTTGGGACACAATTCATGTTCTCTCTCATTTTTGCCTGCATATTTATAAATCTCCTGCATCTTGAGAGCTCATGAAGTGTTCGCCATCGAACATGCTTGCCATCCTTTATTCATCTAACCGTTCTCCACCGGTTTCTAAGAAACACTGCAGCATATTCTGTCAAATTAGTACTTGAAAGAAAATTCTTTGTATGTTCTCGTGGCTGTCAAGGGAACAAAGTTAAGTGTTGTGAACTCTGGGGAGCGAAACAGCAGTGAAGCTGTGCAGCCAGTGGGGAATAAGATGCAAGACTTTATGTTCTTCTTCTCTCAGCACGGCAGCAAAGTTAACGGAGAGTCCAGAAGTTTGAAATATCAAGTCATAAAGCTTGAAATTAGCCAGAGCTGCTGATTAGCTGCATTTTCAACCCGATTAAAGTTTTTTTTAAATATGCTGAAAGCGTGCCACTGTTTCTGTGGAGCTAAAATAAGCAGGTCTGTGAACACAGTGATTATCATTGAGTAATGTAATAAAGAAAACTATTCCCGTTTGAAAATTGTACGTCCATGGACTCTACATACAAAGCTTTTGTGTTTTTTGCGGTTCAGTATTTTTAGATGTGTCTTAGCTTCTGCTTTTCTGTTCAGTGATTGTCCTTGATAAGCAGACTCTGGTTTATGGAAAGCAGGTATGTGCAGCTCCTTTCTGAATGCTGGTGTGAAGCGTTTGAGTTGAAAACCAGCTCTCAGTGATGCACAGACCCAACAAAGAGAGGTGGTCAAAGGCTGACTGGACTGAAGGGCCATTGTATCCAACATTGAAATCCTCTCAGCGGAGCCACAGAAATTAATTGTCGGGGCCACTCTGGAACTCCAGGCCACCATCGCAATGCTTCACACGGGGGCAGAAAGGGGTGTGGGTGGTGCACCTAGTGGAGGAGGGGAGCTGGTTTATCTGTTTGATTGGTCAGAGTGACAGCAGAGTGACAGGTGTCGTGACAGCCAGGTGCCTCATCAGTCCTCAGTGGGCGCAGATTTCCCCACAGCATTCACTCGTTCATTTCACTCACACTCACAGGCAGAGTGACAGGATGGAGAGACAGAGAGAGAGGGTGAGTTTCAGGCAGGCCTGAAAGACTCAGAGATAATTACTGTCTCTACAGATTCCCCAGGACCAGAGAGAGAGAGAGAGAGAGAGAGAGAGAGAGAGAGAGAGAGAGAGAGAGAGAGAGAGAGAGAGAGAGAGAGAGAGCAGGTGGTATGATGCTTCATTACATCATTATTAGAAGAGCAACACATTGCTCAGGTTGGACTGGTTCAGATCTCTGCAGGACAGTGAAGAAAAGGGCAGCTTCACAGGGTCCAGTCAGACTTCATTCCCCTCTGTTAACTAAGATTTGAACATTTAAATGAGAGCCTCATCACAGAGACAGGAAATGGTTTTACAAACCATGTGGCTGTCATGGCCATCAATTACACTGTCAATATTTTATCAGTGAAATGTGTTTGGACTTTGGAAGGGTACATACAACAGCATTAATATTAGATTTTCGTTTTGATCTCACTGCCAGCGCTGGTGCTTTTGCAGCCATTCTGCTGATAATCTTGGAAACTAACTCTCTGCGTTACTTGCAAAGATGAAGCGTTCATTCGAGGCACAGTGTGTTTAGTATTCTTTAGTGCGTTTACACGCTGACATTGAGCGTGCAAACATGCTAATGTTCATTATTAAATGCTCAGTATGTTAGTTTGTTTACATATTAACATGCTAATGTTGGCCTATTAACATGCTTACATTAGGCTTGTGCAAATGCAAATCATCTAATGTTTTTCATGTGGGCTTGTTACCAAGGACAGCTGAGGCTTGATGGGATCTGGTTTGTGGAAGCGGTATCTGTGTCTGTTGTGTTGTGATGCGATATCAAAGGTCCTTGTGAAATTCTACATGTAGGGGAAGGCATGAAGCTCTTTACCAAATTTTATAAGAGCCACTTCATCAGTTGTTGAGATATTTCACTCTGGTCCAAAATGCTGGACCGGCCAACCAACATTCCTCCCCCTGGAGCCACAGTGCAAGCGTGGCTAAAAATATAGGGATGGCACACTCTTGTCTGCTTCTCTCCCTCATTTCTTGATTTGGTTTTGTGTGTGTGTGTGTGTGTGTGTGTAGCTGTAAACAGAAGCTGTACGCGGAGAAGCTGCCCAACACCAGCATCATCATCCCGTTCCATAACGAGGGCTGGTCGTCGCTGCTGAGGACCGTTCACAGCGTGCTCAACCGCTCTCCTCCGCAGCTCATCGCAGAGGTCATCCTGGTGGACGACTTCAGCGACAAAGGTACCGAGGACACACACTTGTCACTGACTTGAAACGCGCACATACCTGCGCCACAGGAACACGAGCACAGCTGCAGTCTGCGGGGCTCGCTTGTTATAAATATGGCTTTCAGTGGTCTGTGGTATTTTATTGCTCTGTCTCTGTCCCTCTTTCATGCACACACACACACACACACACACACACACACACACACACACTGCTTTCACACACACTGCTTTCACACACACAAACCACTGAGTCATTTGTTTGCCATTGTTGGTGACTGTTGTACAAATAATGAGCCATTCAGAAACAAAAGGATTAGATTCTGCAGAGGCCCAAATGTGATCTCACGACACTATTTCTTTTGTATATGATATGCAGGCTGAGGGAGAAACACACACACACACACACACACACACACACACACACACACACACACACACACACACACACACACACACAGAGAGAGACTGGTGAGTCAGTATTTCAGGAATGTATCTCACCAGCCCAGTCGGTCATTTATTAACAAGTCCAGGGGGAAGCTAGCATTAGTGCACAGCTCTACTCTTGTGTGCGTGCGTGTGCGTGTGTGTGTGTGTGCGCGTGCGTGTGTGCGTGCGTGTGTGTGCGTGCGTGCGTGCGTGCGTGTGTGCCTGTGCCTGTGAACTGTGCTGTCTCAGGTGTATCAGGGCAGAATTTGCTGTATTTATTTGCTGGATAACCAACCTGGTCGGATGGGTTCTAGGCCAGAACGTACTCATTAAAAAAAGAAATAATAGTAATATATAATTTTTTTTATCCTTTTGAATCCTTTATCCGGTTTATAATGCAGTTAATGTTTAATTTGTTTGTATTTTTATTACAAAACTGCGACTGTGGACTAGTTTTCAATGCAGAGCCTCGAGCTTCCTCACGGGCTACATGAAAATCATATTATTTTATTGTTTGGAGCGAAAGGCTGCAGTTTCCTCTGAACAGATGGTGATGATGAAGGCATTCTGTGACCCTGCTGGTGTTAGCGAGGTTAGCAGGAGAATTACCCAGTCTCTGCCGTGGGTATTCTCACACAGGCGGCCCTAATCAGTCTGAACTCTGGAGTTAATGTACAGCTTTGAACCCTTACATAATAAATTGAGGGACAAGTGCAATATTATCACCAGGGCCTGAGTGGAGGCGAGAACAAGATATTCATCATGAAGCCTGGTTCACAGCCTCTGTGTGACGCATAATTTCCTATTCACGTTTCCATTTCCTTAGATATTAAATCATGCACTAAAACTATATGGAGAGAGATGAAGAAAGAAAGGATACAAGGGAATTTTTTGATTGGGCGTTCACAGCTGAATATAGTTTCGTAGGGACCCATATTATTAAAGAGTGAGGTATACACTCACATTTCATCAAAGCCCCTCATTCACCTTCACTGATGCTGATTAGTAATCTCTCTGCTCCATGCTAGCCCGCAGTCATACTGAAGCAGTTACATTAATTGACGCTGTTTTGTTTTGGTAACTCACAGCTGATGTGAGGAAGATAAACAATCGATGAGATGCTTTTCAGTCGGCACTTATATTTTCTGAGGTGCTAATTAGTACCTGCTTTCTATGTTGTGTAATTATAGCCTCAGCGCTGAGCAGTGTTTCAGGAACAGTCTCTTCTCTCCTTTTTAAAATCATAATTAATACAACTATTCATATTTGACTCGGAGGACACCTGATAATTTATGTTTGTTTGTCTGCTCTCGCTTTGCTCCGCTGCAGTTTGTGTTTTATTGAAGGAGAAAACTTTTCTCTTTCGGTTCAGGGAGTCTTTGGTGGGCATTTGGGCTCTTTTCATTTCGTACTGCCTCAGCTTCTTTTGATATCATCATAAGTGAGGTCAGAGAGTGAACTCAGAGTGAAGTTGGGCGGTGCTTTTAGCTCTCCAGTGAAGACAGGAGCAGAGTGTGAGGACCTCTGATGGAGTCGGTTGGGGGATTGTTGTGCGTTGCGGTTCATCAGATTCAAAGCAGGGGTCAGATGGTTTTCACTGGGAGTCTCTATATTTATATATTCCCCACTGTGCCCTGCTTTCCCATTTTTTGCACTTTACAGACCACAGTATGTGACATTTTAATCCTCTGAAGCTTATTGCACTTGTTGCAGCTTGGCTCTAACCTTAAATGGAATAAGTTCTCTTTTAAACTGTCAGGTTGGTAGATGATCTGAGGTAAATGTAAAAAATAATATATATAAATAAGCCTCTGGCTCTCGTGTGCTAACTGAATGTAGGCCTCAGCATTGGCTCCTGCGAGCTCCCGTGTTAAACAGTGGCACATAAATTGTGCATCTGCATTCTGCGTATCACACCATCTGTATTTGTTGCTGTTTCATGCCTGGCGGGTTTTCACAGTTTAGGCTAAAAATGAAAATCTATTACTGTGCTAAACAGTGAAGTCACAATTATTTATCACACTCTGGGCATCTGCTCCTGGGAACAAAGTGGTTTTATTGCACTGAAAACATTTTACGTTGAACTTGATCTTTATCAGCAAATAAAGTTTGCCCAGTGCAGATGTTTGCCTTTAAAAAAAACACTTTAAGGACTTTCCATCCACATTGGCCAAAAAGCTGAGGTTCAAAGATCAGTCTTGACCTTGGAAACAGCAGTTGAGCAAACAATCTCGCTTGGTCCCTTTTTATTCTAGGGCTATTTTATTTCAGGTTTATCCAGTAAATACTCAGAAAAGTCATTATTGTAGATGATCCATTACTGAAGCCTGTTCTCTGAGGAAACTGGCTTCTCTGTGCCTCTTTGACTGCTTATATGTGAAAAGTTTAGAAGTCCGCTTTTGTTTTTTTGATTCTGAGCGACTGACGATAAAACTCTGAGTTTAACCAATGATGTTTTAAATGGTTTCTTCCTTTCTACTAAACTTCACTGTAGCTGCAAATGCCTCGAGTATTGTTGAGAAGTTTTAGCTCCTCTGATCTCCTCTCCTCTCCTCTCCTCTCCTCTCCTCTCCTCTGATCTCCTCTCCTCTCCTCTCCTCTCCTCTGATCTCCTCTCCTCTCCTCTCCTCTCCTCTCTTCTGTGACATATTTAAGGCTTTGACTTAAATTGGCCTCCTCTCCCTCACACCAGCTGAGACTCTGCCCTCTAACTCGAGCAGCATGAAATGGATAAACGCAACTCTAATGTGATTTTGTCCTCTAAAAATATACAGTAAGTCACGATGCAGTACAAGCCGATGCTTTACTTTTTTCTGCACTTTTCTTACATATTCATGAACGAGTGAGTCCTTCTCTTCTTCTTTATCTTTACCGGCCTACTTGTTTACACATGACTAACTGTACCGCGCCTCTTTCATGCCATCTGTGAGTTCTCTCTAAACACACCCTGGTTCTCTCCTCAGTCTTCAGTTGAAAAGTGTCTGAGCTCATTTGCTGGTCTCAGACTCTACAGTCCACATTGTTGATTTTACACACTAAGCCATCAGCTAAAATCATGCATGTTTTACATTACTGCTGACATGTCTGAAAATCGTACGTAAAGTTTTTCAGATTGAGATTTGAAACGTGGTTAAGATCCTGTAGGTAAGAGAGATGTAGTTATGATCAGGGAGGAGAATCCAAGGGGACTTTAAAGGGGGCTAAAAGTGAGAGCTGGTTTTGCTGTGGGTTGATTATCATAGCATATTGAAAAGAAGTGAAAAGAAAATGGATAGCCTGGTAATTAGTAGGTAAATTATACACTGTTTGCTGTTAATGGCTCTGGTAGTGTTTCTGTTGAGGGCACACTCTGAGGAGGAAGGAGAGAGAAGTTGTAATTTCAATATTTGGCTCAATATTTGTAATTAAAAAATTACACAATCTGTTAGAAGCAAACGGCTTCACACCTTGTTTTTTTTGTGCAAGCTGTTCTCTTTCAGAACCAGCGTTTGGAGAAAATCTCACCGGTGTTTTCAGAGTGGTGATGATAATTTCCTGTTCTGCCCACAAGTGTGCAAAAAAAAAAAAATTGAAATTACATCTACTAAATATTTACATCCATGTTCATCTGTTTTTCAGTACTTATCACCTTGTCTCAGTCCCTCCTCGCTCTCTGTTCATACCTTTCCTCGCTCTGCGTTTCTCACTCTCTCTCGCCCGTACTCACCTCAGTGTTGTCGGAGCAGTTCGTTCAGGCAGAACACTGATTCACAGATAACATGCAAACGCTGAAACCTGCTGTTTTTATCTCCTCTTTGTCTCTTTTTTCCTCCTCTTTCCATCTCTCCTCTTGCTGTCCTTTGTCTCCATTTTCCCTTCATGTCTCTAATGTTTTCTTTGTCTCTGCTTATTTTTGTCTTTTCTTGACGTGTCTTATCTTTAGCGCCTTTTTGTCTGTTTCTTGGCGTCGACTTTGCTTCATCTCTTGATGTCTCTTCTTGTTTTAGCTTCTCTTGTCTCACCTTTAAGTGTGTGCGTGTCCATTGTTGTGTGCTGGATTTGAATTATGTTTTTGATGTCTTTATCTTTCTTTGATGTTTCTTTATCTTTTAGTTCTCCTAGGTTTTTATTCTCTTTAACTCCTCCCTTTTTCATGGTCTTGGCTCACATGTCTCATCTTGACATCTTTCTAAAACCAAATTTTCCATCCAGTAAAAAATTAGTTCACTTTTGTCCATTTAACAAGAAAAATGCCAAAAATTCTCATGTTCCATCTTGTAAGAAATGTGAGGATTTGCTGGATTTGTCCATTCAGTATCACCGTAAATACCTTTCATTCTTGTACTGTTGGACGAGCAAAATCCATAGTTCGTCTTCTGTGCGGGACCCTGTCTTTTTTCCTCGCTGACCAAAACTTGTCCACTAAACAGCATAGTTCCTCTGTAAATGATAAAAGTTGTGCAAAAAAAAAGTTGTTTTATAAAAACCTACATGCCGGAGCTGATGGCGCAGCAGCAGCTTTACGTGTTAACTTTACTTCACTGCAGGAAATTTGTGGAGCAGAACAGAAAAAAACTGTAATTTATGTCACGTCCAGCCCAACCTATAGAGAATCAGCTGGCTGATTTATGTGCTGTGCTCCGTATTACTGCCGCCATTACTGCGGTGGTAGAATCAAGCTGAATCATTCGCTGACAGTGAAAGCAGAGGTGTTGGGTTGATCACGGTTGGCAGTCAGCCATCGTGACAGATGAAGTGACCAGACTTAAGTTCCAAATGTGGTTTGAGTTTTTCCAGTCTGAAATCAAACGGGTTATGACTTTGAGGAAAAAAAGAAAACAAAAAAACACTTTGTCACTTTGTTCTGTGTAATTATTAAACCTCCTCCACCTTTGAATTGCACTTTTTGCATTGCAATCAGATGAAATCCATAATTTAACAAAAATCACATGAAATAGTTCAAATGGAGTTTTGGCCTCCTGCTAAAGCTGGAGAGAGAGGCTGCTGCTGGGCTTCAGTGGTCCCTGTTTGTTTCATTGTTGGCCTCTCTGAGTGCAAACATGAGGATTTAATGGTGATGAATTAAAGTGAAATTAATGTCATGTAGCAGAAGAAAGGCTGTTTGTTAACTTCATCCCTCAGCCCGGATTTGTCTGCGCCCGATCTGGTTAACAAAGACACTGTTTCTAAATTAACTCAAATAAATGTTTGGAATTCCTCCTCTGCAATCTCTTTTTACTTGTCGGCCGAAAACTGATCATTAGTTGCAGCTCAAATGTTCCTCTGTTTAACATCCCTGCTTTTTTTTTTTCCTGTTCTTCTCATTTCTTTTCTTCCTTTTCTCTTTCCTCTGCTCTGCCCTGATCCACTTGGACTGCCATATATATTATATGTGGGTGCGATATCCATTATCCATCTCTTTCAGGGATCAGATCAGCAGAGCTCCTAAATCTGACTCTGGTAGATCTGCCAGCGTCAGTGACTGCTGGGGCCGCTGGCTGTCATGTTACTGACCTCACTCCTGCTCTCCCTGCTAATCTCTGCTGCTGTTGACTTGGAAAACTTTACTCAGTAGGAGATTGTTGGCAACAATAAATGTCAGGTTTCAGTGTCAGTCCCTCAATCAAAGTGTTATTTCTCTGTCTTTTTTCTATTTCCACTGACATTCAACAATCATAAAGGAAGAAATCCATCATAGAGAAGGCACAGGGACCAATTTTTCTTTCCACTGTAGCCTCAATAGAAAATAAGATGATGCACCCGCTGGGTTTTGAGTAAGGGCTAATACTGAAGAAAACAGTCAAACATCCTCTGTTGCTGCTGTGCTTTCTGTTGCTCAGATATGATGCACACAATTAAGAGTCAGCTGGTTCTTTGGCTGAAGGATATGACCAAAGATCTGTTGATAACATAAGGTTGTATATAGATTAAAGAGAATTGATTTAGAAATACAGTCTCTTAACTACTGATGTAATTTCTGTTCAAACAGGGTTTGGTTTGAAACATAAAGCAGAAACGTCTCACTTAAAGATTTGTGATGGCTTTATTAGTAAGATTTGATGTTTGCTTCAAATCTGTGTTTTATTCAGTCAAATCTTTGTTGGCAGGTGTGAAAACATAGGCATCATCTGCATACGTAGCTAGTAACCCAACTACATCCATGATAAATAACCACACACACGAGATGAGCACAGCTTTACGTGTAGTTGTAAGTCCAGAAAGACATTAACTACCGTAAATGTTACAGAAATGTTCAGCTGATCTGCTAGCAGCTGCTGTACTAGCAGCTACTGTCCTCTTGCTGATATTGTGCCGATGGGATGAATACGTCTGTCACTGTATTGATTAGGGCCAAACATCATTTCATGGTCTCCATGGAAAACCAATTTCATGCTTTCTTTAAAAGAGTCAGCTTTTTGGTCATGGTGGCTCTGCGCTGATCTGACCGACATTGAGAAATGAAGGCAAGAAAACTTTGAATGACTGACAACACAAAACTGTAGATTTTTTTGTGACAGTATTTTGTCAGTAACGTCAGTATTTTTAATTTTTGGTTTATAGTTCAGCTGTACTTCCTGTCTCCTATTTGAATTTTTTTTTTTTTTTTTTTTTTTGTCTAGTGAGGTAGATGTTACTGCATTTACACGACAGTCCCATTTCTTTGTGGACTAATTGGTTAGCCAGCTGTCGTGTCAGCTCTAAGAGTTATCAGTTATCACCCTCATGGTCTTTTACTCATACAAGGCAAAATGGCTTAATGCTTTTGCTCTGTTATTAAAGATTCCTAAAATACCAAGGAACCACCAAAAAAGATTTAGACAGCCAAAGGACGGCTTCATATTTCCCTTTCATATCTCATCTCTGGCATGTTATTGGGCTCAGACGTCTTCACAGCAGAGTTTCATTAAACCAGGGACAGTGCGAGTCCAGATGTATCCATCATGGTTAACTGTGGTCTGTCACAGAGACAATCCCTCTCAGCAGGACCAGTGAGCTACACTGTCGTATCACCTCCTGAGATGGAAACCCGTCACTGACTCCAGATTGATTGTCCAGTTATTCACTTACTGTCCAGTGTTTGATGGAATCAATTATCCAACTGTCTGAAAAACAGTAGGAATGGAAATAATTCATTTGGGAAGAATTTGAATATGAGAGAAATGTCAGTATGGGAGAGATGAAGTTTTCATCAGGAAACTGATTCTGTTGTCAAATGTTTGTGTTTAGTGAGCGGATGGAAATTGTAATTAGTTCTGTATATTTGGTTGGTAATTTGTTGCTCGCAATTTGAGACGGTAGGACATGTTTTTAATAGTCTTTATCATGTTTTGGCAGGAGAAATGAAAGCACAGTGCAGTGTGGAGGTAGGTGATAAATGGGGATGAGAAATAAATTTTACTCAGAGTGTGAAGGGGGGGACGACAGCGAGATAGAGGTGAGGTGGATGCTCTAAACGGGAATTAAGTAATTTATGGCTTTTGTAAAACCGTATTAGCGAAAGGTCGACATCAACAGATCTCTGTCACATCTGATGGTGACCTGGAATAGACAGAGATTTAAAAGGCACCTTCACAATGCAATGAATAAAATAGCTAATTAGAGCAGAGATCCAACAGAAATGTGTGATAAAGAGATCATTTATCACCACACATAATATTGGCGGCTTTTGTTTTTCTTTTAGCTTCAGATGAAAGTGCTGAGACCTCATTTGCGGGAACACCCTCTTTGTTTGAGAGGCTGAGAAAAGGTCATTTCAGCGATGGTAATATTGTCTGGAGTCTGGAAAAGCAGCGTTTGAATGTCAGTTCCTGGCAAACCAGTAACACGTTTACCAGATTATCTGTTTTAAAAATGTAAAGTTTGGCAAAACGGCTGTCACGATGATGAAAACAAATGCCCTTCTTTTTATGTTACAGTCGTCTTTTATATTCCTCTGTTCTCACATGCTGTAGGCTGACACATTCTTTTGGCATAAGTTTGAAAAACTTGACATGCTTCATTGAAAATCAGTGTTTAAGTATTAAACACGGACCACTTGTAGGTTTGAAAAGTCAGATGTAGTCAGACTGGATTCACATCAGTTACAGTGCATTCCAACAGTGACCCAGTTTTGCCCCTGAAAAAAAGTACTATCAAATATTAAAAGCAGATTATTAAATAGTCAGCATAGTCCTCTTCTCTGCTGTACATTCATATGTTCCCTGTCTTCCATGCGCTGCTTTTGTTTGTTGCTAGTGTTGTTAGCAGGTTACCGGTGTTGTTTGCAGCAGATTCAGTGGAGTTCTTGCTCTGTTGCTGTGTAGGAGGCACCTGTCAAGCCTACAAGCGGTAAGCTTTTGATACTATAGCACAAGACCTGCAGTTCATATGCAGATCCGTTGCAGAGGAGCTCAATAACCTGTTAAACAGGAGATCCTTGCTTACGGCTGTTGCATTCTGTGGTGGCTGAGAGAGCTGATGTTGTTGTTGTTGTGTTGTCCGCTCAGTATTTGCAGTGTACTTCTTCACACCACACACACACACACACACACACTCATATATATACACACAGCAGCTAAATTAAGTATTGAACCACGTGTTCAATGCTCATTTGCTCGTATCGACACTTCACAAAATTCAGTGGCTAGATTTTATGAATCCAAGCGAAGAAGCTAACAGGGTGGATTCTGTGTAAACGTGTGGTCACGGCCGCATTTAAATCATGGCTGAAATTGGTGGTGAAATTATTGCTCCACAAGCCAAACTACTCCCAAACTGAGCTAAGTGACAGTTACCAAGCAACACTGGAGAGCTGCTGTAACGTACATGATCGTAACTGACAAGTGCTTGTATGCGTCCACCATATTAGCCGTTAGCTTGCTGGGCACAGTAGTTCACCAACTCACCCTGTGAGGAGTCATTATGTCACCAAGCTTCTGACCTTTGCTGCACCACTCTCTGGTGTCAGAGTCTTTACACATGTATAACACATTTTCCAGATTTATTACATAACAGTTAAGCTTTTCAGTAGAGACTCCATGAGCTAAACAGGTTGCAAGGCTCAGTAAAGAACAAAGGACAGAGACGGAAGTAAAACTGATTGAGAAGGATAGAAAGGGACCAGCAGGAGAGGAATGCAGTTAATGATAGGGTGAAAGACACACAGACAGAAAGACGCACTCTGTGGACAGACACCACCAGTCTCAGTGAAACCAGACAGACCTGCTAACCTGCCCAGCTACAGTCTATGATGAGTTTCAGCTGGGTGAGAGGAGGGAGGGAGGGAGGATGGAGGGTAGTGATGATGGTGAGGGGAGGTCAGCTCATTCTTCATTAGGCTGTAATTGAATTTCCGCAGCCCATGCAGGGAGGATGTTCAGCCCTCGCTCTCCCTGCGGGGGAGTGTTGGCTCACTCCAGCTTCCCAACCTCCCCAGTACTTTCAAGGTTAGCTCAGCTAATGGGCTACTTTCTCCACAGATTTCCTTGCTCGCCATCTGTCATCTACATGTCTGACTACGTAGGCGTGCAGGTACCAGCTCCACCACGTGATGCTGCTTAAATAGAGGACAGCAGAGTACTAGAGACCCTGTTCAGTACCACATTTGGCCCTGATATCAGCTGACATGTGGCAGTGTCCCTGTGTTAAAGCTGACTATGCAGACTTGGAAGTATCACGGCTGCAGCGTTAGAAGATGTTGATCTGCAGGTAATATTAGGCGCTGTGATGTCTGTGTTCCAAACCTTGGTGTTTTATCCTTCTACCTCTGTTCTGTTGCAGTGGTGACAGTGGATTAGTGACAACAACACAACACCGACCAAATTCATTTGCCAAGATCTACCCCCCACATACAGCAGCAGGTTTCAAAAATGGTCTTTTCTTGACATCTCCCCTTCTCTGCTCAGCGTACTGAGAATAATTCATTCATCCAGCAAAAATGCAGCTAGTATATATTTTTTATATCTTCAGGTTTTGAGCCGTTTGGACAATTAGACAATTTGAAGACGTCAACTCAGGCTCTGAAATTATTCAGTTACTGAATTATTCATCAGAATTGTTGTTGATTATTTTTTGCAGATTGATTAATCAACTAATCATCTCAGCTCTAGATGAGTTGATTAACCAATGATGTCACGTGATTCAGTCTCTTCATCAGTCTCTTCATCAGTCTCTTCATTGTTTTTTTTGATTGTGTCCTTCATAAGGTTTTTACTCAGACTCTCCTTCTTTGCAGCCACAATGCCTTTTTCCAAAGTCTATTAAATAACATTTAAGACCATTCTCATGCAAAGCGAGTGCTGAAGTGGAGTTTTGAGAGTGTGTTGAATGCAGCAGGGAGCCTCATTTCATCACTGTTAAACTGCATCAGGGTTTTTTTTTTTTCTTTTTCTCCTCTCTGCTTCGCTCTTCAGCCGCGTTGTGGTTTAATTTTTGTTAGATAATTTTGTTTCCTCTAATAAAGCTGTGCTTTCAGGGCCAGTGGGTAAAAGGTGATGTTTTTACATGAGAGGCAGCAGAAAGCAGTGGAGCACGTTATCATGTTGTAGCAAGTGTTTGTTTTTTTCCCTCCTTTTTAATTGGAGTGTACTTTGGAGATGAGAGCTGTTCTCCGGGGAGGCTGACTTCATTAGCACCTGTAAGTGTTCAGGCATGTTAGTGGAAAGGGGGAGACTGAGAGAGAAAGGCACATTGGAAGAGTTGTCTTTAATGTTTGTCAGGGAATATTTGGGTTTGAGATCACAAACTGGGCCAAAAGTTATCCAGTATTCCTCCTCTTCCCAGACGAAACGTGTCTGATTTTGTTGGATGAATACGAAATCACAGGCCGAGACCTGTTCTTTGTTTTGTCTCGTTTCCATAAAGAGGTTATCATAATTATCATTATTAGTATTATTATTATTATTATTATTATTTCTGTTTAATTAAAGTTTAAATTGAGAACTGGAGCTGCTCCCAAAGGAGTGTCGTTGGCATCTGTAATAGCGGAAATAACTGGCATGCTCCCAGCTTAATGGCGGCAATCTCACTACGAAAACAATCATAAACATAATTTAACCATTAACCACAAGGTAAAAGAGAAGGGGAGGAAAAGGGGAAAGAAATGAGCGATGAGAAATGGCCAGTATGAGACAGGAGGGTGTCTGAGCGAAAGACTTTTTATTATGTTTTAATAACTTTCCCCCGGAGAGCAGAGAGGCCATTATGGCTGTTCAGCAAGTTAAAAACAAAGCAGCTCTAAGGAACGGACGGCTAGTGGATAAGATTGGAAAATAGCTGTATGTTAGCTGCACTGATTTGCAGCACATGGTGACTGGTGATTTATTAATTAGGATGCATGTGGGTGTCATGCTTGTTGTGTGCATGCTCTGCAGAAAAAAAGAAAGCTAATTATGTGTGATGTATGACGGCTGTGAACATTAGCTTTAATGAACACCGCTCTTCATCTTTCCTTCCTCTGTTCATCCATCTCTTCTTTTCTGTGCTTGTCATTTACCTCCTTTATTCCTTCTCCTTACTCTCGTCTTGTTTTTGTTGATTTTATTCGTTTTTGCTTATGATTTATTTTTGATCCCTGCATTGTGTATACTATCATTTAAAGAATGAAAAACATTGGAGATCGATGTTATCTGATGAGGTTTTGGGTGCAGGTAACACAGAAACTCAGAAACAAGCTTTCTAACATCTGATCTGCTGCTTGTTGTCATAAAAATTTTCCCTGCTTTTAAAAAGATTATAGAGAGAGGCCTGCAGTCCACAGGTGGGATCCTTCCAAAATTCTTGCATTAATTGGAGAATGTTTAAACTTAACCACCTCACACTACCTGCTCAACTCCAAACACTCAGAGGAGCAGCAGTTAAATGCAGTTGTTTATGTTAATGATGTCAAAGATGTGTATTTACGAGCCGAAAAGTCCTTAAACACAACACTGATTCAAACAAAATCTTTTTCAAGAAAGACCAGTGACTCTCTCAAGGACTAACAATCCCCACGGGGATGTTTTTGCAGCGGTTGACAGCAGCGGTGCGAGAGCCGCTCGACAGGATGAGGTTTGGAGATTTAGAGTGAACACAACATCAGTGCTGCCTTGTTAACACTGACTAACAGTGGCTCTGTCTCTGTAGCTGTTACTGTCCTGTCTTCCTGAAGTCAGTTTGTCCTCTGCCTTCCTCTGTGGTATCACTGCTTCCACTTCATTTCATCCTCCTCTTTTTTTAATGTTACCATCAGTTATTTGCAGTGAAATATCAGATTCTTGTTTGGGCTGTTTTCTTGCTTCACCTTTCTGTTGTGTGTAGGTGAGTTTATGATTAAATGTCGAACTGGTTGAGTCATTTTGGGTGAGTCATTCATGGCAGACTGCAGAATACGACCAGACATAGCTTGTAGGTGACCAGCAAGGTGCCAGGGACTGACTTTACTGATCAGCACCAACAACAAATCTGTACATACACACTGGTCTTGTGAACGTGTGAGTATGAATCACTGACTGAATACTGTGAAGCAGGTGTAGAAAGCTGACTGTTGGTCCAAAGATTTGAATTTGAGCCCAGAAGTTGTATCTTCCTTCTGTGTCACAGTCTGCTCCCAGGTTCCCAGTCCCTGTTCTTCCCTTCACTCCCTCGGACCTGCCATTCTTCACCCGACCAACACATTTATTTCCTGTCTCATAAAACAGATACCTGAGGTCACGCAGAACAGGTCTTGAATAGACCCAAAATTATTATACCCAGTGCAAAATGTGGTCGACCCAAACTGACCTTAATAGTGGGTGAACAGCAGCATGATGCTCCACCAATTAACAAGCTGTGGTTTAAAAAAACAGTAGCAGTACATGTAATTTCTCCTGAACTAATGACCGACCACTTTACCAGAGCTGACAGTCCACAAGGGTCATATTCTGAAAACAGGAAGACCGTAAGAAAAAAAGAGCAGCACATTCAAATATGCACAAGTAAAACAGCAGCCCTGACAGAGATGTTAGTGTTGTGGTTTTGCTGAGAAGCAGCAGCTTGTGTGTGTGTGTGTGTGTGTGTGTGTGTGTGTGTGTGTTGTAAATGTGTGACAGTGCTTGAAGGCAGAGACATGAAATTGTCCATCCTCTCCACTTCCTTATCAAAATGCTGCTTTCATCATTTTACGACGTGACGGCAAAGTGCACATCTGTAATACATCTCTTATCATTGCCTCAGTAGCTATTTAAGCTGTGTGTATTTTGTGTGTGTGGGGGGGTGTGTGCTTTTAAAATCCCCCCAAGACTGGCTTATATCATCACAGACGCTCCCTCTGCATCCTTTTCTTTTTTTAATGACGGTTGCAGAAAAGCAGCTTCAAATGTTTCCAGCGGGGCGCTCGGCGAAAAAAGGGAGGATGTGCAGTGAAGTTCACATGAGCAGCCGAATATTTTGGAGGAATAAATTAGCAGCTTGGGTCTTTGGTGTTGCGCCAAGACTTCTGGGAATTAATCCAGCACCTTGGAAAGACAAGATTTGGAAGCCATATTGGATCCACCATAATTTGAGGTTAATTGAATTGAAAATCCCCCCGCCTCACCAGAAAATAAAAAAAAATCTGCAGTGGGGAGTGAAGGACTATACATATGGAAGAAAATATGGCATGCATGGCTGTTATATTCTGAACCACAGGAGCAATGCTGCCTCCATTTCACTGTGTCTTCTTCTTTGCTGAGTTTTAGTGTTTGTGATTGAATTCTAATTAATGCCTCAGAGGAAGACTCAGTGCATTCCCGCTGCAGAAACAGATGGAGGGCAGCGAATGGGTGGCTGTTTGGTAAATGGGGTCTGCGGAAGTGACCCAGGCGTCGATGATGTCTGAGCCCTCGTCGTGTCCTGGACTTCACATCCTAATAATGACTAATGTGTTTGCCGACGTCAGCTCGCTCTCATTAGTGTGATTTATCGTCTCGCCAATTTTCAGTAAACCAGAGGAGTTGTATTCCAATTTATTCGGGTCAAATTAAGCATTCATAATTAGACGCGGTAACCTTTCCCGCTCCCTCCTCCTCTGTACATACAATGCAAATGTTCATTGTTTAATCTCACTGCCAATAATTAGGAGGGTTATGTAAGAATCACCCCATACAGGGCAAAAGTTTAGCCTGAATCAATCTCCTAATGGTTAATAGCTAATGGGCTGATTTATTGCCGAGTTATGAAGGTGAAGACTCGCCCTTTCCTCTGAGGGTGGCACTGACTTTACGGAGCCCCTCTGCACTTTGTTGCTGGGTCAGAACCCTGCAGTGCTTAATAATGCTGTATGTAGTCACTGTAATATAGAATAATTAGAGATTAGTCATTTATTAGTCAATTGCTTCATTTGACTTTACTTTGTTTATCAGGGATGATTCATAATAACTGACGCCATTATACCAAAATGGCACATGATGTAAAAACCCTTGCATTATGGGCTGAAAGTCAGAACTTTATCCTCCCTGTCATTGTTTCATCTCAAATGTTTTACTGTAATAATGGAATGGAATTCATGCCACAAACAGGTTTTATCATCGCGGGTAAATAATCCATCACTTGGCTTTAAAGCCAATCTTTTGGCAGTAACTTTAACACGTGTAACAGGGGCTAATTTGAGCCAGACCGCTTCAGGCAGGCTGCAGCCCGGACACGGCCTTCAGGATTAACCAGCAGAGGCCTGTGTGACAGTGTGATAGACACCACTCCTCAGTCTGCTCTTGATTACTGCTCTGGTCTAATTTGGTTTGTTCTGCTTCAGTAATGTCTGGTCAGATCTGGTCTCATCCAAACACACTGGTTTTGACTGGCATGTTGTGGGGGGGGGGGCGGTGGGGTTTGATGACTTGAGGGGATGGGCTGTCACTATCTGAGGCTCATTAAGAAATAAATCAGGAGAGCGAAAGGAGAGAATAATGGATGGAGAGAGTGAGAGGGCAGAAAGAGAGAGATCAGAGGACCTGCTGTCTCCAGGTTTGTTGGTTTTGGCTGATCCTTCCCAAGAGGCAACTGCTGCCAAACAGAATAAAAACAGAAAGACAAGCTGAATGAGAGGAGAAGGATGAGGAGAGGGAGCGAAGGAGGGACAAAAGGGAAAGTAAGAATGAAGCAGGAAGGGAACAACAAAGTGCAGAGATTAAAATAGTCTGTCATTTTAGCGGCTGCAGTTTATCCTGTGAAGGTTTGAAAGGACTGCTGCCTTTCTTCCTTTCCTGTGATATTCAGAATCCAATTAATGGATGTGTTGGAGGGGGGTTCCTCAGTGACAGTGGCCCATTTGTAAGAACCGTTATCAATGAGGAACACCGACAGAGGTAATATTTTATTAATGTCTGGTCTGACTGCCTGTATTAATATAAGTAATGGCTCCTCTTTTTTTTTCCAGTCCTTAAAAACTTTTCATGTGTTGAAGTTTAGAGCCAGGTACAGAGAGGAGGATGAAACAAAACAGATTCTGGGAAGACTGTTGGAGCTGTAGTTATGTAAGTCTTATCATAAAGCTGTAATATAAAATCTGATTTACAGGGTTACATCTGGCCTGTTAGTGAAAATGTACGTGCAATCATGTGTGTTTCTCCTGCTGACGAGTGTAAGGCTGATGTTACTGTCCATATTATTGCTGATAAATTTTTTGATACCCTGCTCATCGCTAACATGATGTGCTTGGAAACGATAAAAATACTCAAATCAAAATGCAAAACAATTGTCAACACCAACAGACACTAAAGGTTGTGTCTCCAAAGTTTCAGCAGGAATCAGTAGGAATAGCCAGAGGCTGACAAGAACTGAGTCTGCTGACTCACTGTACATGAATGATTCTGGTGAGCCCTGAAGCTCCCAGCCGGTCTCTTTGGCATTCTTCGGCATACAAGCTGCTGTTCGGCAAACACAGGGCACACACACACACGGGTTTGTAATGCTGAACCGCCTCAGCAGCGAGCGCGTACTGCCACGCTAAGCCCCGGCTCGATTCAGTCAGTCGCCACCTGCACCGCTAAACTCTGTGACACAGGTGAGTTTTTGGCACTGTTTAATGTTGTGATGCTTTCATTTATGTGGCTGACAGTTGGTTTGGTGACATACAGAAGCTGAGCAGGTGGGACAGGGTGAAAGCTTCTGTCACTGTCAGACTTTGGAGTGCAGCATATGGCTGTGGCTCCTGTAGGCAGCACGTACCAGTTGGTTGGTGTCGAACTCACAAACACGCCAGTGCAAAATATTTGGTTGTTATTTTTTGGCCAGCGTTGCTGTTGATATCCATGAAAGAACCTGTCACAAAATGACAACTGCGTGACACTGGCTGCGGTCTCTCTAATGGACTTGTTGATGATACAGAAATGAAATAACAGCCGTCTTACCCTTTAATTTGTGGAGTAATGATGTGGAACATGATATTCTACAAACAAATATCAGTCAAATCAAATAACGGTGACATTTGGATTCAGTTTTTGAGGCCGTCTGCGTGAGTGATGGAGCTGGAGCGTGAGCCTCCACAGTCACCGTAGACGACAGCTTTGGTTGAAAGGAAACAGTTTGCGTTCCAGGAGGCAGACGGTTAAAAAAAAAAAAAACACTGCTGAGTCATGTCTGTCTGTTGGAGACGAGCATCACATCACATTTTGGGTGTCTTATTTTTCACATACATCTGTTGTTGTGTAGTCAAGGTGGAGAACATTAAATCTGGAACCTTCCTGGGCCAGTTGGTTGGTGCCATATGCTATTTTATCAAGACTTCCTCGAATCAAGATGGCATTACATGCAAATGAATTTCAGCAAGATGTTGAGGATTGAAAGAGACGGAAAAACGGGGAGACGATGGACGGTTTTGGACAGATGCCTTTGAATATGTCGTAGGTAGGCAGGTGGATGAATAGATGGATAGATTCCGTTTCATCAGGAGAAAAAGAGATTGAAAGAAAATGCTCTGGAGTTTTGCTGACCTTTTTCCAAACCATAATGTTTTGTAATGGCTCAATAAACCACGACCTTATCACAGTGATTGTTTAAACCTAAAAAAAGTTTACAGTGCTTGAACAATTTCAGCGGCTGCAGACATAAAACCGGCCGGACCAGGAGTGATGAAGTGTTTGGTGGTGTTTCTCTGTGATGGTTGACAGTGTCTGAGCTTTGGAAACACAGTGGCAGTGGACAGACAGCGAATGAAACATGGCCTAGAGTCCAGCTCCAGTTTTTTTTTTTTTTTTTTTTTTTTTTTTTTATTGAGCTGTCAGAACTGACTTGACGTTTGAGCAGAAAGATTTACAGGCACCATTTAGGGCAGGATTGATTTCTGTCTAAGGCAGCTCTGAGGAAAGATTGGGGAAAAATGTGCATGTACAGCCCTTTCTTTGATTGATTGATGCTTTCTTTCAATTTTTGGTGTGCCCTTTCTGTCTGTATCACTATAGTGCTTCACCTTCCAGTATATTCCAGTCTATTTGCTGTGTTGGCACATGAAACTGGCCGTTTCACTGACATATTCCTCTCTCTGGAGATTTATTGTGTCACTGCAGCGTGAGAAAGACTCAAAATCAGTTTCTGAACGACCAACAACTCTTGACTTTCTGAGAGAGTTTTTAAATTGTTTCCTTAAAACACTTGCATTGTGTAATTTAGTCAATAGCACTAAACCGAACAGATTATTGGATAAAGCAGTGCCTTTAATTCCCTTATAGGGCATTATGAGTTTTGTCTGGTGAAATGTTTTTTGCCAAGAGGCTTTATGGCTGCACATGTTAGGAGGGGCGGGGATTTAATTCCTTTTTCATTCCTCACAGTTGAGATCTTTCTCTTTAGGGTAACATTCTGTGTAATGACTGCAGGAAAAAAAAAATCAGTGAGTGCAGAAAAGTAAGTGAAAATATAAGTTTTTTTTTTTCCCAGTGTGGGTGAGAGTGTGTTATGATGTGGAGTCCTTAGGGAAACATTCCAGTGTGGAGCATGTGGCACCGGCAGATGTCGTGTTTGATGGTGACGGCTAATGGTTTAGTTTTCTTTTGATCTTTTTTTTTTTTGTAAGACAGGATGTTCGTGAGGTTTTGCCATTTGCAGACAACTTTCTGAAGCCACACTCTTTCATGCCAGTAGAGCCTAATTTACCTGATGTGTGCACACAGTGATCAAGGGGTTTGAACCGGTTGTTCTCTTTTGATGACAGTGATACCATTTCAAATTATTTTCATATATTCACCCTTCTGAATTCTGCTGTCTCTCTCTTTCTCTCTGCAGAGCACCTGAAGGTAGCGTTAGAGGAGTACATGGTGCGGATGCCGAAGGTTCGCATCCTGAGGACCAAGAAGAGGGAGGGGCTGATCAGGACTCGTCTGCTGGGGGCCGCTGCCGCTAAAGGAGAAGTCATCACCTTCCTGGACTCTCACTGTGAGGCCAACGTCAACTGGCTGCCCCCACTGCTGGGTGAGAAACACATTATTACATTCCTAAACTCGACTCTCACGTCAGACCTATACCTCAGATGTGACACTTCTCATTCATAATTAGTCTTGATACAGTTACAGTCGTGTTACAGCAGATAGATGGCAGTAGTATAATGGAGCTACCTTTCATGCCATACAGCACTCACTGCCACACATATAAAATGGGTATCTCCATTATCCTTCTCCATAAAACAAATCATATCTGCTGTTACTGTTACTGCAGCCCGTTAATCCAAATTAGGGTAACAAGGCAGAGCTTGGGTGGAGCTCTGTAGGGACGACAGATGTAGGGCTGCAGCTACAGCTGGCTGAGCAAATAAAAGCCAAATATTCAGCCTTTACATGTAACTGAAATCCCCTGGGTCAGCTGTTTTGTAATTTGCATTAATTGTTGTGTAAGTCAGGGTATCAGCTGATAATTATCACTGAACTGTGGTTTTAAAACTCAGAGGTCAGGATGATAAACATGATGGGTCACAGGATGATTAACAGAATAATAGAAGAAGAAAAAAACACTTTGGCTTCACAGATATGTGTGTATTTTTTTTCTTACTCGTTTCTTCTTATGAAAGATTTTTTACTTCTTCAGGAATCTAAAAACTTTTCAAATAAAGTAATGTGAGAAGGGAACATCACGCCTGCTGTGAGCCGTTCACAGCTCTTAGACATCTGCAGCCTGTGAAGAGGAGTGTGTAGGCACTGCTTGGCTTCAGAAGGTCTAAAGCCGAAAGGCTTGGGAACTACTTCTCTACACCATCTGTTGTAATTAACTGTTTACCGACTCATCCGCCTCTCTCTGTGTTTCTCAGACCGAATCGCCCAGAACAGGAAGACCATTGTGTGTCCAATGATCGACGTCATCGACCACGACAACTTCGGCTACGAGACACAGGCGGGGGACGCCATGCGAGGAGCGTTTGACTGGGAAATGTACTACAAACGAATCCCCATCCCAGCAGAGCTGCAGAAGGACGACCCCAGTGAACCCTTTGAGTGAGTGCAGTTGTTTCTTGACACATTTGACATTTGTTGTGTACTTGTATCCTGATTATTTTATGGTGCCATGAGTGCATGCATCTGTGGATGGAGTAACATCCTAAGGCTAATGGGCTAACAAACGCTACTCTGATTGTGGTATGTGTGAAGAGTGGAGCCCCGAAGCTCCCGGGTTTGGTCTCCTCGGCATATGGCCCAAAGATCAGCATGAACAGGAAATGCTGAGGGCAGGGAGTATGTGCAAAAGCTGTTATCAGCTGCAGCCGAGTGGAGTACATGGGTTTGTTGTACTGAGCAGTCTGGGAATATACAGCTACGGTAAGCCCCGAGGGGAAAACATTGATTGAGTCAGTCACCTGCTGCTGTATTTAAAGCTGAAGGAAACTAAAATTTCTGACACAGTGCTGAAGTGAGTTTGTAACACGGTTAAAGGTTGTAATGCTTTCATTTATACGACTGACAGTTCGTTTGGGGACAAATAAAAGGTGAGTAGACGGGAGCAGGCTGTTTCCTGGAGGCAGAACTTACGAGTTTAAACTCAATTTGTATTGAACTCGCAAAAGTATCAATACGAAAGACGAGTTTGTTCATTTTTAGCCAGCAGTAATTCAGACTGCCCAGGACAGTCAGTGGGAGCTAACTGTGACTGTAGCGTTAGACTACATCCACATGAAGCTGCTGCATCTGAAACCAAATCTCTTCCATTATATTTTTGCCTCTTTTGAAAGATATCATTATTATAATGATGTTAAAGTTCACACATTTATATTTCTCAGCTATCTGTTGTTTATTAACAGCATTTTGCTGCTGAAACAGTTTGTAGATTTACAGTTTTGGACTAAATGATGGATTGGTTCAGCATAGTTGAGAGTGAGAAAATAATGACTGGTTTCACTCTGGTTGCTTGTTCAGCTGCATCTGTAGTTCATGACGCAGTCACAGACATAGGGGTTAATTACTCTATGACATTAGATCCCCTGGTAAAACTACTCCAATGCAAACAGGACTGATAGCTTTTGACCAAGGTGACCTACCTTGACACAGCACAGATAGGTAACCTTTAAGTAATGGAAGCCAGAATAAATAAACTATTTCCAAAGACAGACTTTGCTATTAAGGCCAAATAACTCAGCGTGTGATGCCAGACACTCCATTTGTGAGCCTCGAGGGATTAGTTCGACAACATTTCTCTGTGTTTGGATGCCAAAGACTGTTTGGGTCCTGGGAGATACAGTAGGTAACAGCAGGCAGGGCAGCTGTGGTGCAGGAAGATTAGAGACTAAAGAAGAAGAAATGAGCTGCAGAACAATCAGAATCAATCCTGATTTCGTGAATTAGTCTGCTCTTCTTGCCCAATGAAATGACCTTCATCAGTGCAAATCTAATTTGAGTCTCAAAGATTTTCATTTTCATTCTGATTGACATTGCCGCAGCGCAGAATGAGGCACAGTGGGACGGCAAAATCCATCTTGGAGGTGTGTGTGGGAGTATGATTTTATCCCTGTTCTCATGCCTCTGTCACTGTCTCTTTTGTCAATGCCATCACCCCTCTCTCTCTCTCTCTCTCTCTCTCTCTCTCTCTCTCTCTCTCTCTCTCTCTCTCTCTCTCTCTCTTTCTTTATTTTCTTTCTTTCTGTCTCTCTCTCATCCCTCCTTTGGGTTTCAGTGTTTCATTTAGCTGTGAGCTCAGGCCTTAACTCCGTCTCCTCTCAAGGTCAGTAGACTGAAATGGAGAATATCAGCTTGAGTATTTCTAATTAAATCTAAATGGTGAGTTGGAATATTCATGGACCATTGAGTTCAATCCTTTTTGTTTCTCTTTCTTTCTTTATTTTTTTTTAACTCCAACAAAGTGACACTCACAAAAGAACAA
Organism: Toxotes jaculatrix; assembly: GCF_017976425.1. Taxonomy (NCBI): domain Eukaryota; kingdom Metazoa; phylum Chordata; class Actinopteri; family Toxotidae; genus Toxotes; species Toxotes jaculatrix. The sequence goes on along the minus strand of NC_054405.1, from coordinate 24,671,345 downwards.
GTGAAGAAAGTGATAAGTAAAATAGATTAAAACTGGTAAAATTATAATGTAATGAGAAACTGTTTGTCAGGGGTAAGAAGAGTACAGTTCCAACTAGACATTCAGTCCCACATTCTGGTATTTGATAGATTTCTTGTTATTGATGTGACAGATTATGAAAATCTGCAAATTATTTTTAACTCTTCTTACACATCGTGTATCAGTGTTAAATAAAGATTGTTGCCCAAATACATAATGGGCTAGATTTAAGAAATACCTGAACAAAGAATCTGATCAGTCAGTATCAGTATCAATCAGTCAGAATCTGACCGAGCAAACAGTCAGTAATCAGAAAGCACCGAGGTCTGAACCACAGCCATGGAGGATTGATAAACCCAGTATTTTACTTTCATGGTGTTGTGTTTTTCCAGCTGCTTTCAGTACTGTTGAGGTCATTTCAGTCAGTGCTGGTCAATATTAATTCAGTGGAGCTGCACACTGGCTCAAAGTAGAAGTCTGCAGCTGTACTGAGCAAATCCAATTTACCATTGTTTCCAGTGTGATTTCCTTTTTTTGAACCAAAAACATGTAACATCAGAATGGTTGAGAAGGTAATTACAGCCATTCAGAGCTGCTCACTTCTCTCTCTACCTTTCTTAAAAATCAGAATCAGAAAAACTTTTATTGATCCCTGCAGGGAAATTGTTTTAAAAGTAAAACCTGCTATAAAAAAATAGTAATAAATATAAACACACAGTAAGTGAACTGTAAAAAAAAATTGTATTTGCACAATACAGCTTCAGACTTCTTAAACGATGATTGAAGTCCCCCAGAGATCACGAGGAATGCACTGGAGTGAGTCTGGAGTCTCACAATAACATAGCTGTTGACGTCACAGGCAGTTGCCAGGTTGGGGGCGGCTGGGTTGGGGGCGGCCGGGGGGGGAAGGGGTGTTCCTCACTAGGGCTGCTAGCTCATCCATCTTTGCCCACATCTCGTGTTGCTCAGGATGATTGATATCTTCTCTTCTCCATCAGTCTCTGTTGTCTGGATCCAGCTCTCCTTCCTCACTGCTTTGTTCCTCCTCTGCATCCTGTGTGTCCTCCTCTTGATTTCTTGGGGGGTGTCCGTTGGTCTGGTCTCCATGCCAGCCGGCCGGCTTCAGTGCCATCAGCTGGATGTGGAAGGGTCACAGATAAAAGGAACAAGCGTATCAGTTTAATCTTCCATCAAACCTTTAGCTCTTCATACTGAATCATCTGACTTCCTCCTCTACTCTCATCATAATTCCTGCAACCGCTAGAGATCACCTGATAAATACAGTTCATAATAAGCTGATTACACAGACGACCTATGGGGTCGTTTTTTACAGGACAGTCTCCAAGGTCCACACAGCTACTGTGACTAAATATGTTTTAAAATGCCAATGGAATAATTTCTAACATGATTTATTGTGCCAACATCCTTTTCAGTGCCTTAATGCTTTTATTTATAAAAATACAATATGAGCCTGTCATTGTTTTAAAAATAAATTCATTTCAGTGCCTTTCAGCAAAACAGTCCTTCAACAAAAAATAGTTCCTAAGCAGCAGCTAAACAAAGACGTTGCTAAGCAACACGGGAGCAGCAGTGTGAGTGGTGGCTTTGGGTCAGTGCATTACCATTTTAAATTAAATGTTGTTCAGCTACAGGTGTGTCCATCTGGTTTTCAGTGTGCTTTGCTTTTTGACAGAAAGAGGAAGAGAACAGTTTCTGTGTCTGTTGTAATTTGTTGTACCTTCTTTTTATGGATGTTGTAATGAGTGATGTCAGCTGGAGCTGCGACAGCGTGATAGAGTCAAAATCAATACCTCAACATTAATAAGGATATTTATCTGACATTGATACATGTTAGTATGCTGTGTGCTGTATGAACATTTACATACAAATCATCATACATAAAAAAAAAATTAAATACCTTCATAACCAAAATTAGGATGGACCCCAAATCTAAAACAATGAAAATGCCGACAGCGTTTTTTGGCATGCCTCTGGCCGTTATCCTGCTAAATTAAACTGAACTTGTTTTGGTTAAATGATCTTCGTGTTCACCAGCTTCATCTGAGTTCAGAGATATTAGTGTTGTCTGTCCCGAAGCCAGTATATTCCATTCAACACAACTCCAGGGAGGTGGAGTGAGCTTGTGTGTTCTCCCTCCGGCGAACAAGAACTAACAGTCTCCACCCTACAAATCAGTGCCCGCACACTGTCTATGCTCTCTTTGCTAAGCTCACACACTCCAGTGACCATGCAGCAGTTGGCAATCACTGCACTTTGTGCAGTCAAACACAGACGTAAACACAACACACACCATCCCTCTGTCCCCCTGCAGCCTGTTGTTTCTCCTGATGAAAATCTGTTCACTACATTTCATTCAGCAGTACTCCAGGAGAGCAGAGTGTGTGTCTGTGTCTTCCCCCAGCATACAGCAGTTACCAGTCATAGTCAGTGAACTGCTCAGACACACTGTTACCCAGTCAGGCGAGTCAAATCAGTCTCTCAAGACTTGGGGGGCAACATTTGTGCCTCATGTGTTTCCACTCGAGCCTGAATCACAGTTTTCTACACTGTTTTCTACGTCTCTAAAATCTACACTTTATTAGAAAGACAGTAAGTGCAAACACACACAGCGCAGTCAGAAAGTAGCAGATCAGAGGAAGAAAGTCTCAAAGGTACTGTCCACCATGTTGTTCAAAGGGAACAACTCTTCACTCCTCGCTCGAAGTTCGATTAAAAAAATTGATCACAAAAGAAAGTCTTAAAAAGCACCAACTGTAGTTTCCTCAGAACAAAAGGCCTTAGAAGTTGTTAAAAAGTCTTAAATTCACAAAAGTCAGAAATACTTTCTCTTGCCAGCCGTAGGCCGCGCTGTCAGTTATAAATCGTGTGTGATTGCAGGCTGTCAGGAGATTTTACACACCTATAAGGTTCATGTAGAACTGAAAGATTTAAACTATGATATTAGAGTGTGGCCTGGTTGCTAAGGTGACGGTCATGAACAGCAACCATATCATGTCATGTGTGTGTGTGACTGTGCATTTTTGTGTCTTCCAGGTCGCCAGTGATGGCAGGAGGACTGTTTGCTGTGGACAGGAAGTGGTTCTGGGAACTGGGAGGATACGACACAGGTCTGGAGATCTGGGGAGGAGAACAGTACGAGATCTCCTTCAAGGTACAACACAGCACCACCACACGCACACCTGCAGTGTGTTGTGTAATAAATAGAGCGGCTTTGACCTCTGAGTGCTGACCTAACATGATGAGCACTGTGACATACACACTGTTTATTTTCACATCTAAACAGACGTAACATTTAGAAACAGATTTAGGAAAAATCCCAGAATTTCTTAGAAACATTAAGGTTTTGCTGTCGTCACTGCTTCTCCTTCTTCTTTGTCTGTTTGTGTCTGTTTGTGTTCACGTCGGCCCTTTTCTCTTCTGGTAAGGGAGTTGTTTATTTTCCTCTGACCAGCCAGTGTTGACTGACGTATCCATCCTGCTGGCATCTTTTTTCAGTTGACACAAAACGGTTTAACAGCAGCAGTTTCTGGTATCGGCTAAATTACAATTTGTCATGTTGAAGTGATATGGCAGTATAAGAGATGTTGTTTCTGTATTCCTGTGTTTATATCATCGGTGCTTGTTGTCATTTTTCTGTTGCTGTTCTTCTGGCTCAGGAACACGATGTCCTTACTCTGAAACCTTTCTGTAAAAGCGATTGTCTCAGTTTGTTTTCCAGCTGGGGAAACAGCTGACAGGCGTGTTAGCATGTTACTCTTCAGATTTAGCCATATTTATAGTAGCAGTTGTAGATATTGTTGCTACAAAGTGCTATAAAGGTTTGATGAAATTAGTAAATACCTTCTCAAAAGGTTTTGATGTTGTCACTGAAGCTGTGCTCATAACTTCACAGATGCAGCTCTTTAACTAAACAGATAAAACACTCGTTCCTTGTTGTAGTTTCAGCCCTTGTTTCTGTGAGCTGATATTCTGTTGCATCGCAGACTCTCCACATTAATCATACTCAAAATTCCATATTAGATTATGCTTTTGTGTGGAGGTTCAATGTGAATTATTCTGTAGCGTAACCATAAATGCATGTGGCTTGGCCCGCATGTTAAGAGCTAGTCTCCCCGTCCACTTTGCTTCGCTCTGTCAGTGAGCTCTGGACAGACAGAGCGACCCGTCACAATAATTGAATTCTGCTTTGAATGAGTAAGGACTTTTGTCGTCTCACTCAATTAAGCACAAAGGCCGCTGCTGGGTAGTGTGATGTGGTTGGACATGTGCTGCGGTGTGATAGTACTGTGATTGTTCCGTAGAGTGAAATTTCCAGCACAGTAGCTTTGTTGTTTATAAAGATTGAACAGCCAAATCAAATTTACTGTCGAAATTGTTTTACCTTCTGCTGCTTCTTCATATTAATGCATCCCCTTTTTGTTTCTCTATTGTGCTAACTGATGCTGAATAATAGCAGTTCAACATAAATGACATGCATACATTTGCTTTGTTGCACGGGACGAAATCCTTCACTGCGAAGCATTTCACTTCCACTGAGGCAACAGCAGAGAACAAAAGAGCGGTTTGAGAGTAGAGAAGACAGCAGGGGCTGTTTTCATCTCTTTTAAGGATAATGATTTTATGAAAATAAGAATCTCCTTTAACTGGATTCTTTAAGAACACGCAGCGCTAAATGTTTAATAGAACTAACAATATAAATAAGTAAATAAATAAATAAGGTAAAGATTCAGTGCAGGTATTCTCACGCAGTCAGAGAGTTTAGTCCAGATCTGTCGTAATAATGGTGACTATATGCTGCTTAGGCAGGAAACGTCTTTGTACTTTGTACGAGCAGTTAGCCAACTGGGTCATACAAGGACTGACAGAACCTTCAAAAGGTTCAGTGTGGATGACTTTTAATGTCAGCCTCAGCAGAATTTTAAGCTGGGGAGCAACTGAGTAGCTTTACTTTGGATTTCAGTTTCAAGGGGACTTGAAAAATAGTGGCCGAAGATATTTGATCTCACGTTGGTGAGAAGATAATTCTGTTTCCCGAACTTCAAAAATCATAGTCTACTGTTAGTCTACGGAAACTGGCTTATTTAGTGGTTAAGCTTTTTCTGTCCCTGTCCTGAATCTTTGTCCTTTAAATGCAAAGACTTCAAAGCTCTTAAAGAAATGTTCGCAGCACTGTTTTGTTTTTTGTTTTGTCGCTTGCAGTCTTACTCCCTGCCTTTGTTTAGCATGTTATCCCCACCAACTGAGGATCGCTGGAATATAGCCCAAAACCATCTGCAGGAGTGTGTGTGTGTGTTGCCTTGCCAGCATGAATACATATGTGCATTCATGAGACGCACACAGAACCAAGATATGCTCATAAAAACATTGCTCCATAGCACTACTAGTGCTCAAAAACTCCATAGGGAACCTTTAAGTCTGCATGGCTAAAAATACCTGTTTTTTTTTTCCTCAGGTGACACAAACCTACCTACACACCATATCAAACAGGATTCTCTGACTTTTCAAAAGTCAGTGAGGAATAACTAGATTAGTTATGTGAATGTGATGAAGTCGTTGTTGTAGTGACTAATAAATGATTACTTTTAAAAGAGACGGTAATGCCGCCCCCTGCCGTGGTGCTGTGTTTGTAGTGTTCATGTTTGGAGGTGAGCAGACTGTAGAAGTTGTGTGTTCGAGGTGAGTGATAAGATTTTCAATTTAATCTGACTGGCGCTGAACTCAAGCTCTTGATCCCTCGTGCAGCTCGGCGCCCCTGTTATTAAGCTCAAGTGTTTCAGTGCAGGGATGAAGAGGATGGAAGGGATTGGTGCCGCAAGTCACAGCTTCCCAACAGCAAGATGTGGAGAGGGTGGATTCAGTCTGTTACCCCACCCCCGATTCTGTTTGTCCAAGCTGGAGTGGTGCAACAAACTTGACAAGGAGTAATTGAATTGAAATAGCAGCCAGCTGATGTCCACTCTGGAGAATCAGGGGGGGGGGTAGATGTGGAATATCAACAAACAGGGAATTACCAAGTCCAAAAAAAGAATGTACCAGGACAACATCTTATTGATTACTGAATTTCCCATGTGGCCAGTCTGTGTCCATCATCATCATCATGTGTCCTTGATAAAGACATAAAAATCCAACCTGTTGAAGCACTGGAAGCTGTTGTGGAGTTTAACTTTAGTTGTATCAGAGGAGTTATTCTGACGAGGACTGAGACATTCTTGTCACGACAGGAGCCGGAGCACACTGCAGGATTTGGGAGGATGTGGAGGACGATGTGCTGAAGTGGGAGGAGAGGTCAAAGACAGAATGGAAAACCCAACACGGCTGAGATCGAATCGTACAGTCACAAGAAGTCTGCATCGCAGTTTATGTCATTTGTTAAGTTTGACACGTTGGCATTATCCAGCTGTTCAGATGAGATGATTTTATATTATATATTTTATTTACTTTTGGTCAGCAGCATGGTTTGCTGGTGTTTGTTGTATCTGGGGTGAAACAGTAAAAAGCTGCAGTGCACTATGGTCCTTTAACTGCAGATCTGCACCTGCCTGAGCCAAAAAAACTAAGCCACACTGTCACACTTTCAAAGGTTCCTGCGATACAAAGGTAAATGCCGTGTTCTGGGGAGTGGAAATTATAAATAGGCGGTGTAAAAAGATCCTAATCTTAAAGAGCTCACACACACTCTTTAACTGTCTTTAGCCTTGTGACCTCAGACTGTTCTGAATGAGATTAAAGTGAGACATCAGTAAAAATCTATCTTTAAAATTTCAAATGCTCTCACTCTGTAGACTTGAAAGGTGGCTCTGCTTTCCCTAAGTAGCATAACAAATCCAATTTCAGTCTTTATCATTTAGCTAAGCATGATTGACTTGCTTGTTCTCTTTGATGTCATTTACTCTCTCCGGTCTCTGTGCAATCTAGAAACCCCTGAACTTTTGAGTAATTTCGTGGAGTTGTTTAAAATTGTGTTCTCATTTCTGTGCTCTTCATAGAAGAGGGTTGTTATCTGCAGTTTAAGCTTTTGTCTGCTGCTGTGATCGAACCTGATATTAATCTGTCTGCTCGTAAACATGAGTCTGACTGTTCAGCTTTACTCTTTTTCCTTTTCTCGTTTTCTCAGTTGTACCTTTTATCCCTCCCTCCCAGGATTCATGACCCAATCAACATCCCCTACAACCCTGTCCATACAGTCTACAGTGCCTCACCGCCCTCTGTTTAACACTCATCCTCCTACTCCTTCCATCGTTCCTTTTCTTTATTTCCTAACCTTGTCTGCCCTCCATTGCTTTGTCTTCATCATGTCTTCCCACGCTTTATCTTACCCTCACAGTGTTTGTTTCATCTCTCTGATTTGTTGACCTTGTCAGCTCATCTGATATTCACACAGTTCAGTTACACAAACACCAGCTCGGCAACCCCCCCCACACACACACCCTCTAATACCGTCTTTATCAACGCAGAATCTCTCTGTCTCTGCGTCTCTGTAGGTGTGGATGTGCGGTGGTCGGATGGAGGACATCCCTTGCTCCAGGGTAGGACACATCTACAGGAAGTACGTCCCCTACAAAGTTCCTGGTGGGGTCAGCCTGGCCAGGGTGAGTCTCAGATCCTTTTATTGCATGTTGATGGGAATTCAAGGATTTCTTTACCGATAATTGGTCTAAAATGTTTTGGAGAAGTGTCTGTGTTTCTCTTTCTGTTGTGTTGCCTTTGTTCTTTTTTCCGTGGAAAGACCTCATTCTGTGTCTTAAGTACATTAAAGGGTCAGTTTGTCCAAATAAAATGAGGCTTGTGGGATCTCGCCATGCTGTCGTTTTCAATTTACAGACTTATTTTGTTGAATGGAAAAAAAAACTATGTAGAAAAAATATGTGTCTATTTCTCAAAGCATCGAAAATCGTTCAGAATGATGATTTTAAATGAAAGTGCAAAATCTTTTTTGTAAATTGGGTCAACTGACCTCAGTTTGCAGTGGACAACACACTGAGAGACAGCTCACCTTGCAGCTCTCTAACATGTATCAGATCCCAAAATCTACAAACTGCAACTTACAGTTTTCTCAAGCTTCTTTTTTCCATGCGAACTTTAATACTTTCGACACCTACATGAGAAATGTTTTAAAAATTTCTCATCTGGCCTGTAGCTGAGCACTGCTCATTATGCATGACTCAGCTCCAACCTGACACCTGGCTCTGTTTGGCTCAGCAGAATATGTAATTAAACCTCTTGGCCTCTGTTTTGGTCTTGTCGGTCTGACTATTAGCCCCACAGTGACGCTGTATTGAATGCTAATATCAAACAGGCAGCGGGTTTGACGATGCTGAAACGCTCACTGTACCTCCGGCTGGGATGAATTCTGGTTTGTCTGCTGTGTCATTCTCTGCATAATAGTTTAAAAATACATAAATACATACCGCACATTACAATACAAATACATAAACAGGCCTTTCTGTTGCAGCTGATTTCTTTCATTTTAGTGGATAGCTGGTTAAACATGCTGGGGTGCTCTGTGATGGGGAGGGAATGAAGAGTTTGGTGAGTGTCAGGTTGTAGTCACGGTTCACCAGGAGAAGCTTCAGTCATGGTCTAAAAATCCTTTGCCTCAGGTGAGAATTAAACCCAAGTCCTCCATTTCTCAGTCATGTAACTGTGTCACGGTGAGAAAAACGTGCATCGATGACATTATTTGCGCTTTAAGCTGCTGTAATTATTTGACAAATCGTCACACGAGCAGGCGAGTCCCTTCAGCGGCGACAGATAGTGAAAACAAAGCCCCTCCAGACGCATCCACAGACGATCCAGCGTGTGTGTGTGTCAGTGTTTTTTCTCCGCCCCCTCTGAGATTCCAGTCAACATGGAGGAAACTAGAGCCACTGAACTCCACTTCACCTGGAGAGCACAGAGCCTGAGTTTAGCTGCAGGCAATGAGCTGTGCTACAGGGAGTCTGTGTGCGTGAGTGTGTGGCTGGAGGGGTTTTTTTTCCACCACATCTGTACCTCCAAAAGCCAGAGGATTTGTACTGATGCTTCCCTGGGAGGCTCACCGAATCTGTGTTCTCATTCATTTCACCATCCACATCCACAAGGCTGCTGCAATCTGCATTCCCAGACATGCTCCCGTACCTCAGAGGCTGACAGGATCTGTGTTTTTTTGACTCCTTTACACCTCAAAGAGCTCGAGCTGGATGGACGTTCTGTTTCTCAGGTGTAAATCTTTCATGTTTGCAATTGTCTGAGCTTAAAGAACCGGTTCAAGAAGCTTTCTGCGCTGCAGTTGTTGTCGCTCACAGTTTGTATCAGTCATCTGCTTATCTTTTTTTTTCTTCACTAAGCCTGTTTCTTTCTGAAATTAGATGCTTTCATAATGATTACTACAGCACGATGGAATAATATGGATGGTACTCTCTGTATGTATTAAAACCACTAAATGCATAATTTAATGACCTAAATGCACATTAAATAATGCATTGCAGCCAGTGTCCATATTTCTTTTTGGTTTTTTGAGTTAATTTCAAGCTGCCCTCATTATGTCTTCTGAAAAAGCATCTTGTACCAAATTACGGATGAACAGCAAAACTTTTTGAGCTTGACAGCTGTGCCGCACTTTAATGAAAACACTTGTGACATGATATAAGCACTGAGATGAAACAAATACATTTACAGATTAAAGAAGAGCCAAAAAAAGGTGCATTTGGGATTCAGAACCTTAAAGGGATGTCTCACATGAAAACAGCAAAAATGCAAAAACACAAAATCAGCTTCCATCCCACTGTGATCTAACACAAGCACTCGCAGTTTGCCTTGTATTACGTAATTCGCCGCATATAGGCCATACTAACAGGCAAATTATAAAGTATAAAGAAGGACGGGCTCAGGATTTTCTTGTCCCTTGGAAGATCTGAGGAGATCTCACCTGTACCTGAAAGTTAAAACACAAATCCGACTCTTACCCTCAAGTTTCACACAGCTGACACATTACTTTCCCCGAGAAGTGGTCTTACACAAGGCTTTATACCAGACCTGCAGGTGGCTCAGTGAGAAAGAAACAGAAAAACATTTCTGTCCTCTGTGAAACCTCCTGTAAATTATCAGATGACTTAGTTCTGTGTTGTCTCTGCTTTCATGACTACAGACAAGTTGCTTCTGTTTTTTCATCAGCCGCCTCCCGAGGCACGATGACAGGTCCCGTACGATCACTGGCCGCCTTTCTGCTGAGCAGCTTTGATCATTTTGTCATGTCAGATCAATCAAAACATCAAGGATGGCAGGAAGCACAGATGATGGCTTAGTCTGTTTCAGTGAGGACATGATGTCCGGAATCAGAAACGTCTGCTAACAAGCCAGTTGACTTTAGGACTCAGTTTAGCTGGAGTTTACTGTCTGACAGTATGGACGATAGACAGATGTTGATAAATTGTATGTCAGTGTCCAAATGCTTTACTTTTGCTATCATACTGAACAGTGTTTCACTAAGTCAGTTGCTTTTTCTGCATCCTACCATGGCCCACACTGGGACAGGGGACTCATCTCCTCTGAGCTCTGCAGCTCTAATACCTGGTTGTAGTTTTGCTGATGTGTAAAACTTCAGGAATCTTTATTGTTTTCTGAAAGTTGTCGCTCGTCAGATAAATGAAAGCAGAAGGTTTCGCTCTGATTTCAGAACTTGAAACGCGTGGCAGAGGTGTGGATGGACGAATACGCCGAATACATCTACCAGCGTCGGCCCGAGTACCGCCACCTGTCGGCAGGAGACATGACGGTGCAGAAGGAACTGAGGAACCGGCTCAGCTGCAAGAGCTTCAAGTGGTTTATGAGCGAGGTGGCCTGGGACCTGCCCAAACACTACCCACCGGTGGAGCCTCCCGCGGCCGCGTGGGGAGAGGTACAGTTGGCTCTTAAACACATTAATAGAGAAATTTGTCAGATTTGACGCCAGAATAATATGGCAGACGTCTGAGCAGCTGGAACTCACCTGTCTCACCTGGTCTGTGCTCTTATTTTTCTGACGGTCAGTAGTTAAAGTTAAAGGCAGCTACATCTCAGGCTGCTTTCTCTCACCTTCCTTTGAATTTTCTTTCTTGAATGTTTTTGTTTGAGCGAGAACTTTGATAATTTCTCATTTGTTGTTAATGAGTCTGTGTGTGAAGTTGCTGTTACATAACATCATTTTTATTCAGTGGTTTGCTGTGACTCCGTGACGCTGCGTGGATAAAGCCAGACAGTACGACATGAAAGTTATAAAATCAAATGTTTGTTTGATATCACATTTTACGAAACTAAAGCATAAAACATCAAACGTTCACTTCACAGAAAAAAAAAAGATATTTGTCATCAATCAAACCAAAAGATCAGGATCATTAGTAACAGTTTCTAAAACAACTCAAGAAACTCAGGAAAACTTTGGCTCTAATAATCGTATCTGTCTGTCGTGCCCAGCTGCTGTCTGAAAACTGAATCTCCTCTGAATCCTCTGACAGGAGAGAGCACAGTTATTTAATGTGAATCAGAGACTAATTCACATCATTTCGGAACAAACTTCGGAAATAAACCAACCTGAAGAGATCCTTGGTGGATTTCATGTGTGATTGAGGTTTCATAAGAAAACCTCCGGTCACCGCTGCAGACGTCAGCCTGCTGCTCTCATCTCTGCTGATCTCTGCTGTGTCCTTGTTCACTTGACTTTGCTGTTATGTGTGTTTGTGTTGTAGATCCGTAACGCGGGCAGCGGCATGTGTATGGAGAGTAAGCACTTTGTATCAGGGAGCCCCATCCGCCTGGAGAGCTGCGTGAAGGGACGGGGCGAGGTGAGCTGGAGCCATGGACAGGTGAGCAGCAGCATATGAATCTACAAACAAATGTCGTTCCTCTTGAAAACTGAATTTAAATTATGCTGAATACATTTCGAGTCGGATGTATTTAGAGAGACCTGGGTTTTTATATGTTATTGCAGAATACATAACCTTGGCCCTTCTTCCATTACAGCAGAATCTGTTATACAACTACATCGGAAAGTTCAACTGAGATCATGCACAAATAAAACATACATCAGAAACATCTCGTAACATAACGAATACATGTCGACATCTTACTTAAATAACCTGAATAAATGAATTTTAGTTTTTGTAATAGTGGACACCATCAGTGAATCACTGGATCAGGCAGGTACACAGTGTCCTGCTGACATGAACGTGGTCCAGAGTTTGTTGGTTTTCCTGTAGGAATTTCAAGGTTTTCTTTCAGCGTTGTTGATAGATTGTCTCCTTAGTGATTGTATTTCTGCTGCTAAACACACATGAATGTCAAACAAACTTACACACACACACACACACACAAACACACAGCTTCATTATCTTTGCATTGTTGTTAAGGAGTCTGTTCTCACGCGTCACACTGAAGATGTTTAAGCCGAGCTCATAATACAGCCTTAATGGATTGAATGTCCCCTTTTGTTTCCACAGTTGAAATACTGCACCTCAGAGCTCTGACAGTTTAATTGCTTTAATCTGAAGATGCATTGTAGTTTAATCTGTGTCACAGTTGCAATCTGTATTCAGCACAGGCGAGAAATGGATTCGCTGCAAATCACAGGAGGCCCTCTGGCAGCCGTGCTTGTCAGGGCTTTTTGATTTGGTACAAGAGGAGCAGAGGGACTCATTCAGAAAGTCTTCGTGAGTTGGACAAGCGTCGGCTTCTAGGACATCGCTGTCTGTCCAGATTCCATTGTTTTTGTATTTTATTGTCAGATAACAGAGTGATCATGATCTAGAATCACATTTAACAACTGCAAAACCCATAGAGCTTTTTTTTTTACTGTCAGACAAAAAAATACTAAAAAGTAAAATCTTTTGACTTGACAAATGTAATAAAAGCAGAAGAATGTGGCTCAGTGAAAATGAAGCAGACACATTAGGTACGAGCATAATCAGCACTTAGTCAGGTTCTATGAAACTTAATACAAAACCCAGATTTTACCTAAAATGGTGCCTCTTACTAACTTACAACTTTAATTTATACAGACACACGAATCTGTCCTGACTGCTCTGCTCATCACGGTAACTTTAGATGCTGTTTTGAGACAAACAGATAAGGACACTGACACACAATTAGATAAAAAGGACGACCATTAAGGACATCATCAATCAAAGTGTCATGAACGTCTCCCCGCTGTGGTGAGTCATCATCAGTAGGTAGATGAACAGATAATGATGATCAGAAAACGCTGCTTCAGTCTGCAGTGATCTCTGAAGATGTTACTGAGCAGTGACAGCACACACAGCACAGGGAGAACACATATTATTACACAGCACATATTATAGTATCATATGCAATATTGCATGTAATACATTTATTATGACTCAGTGCTTAAGTACAGATAATTATTCTTTGTAATCTTAATGGAAACAAATAAGATCAGAATTAGATCTTTTGTTGTATTTGTTTTCCAATAATATCTAAAAGAGAGAGTGAACAAATGAAAGATAATGAATGTGGTAATAAGCAGCTGTTTGGCCTATAAACTTAAATTGACTGCGCTTTAGCAGCTTGATTGTGCTTCCCACAGGTGACCATGAAAAACAGGTATGGCAGGTTTAACCACGTGTCATCTTTGTACGGTCAGTAAGAATAAAGATGTTCCCACGGTGATGTTTTCATCTGTAATACAGCTCAAATGTCATAATACTTGGAAGATGGCTACCTCAGAGGCTTCTCTGGCTTCTGATCCTTAGATGAACTCTCAGGGAGAGAAAAGTCTGCAGTCACATTAAATGGATTCATTTTAATAGGCAGCATGACCAACACAATATCGAGCCAGTAACAAGTGTAAAGGCCACAACAACACTCATAAATAGTTTTCCAAGTCGGAGGAGCCTTGACATTTTTGAAATTTTCCTCAACAACTTTAATTATGTGCCGGCAGTGAAGCTGAGTGCTAAGGGTCAAAACCAGTGTCTGAAGGGAAGAAACGAGATAAAATTCATGTATCAAGAATTGGAAAGTGGAAGTTTTATACTGCCGGGCTGAGACAAAACTTTTTCTCCTGCCTCAACATTTTTACTGTGTATTACTTAAATTACTTTCCAACTTTTAAAGACCGCAGCTGCTGCGTCTCCCACTGCTCGTGTCACTGATCAGCCCCCTCGGTTATCCTCGCTGATGTGTTCCCTGCAGGTGTTCACATTCGGCTGGAGAGAGGACGTCCGGGTGGGCGACCCCATGCACACTAAAAAAGTTTGCTTTGACGCCATCTCCCACAACAGCCCCGTCACCCTGTACGACTGTCACGGCATGAAGGGCAACCAGCTGTGGCGCTACAGAAAGGTACGGGAGGGGAAAGTAACAGGCGACACATACATTCATAAGCTTTTTATAAGTCCTTAGATCGGCAAATACATTTTAGTGTAATCATTTTTAATTGTTTATATTGTTGATAAACACTAAACGCAGGAGGGAAGAGGAAAGTGCCATCCTGAAGACTTGAATGTCAGAATGTCATTGAATGCACCGCCAGAATTGTTCAGATGGCCCCTGCAGGCTGCCGTATCACCACAGGAAGATCCTGTGAAGGAATAAAACCCTTCAATTGTAGAAAATGGGCTTGAATCTGTTAAATCACCAGTAGGGTAATTCTGGGGCTCTTCATGTCCTTCTTTTGACCATCGTTCTTGTTCCTCCCTCAGGATAAGAGTCTGTACCACCCCATCAGTAACAGCTGTATCGACAGCAGCCCCAACGAGCGGCGAGTCTTCATGAACACGTGCAACCCCTCCTCCCTCAGCCAGCAGTGGCTGTTTGAGAGAACCAACGCCACCGTGCTGGAGCACTTCAACCGGGGCACCGACTGAGGCCCTGCGGTGTCCAGGAGAAAGGACTCGTGCCGCATGCAGACTCGGATCTGCTGCCGCTGCTTCTGCTGCTGCTGCTGCTGTGAAATGGGGTTTTATGTTTACTCTGGTTCCCCGTTTACCTGGCGCGAAGGTGACAGCTGTTTCTCTTTGGGGTGCTCAGAGTGAGGCAGGATGGGATACCGTGGGGGGAAGTTGGTTAAACACATCAGTTAGAGGAAGCACTCAGTTGAGCTCTGATTGATGGGTTTGTGTTTAAAAGTGACTGTGTGTCGCAGCGGTGCTGTGGCTGTGGGTCTGTCTACTCGCTGATTTTGCCGTTGATGGGTTATCTGACATTCCTCTTTTCTCTGTTTTCTTTGTTTTTGTTTCTTTCAGATTTTCTCTGCCTTTATCTGTTGCCTTTCTTTAACTCGCTGTTCCCTCGAACTGTTTCTCCCTCCGTTTCCCCTCTGTCTGTCTGCCTTTATCCTCTGTCTCCATCTCTTTCCCCCTCCTGTCTCTCCTGGTCTGCCTCCGCCTGCACGTCCGCCTCTATCTGCCCGCATGACTGCACCTTTGCCCACCTTCTCCATTCTCCCTCTCAAATCCCCTTATGTCTCTCTAGCTCTGACAACATCCCTGGGGGGGCAGGGGGGATCATGCTGATCCAAAGTCATCCTGACACCTGGGTGAAGCCAGGCAGAACCTCTCTGAAAATCACCTGGTGAATTGATTCTCCTTTATAACCCTTATCCACCCTCTGTTCCCTCCCCCCACACTCTCTCCTCCTGTCTGTGGTCTATGTGGGCAGAGCTGCTTTGAATGTAGCAGGTGGAAGCTGACAAAGACAGTGGGAGGGAAACCCGTTGCGCCCCCACCTACCCACTCTCCTTTTCCTCTCATTTCGTCACTGTATTTATCGATCAGTCGTTCGCTGGTTTGTCACTGTGCCACGTTCTTTTATTCCTCGGAGGCGAGTGCTATCCCTCGGGTTTGTGCAAGCGAACTATTACTGGCTAAGGGCATGTTTGTTGTTGAGGCGGGGATGGTTGGGGGCAGGAGCCGCTGTCACACCTCGGAGTCTCCGCCTGCTTCCTGTACGCCCTGTGCTGCTCCCCAGTCAGTTACCGGAACGACCTCGTCACAGACGGCCGAGCTCGGGGTCACGCCGCTGTGCGAAGCAGCAGGCAGGTCTACAAACCGACGCCTGCCTGGCTGCATGACTAGCTGTGTGACTGGCAGGCCAGCTGATTCACAGGAGGGCCACCTGATTGGCCGGTTGCCAAGCTGGCACATCATTTTAGGGGACAGCGTGAGCAGGAGGAGAGACGAAAGGGGGGGGGGGGGGGGGTCTAACTGTGGATGGGGCTCGCTGAGGTAGCTCTGGGACTGAGACAAATGTGGGGGTTTAAAATGCATAAAGCACTTGTGTTATGATAAACTTGAATGAAATCTTAGTGCCTTGTTGAAAGAGGACAAGCTGTTGGTGTGTGTATTCATGGGAAGTATGTGTGTGTGTGTGTGTCTGTGTCTGTGTCTGTGTGTGTCGTCCAAAATGTCCAGAGAAGCGTCGGGAACAATTCACTCAATTCAGGAAGTGACTTTTCTTAAAAAGTGGAAGGTGGGTTCTCCGAAGTGTCGGTCTCATGAGTGTCATTTGGAATTGAGCATGAACTGACTGTGGTGCAGGACATTGAAGGCACCGCTGGATTTGTGTCTTGAATGCTTTTCTAAATGAACACACATGTAGCTGCTGGCTGTGAATAGAGCTAAAGAGACTTTTGTTTTCCACCATATTTTCTCCTGCCTTCAAAACGTAACTACAGCCCTGAGAAGACCTTTATGTTTTAGTCATGACATGTTGCTGTTTGTGTTGTTTTTATCCCACCTATTCAATCCAAAGTCTTTTAATGGGAAAGGGAATTGTTGTTGTTGTTGTTGTTGTTTACCACCTTTCCGAATCACTTTAGTTTTTCTTTCTTTTTTTTAATGAAATGTTCTTTCTTTAGTTTTGATCCTGTGGTTTTGTGTGCGTCATTTTAATCATCAGTCCCAGGTATTGTGCTGTTGTAGGTTTTAACAGTCAGTTGTAGACCAAAACAAGAATTCACATCTTCTAACATACCTTTTTTTTTTTAGTCACAGAGTTGCAGCTAGTTTGCTCACACCAGCACAGACAGGTAGTGCTGTGTGTGCAGACTGAAACCAGATCTGCCACAGAAACATGTAACATAAAGACACAGATATGTTGTCATAAAATCTGGATTTCAGATTTTATCACTAAACGTCCAAACGTCCGTCGCTATCCAATGATTTTGTGTCATAAAAATGAACTGTTCACACAGCTGCTGATCATTAGGAGCCTTTCTGTAGAGCACAGACCTGGTAAACAGTGGTGATGTTTATATATTTATTGCTCTTTACCAGTGAGTAGAAGGACATCTCTACACACTCAATCAATGATTTAACCATAAGACTCAAACAAAAAACCTGTGTATTAAAATCACAAATGTATTTCTTTGCTTATTGACTCAAAGAAAAAATTCTTTAGGAAATCCTGCACCACCAACAGTAAAGAAGTGGGACAGTTGATGTTTTAACCCTCTGGAACCAGCTGGGGCGTCCACAGTAAACACACTGATTAGATTAAAAGATGACAGCAGTTGGTCCAAGTCTTTTTCATGGACTTGGCTCAGTCACTATTACATTTGCTAATTGTAATGTCATGATGTCCTTTAGATATGTCAATCAAGTGTCTACGTTACTTTGCCATTAGATTTTTCAACTGATTCAGAAAAGACGTCAGTTCATCAGGTTTTAATTAAAATCCAAAGTCACACTGTAACAAAAAGGCAATTACCAGAATATGCATAACTTTTTTTTTCTCTATAGTCTGTGATTTGGCCAATAAATGTCAGTCTCACGCCTCATTTATTTTGTTGCTGTGTGAAAATGATCAGTCACCATTTTGTTGAGTGAGGAAAAAACTGACTTTGTGCCCCAGGTGGTTTCGTTCAGGGTTTCTCTCTGTCTTTTCCTCCCTGACCTTCAAGCTACACGCCTCGACGACTCCTACGTTGTCACATTGTGAAGAACTGACTGGGGATCGCTGCCTCAGATCACTGCGGCAGCTTGGCTACTGCTGTAGTTCCCACTGCAGGACCAAACAGGACCAACGTGAACACACGTCTGACCTTTTACACCCTGATTCCTCACATTTACTGTCCCTGTGTTTCTCCTTTCCTTCGACACACAGTCTCTCTGTCAGTGTTTTAATGTGAAGTCCTGTTTGGATCTGTAGCTCATTCCCACCTGTTCAGTTATGTGACTTTATTGTGAAGGACTGTTTAATACTGACACTGTACTTGTGGACAAAGTTGTGTAGAGAGGTGGATACACAAGGCAACATTTTGGGCTGAAATTAAGACACTGGATCAAATATAAAGAGAGAGAAATGTAGCTGTCATGAAAGTTTCTCATTTTCAAACATCTGTCCCGTCACACAGAATCTAAAAGAAACTGTTAACAGGACGATTCGTGTGAGCTTTAGAATACAGGAAAAAAAATCAATCAAATTTGACTGCGCAAATAGAACTTAAATGATCTCCCGAGGGAAATTGCCCAAAATATTGCTGAAATTAACGGAATTCCTGGAAGTGAAGTTTGGATTGAAGAAGTTTGTCAAAGGTTTTTTTTTTTTTTTTTTTTTTTTCTTCAGAGTATATTGAACCTTTTTATTGCACATGCAAAGTTTGTTTTTATCACATCAAACTGTAACTTGGGTCGAGACTCTTTGGTGACAGACTCTTCCACTGTGGTAAAGTATTAAAACCATTTTATCACTGTGTGCTCACTACATGAGAACACCCTGGACATGCATATAACAGTGTCACAAAATACAATTTAAGTGTACAAACATTTTTTTTTTTTTTTTTGTATGCACAGTACTTTTCCACAGTGAATGGGATAAGAAAAGTGTATATGTGTTGCATTTTTAAATGATTTTATTTTCCCCACATGATGTAACAGTCGGGCTTAAATTTGCCGAGCAATGTAAAAAAATCTTATTTTATAAGAGCAAAGATTTTTAATGTCAACGGCCAGCGTCGGCCAATCACACAATGTTGTGTACGTGTGTGGATTTTGATGTGTAGGGAAGTGTACATTTTGTATCTCATAAAAAAAAAATATCCAATATTTTTTTCTACTGACATTGCAACTGTAAAAGTGTATTTAGATATTTAACAAACTGTACAATTAAACTGGAATTGTATGATATTTTTGCTGAAAATTGTAAAATAAAAAGGTTTCTATATTTGAATGAAAACACGTCTGGGAGTTTGTGGTGATGAATTCAAAACAAACTTTATAAATACATGTTGGAAGACAGAAAAGAAAAGAGCTGTCCTCTGTTTCAAACCTTAAGGAGCAGGTTTCGTGTTTTTCATTGGAAATTAGCGATAAAATTACAGTCTTCATGTGTTTCTCAGTCATGTCCTTTGTAAACACCTGTCACAGCTGCTTAAATGTTGCCTGACTGCCCTCTATTGATTTTCCTGTTCTTCCGTCTCAGGTTGAAAAATCTAAACTGTCCAGGCAGGTGAAAACCTGCAGCGTCATGTGTTTACACATAAAATGTCAGGAGGAGCACATTTATTTCACTGAGAGGAAACACTGGTGAAATACAGTCATACAGACGGTGCAGAGAAACCAACATGTAAAAGCAGATACCTTCACAGGTGTCACCAAACGTAATAAATCTCATGTTTCAGATCCAAAGACCTACAGGTCTCCGCCAACAGAACAGCTGCTGGAGCTTTTCTAACCTGTGCGAGGCGGCGATCCATCCACAGCGGAGACGACAGAGCACCAGGTGGACGGAGAGGCTGCTCATTCCAGCCGCGATCGTCTCCTCTAAATAACTTCGGCGTGGACGTCTGCTGCCCAGAGCTTTCTAATTTCCTTCCCTTGTCACTTCTTGTTGTAGGTTTTGTATTACTTTAATCGCTTCTGTGACTGATGGTGCAAAAACATACTTCCCCCAAACGTTAATCCCATAATCATTTCCCCTGGCAAACTGCTAACTCTGATAGCTTTCAGGTTTCACTGATTTATTCGTGGCTGGAATGATATTGCTTTTGCAAGTCGGCCCATTTCTCGGAGTCTCCTGGGATGTCACACAAAGCTCAGCTTGCCTGAAAGAGGGCAGACATTTTAGTTTGGTACACTGTACCACAGCATTGCAACACTTTATAGCTTGTGTGTAATTGGAGCTTTCACATAATTTGTTATGATCAGTCCCTAAGGGCGGCTGTTTTGAAGTCCTTCCGGACTCTCTGGATCTTGTCCCCGTCTTTTGGACTGCAGTGGACTCTCTTCACTTGGTGAGTGTTGTCTTATTTTTGATCTTTTGGGGATTTCTTTGTGGACTGAGGACTCATGTTTGAAAGCCATGCTGGTTTCTTGAGTTTTGGTTTCAGCATTTCCTGTTTTATTTTAGCATTTCCTGTTTTATTTTGTAGCCCTTGCCCTTGTGTGTCTGTTCCTAGTTCACTTCCTGTCATTGTCTCATTTTCAGCCTGTTGATTGTCTGCCCCGCCCTAATGTGAATCACCTGTTGCCAATTTAGCCCAGTGTATTTAGAGCTCGTTCCTGGTGTTTCATCTGTTTGTCTGTGTTCTTACCTGAGCTCTTACCTGAGCTTGTTTCTGTTGTTGTCTTCCCTGTCCCTGTCCTGAGTTCTTGTTTGCACCCTGGATCCTGCCTGTGTTCACCTCCTGGTTTTGTCTCCCATGTTGACCCCTGTCTACTCTCTCTGGACTTTCATCCGTGCCTGGTTAGCCCCACGGTGTCTGAGTTTGGGTCCCTGCCTCATGTCCCCGTCTACAGCAACAGCCCTTATAATTACACGACAAAAGTTCAGCAGTTAAATGACAATTCAATAGTATTTTTAAGGTTTTATTTATTGTAATATTATTGAAACCCTGGTTTGTCATTTCTTTGTGTGCTCAAACTAAACTGACCATATCAGCAGACATTATTTTTTCTGCATAATAGTTTTCCCATTCATATTTATTTCCAGTTAATTAGCAAATAATCAGCATTTCCTCAGACTCATGAGCTGTAACTGGGACAGCGATCAGGCTATTACATTAGCGCAGCGTTCCGCTGAAGATATCCATTAAGTTTCTTAATGTCAGCATCATTACAAAAAGAAAAAGCCAATCCAATTGTCTCCCATAATTCACTCTTACCCTCCCCCTCTTTCTCACTCCCTCTCTCTTGGCCCACATCTTCCTCCAATTACGCAGCAAAATGGAAAGATGTTTCAGTGACAGCGTGTCACAGTTTTGGTTGCACACATTTTCCCAGCGCAGGGTGGGTTTGACAGATTCAGCTGCAGGACTGTTTCAGGAAACTCACTTTTTTTCTTTTTTACTGGATTATTTTTGGCTTTCCTTCCATCATGGGAGGGAGATAAACGGAGAGAGACTGAAGTTTGTCAACCAGTCCTATCATATGATTTTACTCGTCTCTTTCATGAGATCAAATCATCAATTTGACCCATGAAAACTTTCTACACGATATTTACACGAGCTGCATGATGAAAAGTTCCCATCAGCCTCAGCTGTGGGCCGTGTTTAGTCTTAATTAGCAGTTATTGGCGTGTCAGCGTGCTAAGCTAACATGTTTAACATAGCAAACATTGTACCTGCTTCACATCAGCAGGATGTTGATTGTCCTCGCAAGAACGTTTACAGGCTGACGTTAGCATTTAGCCAAAGCACAGCCTCGCAGAGCTGTTAGCAGCCGTAGAGCAGAGGAGGCCAACAGTCAGTCGCCCCCCCAGCAAAAACATCTGGCCCCACAGTGAAAGCTGAAGTTTTCCCATTTACAGTTTGCATCAACATGTGCAGAATTTCCCTCAGATTTACCATCAGTGCCACTGTAAATACAAAGGCTGTGTACATCCCAAAAACATGACCTTGTAACATTAATAATAATCAATGATCTGCATCTCCAACCCAGAAAGGCGGCAGATCGTGACACAGATACAGCGCGCTGGGTTTTTTTTTGTTTGTTTGTTTGTTTTTCTCCCAAAAGGCAACAACAGTGCGTTCATTCAGCCGTGAAAGAAACAGGTCACTGTTTATTATGTGTGGATAACCGATCAATTACGTTTCAATCCTCCCGGTGCAGCACAGAGCATATGTTTGCACACTGTGTATGATTACTTTTTTGCAGAGTGAGCAACAGCTGCTTATGAACGTAAGCCCTTACTAATGGGAAAAATGACCTAAC
The DNA here is from genome assembly GCF_017976425.1 of Toxotes jaculatrix. Lineage (NCBI taxonomy): Eukaryota > Metazoa > Chordata > Actinopteri > Toxotidae > Toxotes > Toxotes jaculatrix. The sequence continues at coordinate 24,649,185 of NC_054405.1, read as the reverse complement.
CCCTGATAAAACCCTGAAGCAGCCAGTTTTATAAACCTGTTTTATTCTCTGAGGAACTAAAATAACATCTCGGGCTGCCTCTGCACTGCCTGGAAAAAAAGAAAAAAAGAAAGAAAGTTGGTCCCCTGTTAAACTGAAAGTGCTGAAAACTGTCCCATGGTTGAAGCCAATTGCTCACCCCTGCTGTACAGTCTTGTTGCAGAGCATTTGTGTTTTTAACTCCAAACATGCTGCATCATCACTGCTCAGGCTGCCGAGTCCTTTGGCCAAAAGGCAAACACAACAACTACACAGCCGCCGCAGTTTGTTAAACACTATGTTGTTGTTTACTAATGTTTTCTGCCAAAAACATCTAAACTCAAATCACTGTCATTACACCTGAACCTATGACCTGTGAAGTGAACCTGCAGAGCTGCAGAGTTCAACAGCGTTAAACAGAATTACAAAAAAAATCCATGTATTTCCGGATGAAAGTCTTCGGACATGTCACTCTTCACTTCTCTCTCTCAATCATCAGCCCTTTTCTCCACAGTCTTGTTATCCTGGTCTTGGGTGAGAAAGAATAACGCTACTCCAATCTGAGAGATGATACACCACCGACCGAACTTCACTTCAAAACAAACTAACAAGCACCACAGACATAAAGATGGGCTGGTCCATAATATTCAAAATGACGCCGAGCTCAGGCTGAAGCCGGCTCGTTCTCTTCCACTCATCGTTAGTGAGAGCAGCTGTGGAGATCAAACAGCTGCTCACATCTCTGCTCAGGAAAATAAGAAAAACTTCTTCTTTTAACTTCAGCCAACGATGGTGTTGCTGTTCTTTTACTTTTCTGCAGCTCATACACCAGTTTAAAGCAAATGGTGGTGCGTAATACGAACACTAGTTCGTCCACACCACACTTTGCCTGTGGTTTATTTCATTGTGCTCTGCTTTCATTTAAGCCGCTGACGTCTGTGTTTATGGACCTCAAATTTAGAACCCCTTAAAAAATACACATAAAAAATGAATGACAGAATCACATTTAAGGTGGCTTAGAGGGTTTCCGTTTCACGTAAACAGACTTTACATACACGTCAGAGAATAATCTGTGAACAGCCACATTTTCGGTATAAACATTTATCTCTGAATGTCTGACGTTTCCTCAAAGTTCCCTCAAACGATCTGTAACGCTGCAGCGCCGAGGCCTATGCTGCTCCAAGGTGAGAACGACAAGAAAAGCATTGATTAAATAAAGGTCAGAGCATTTATTTTTAGAATCATTACACTCTGAAATACTGATGCCGAATGGATTTTTTTCAGCTGGTTCTGATTGATGAATGGGGCCATTTGTGATTCTCATGCTGCGGTTGTTGCGTCTGTGCTGTGGCGGGGATACAAAGAGCAGGATGAGTCTCGAGTGATTTTGCATCGATTTCTCTGCTGCTCGAACTGCAGCTATGTAGAGAAATGACAACATCATTCATCATCGTCCTGGTTGTTTCTAACAGCGGAGTTTAGATGAAGTTTTTGGAGGCAGTGTGAGAGCATTATTGTGTAGGAGTCTGGATGTGCACTCCGAGCAGAGTCTGGTGAAGTGTTGTGAAACAAGCATGACGTCTACATATGCTCACGACTTGAGAAGTGAGTAATCCTTTTTACCGGCATGAAGGGATTATGAGGAGACACGACTACAAACAGGAAGTAGTTTGACATTTAAACAGTGCCTGAAAAGTAAGAGGATGCGGCTTCAGCTCCAACAGCCCAGGTCCAGTCGCCTAAACACTGAGCTTTAACTGACTTTAACTGAATCCTCAAGCAAAACTAAAATCTTACCTGCACTTCCTCTGGTCTCTGCTCATCTATTTTTAGTTTGCCTAGAAATCACATAGCACCTCATCACTGCCGTGTGCACAGCAGCAGCATTGCTGAACTACTGGATGAGCAAACAGTTTGCTTTAAGTACACAGTGTGAAATGAACTCCAGACTAAAGCTACATGCAAATATCTTTACTGCAGGTACCCAGTACTTAGAAAATACTCACAGTATAGTTTGTTTCTCCTTCCCTGTAAAATTCCAGTTTCTCCCTCGTTCTGCTGCAGTGAAATCACACTGTGAATTCAGAGGAATTACACGTTTATCGCTGTAAATCACAGACTGTATTATGTAGTGTTACCAAAACCACAGCAGAAATGTAAAAAGAAGAGACGGCAGAGGAGATGTGAAGGAAAACAGACGAATGCAACAGGTGGAGATCAGACAGTGACACAGGAGCAGATTCAGGCTGATGAAGTATGAAATAAGTAAAATCAAGCAGACAGTTAAAATGTTGTCAGACTGAGGAGATGTACGGTTTCATTCCCACTGCAGGCCGTCATGCTCGGTTCAGAGTCACCGCTCATATCTAATTCCTGTGCACGACTCCTCACATCTACATCAGGACGGAGCCTGTTTCCAGCCCCAATATGAACTGACAGCAACACGTGTGGGCAGAGCAACAAGAACAGAAGATGTCACATCCGTTTTTGTACCTTCGCTTCCCTCTGCTTGTGCTCTAATACATTTCAGTTCTGGTATGTGCCTCCAGTTTGTGGCTGGATCGGGGTCATCTCCTCGAATACCAATCACGCCGGCTCCCTGTTTCTTTCCACTGTTGTCTCTCGTGCACACGCTGTCTCTGCCAAGCGGCGGAATTTAAGGCACTTCACTAACAGGAGAATGACGTGATGTATGGCCCCATCTGTGCTTAAAAAATGCAAATGTAGGCAGTCAGATACAAGTCTCATGAGGGCTGCATGTCTTGGAATCTTGTTTTGAATCATGAATCTACTTGGTCTGAAAAATCTAAACTCCAAGCATCAAATTTGTGCAATTTGGTGATTTTAAAATCACTTTAAAATCAGTCACTGTAGCTAAATTGGTTATGAGTTCTTGTTCTGCCTTACTGGACAACACAAAGCAGGGAAACACTGACACAGGGAAACACTGACCACCTACCATCACATGATGTGATGGTAGGTGGTCAGTGTAAGGTAGCCAGGATGTGCTGACCTCAGGACGCTGTGATAAGATGTTGTACGATGTTACAGACTTCTGCATTTGCCTTGTAGCCGCTGCCTCGTGTAGAGTCTGTGGGAGAGCAGCGAGTCTTGTGACGGAAATCGCTCCAGCTGATTGCCACTGTGGAGGAATCCTGTCACATGATTACAGGCACAGCGTGGGGCTGCCCACCCTGATGGCAGTGATGTACAAACTTTGAGACGGCTGTCAGCCCCACAACCCTTTGTTTATTGGATCGTCATAATGAAAACCGGGCTGACTGGAGGATTCATGTAAAAATACACTCGTCTGCCTAAATCACAAGCTGAGGCTGCAGTGAGAAGCAGAAACAAATCACCACTAATTGGGGCACAGAATAAAAATGAAATTCTTGTGCCGGCTGAGACCTGTCAGGAAAAATCCTCTGCCAAACGGAGGCACAGATCAAAATTTAAGAGCAAAATACACAGTGACAAACAGCAACAAGCAGCTGCTTTGTTCTGAGAGAGGCTGGATTTTCATTTCCTCACAAACTGTGGCATTAAAACAATCAGGATCCACACGGCTCCTTCAGCAACTTCACTTCACTGGTATTGATCGATATTACAAAATGAGAAGTAAAGAAATAATTAATGTGGGGCTGCGAGTATCCATTGTTTTAATTATTGATGACTCTCCAGCTCATGATGGCCATGGTAAACATTAGACCTGCTGAACATCAGCGGGTTTTTCTCCTCTGAGCAGTTCTGGGGATTGAACCAGCAACCCTCTGGTCACACGCTCACTTCTCTAATGTTTGGGCAACAAACATGATGATGTTTCATTTTCTGACAATTTATTTCAGTCATTTCATCATCAGTTGCTAAGTGATTTATTTTGGTGTAAAGATATTATCCACAAACATCAGCAGCTGTTTGTTTAGCTCTGTAATCACGGTAAAGATGGTTAGACGGATGATTTAACGGAAAGTGAGCAGGGGGACATCAGTGACAATAACCACTGTTGGTGTATAATAACAGGAGTTGAATGGAGGATAATGGACAGTCTGGCTCGTCCAGCCTGCTGTGTTCAGGCCTGACCAGCAGCTGTGAGGGACAAAGACCCAAAGGCACAATGGGAAGAGCAGAATCCTTAATAACCATAATGACTGTCCCTGTTCTGGACAACAGCTTATGCATCAATTTGGGAAGCGGCTGGCAGACTGACCCGAGCCACACAAACAGCTCTGACTCTGTGAAGCTTAAATGATGGCGACGCCACAGCTCCCAGGATTAGCCGTTCCATCACCTCTGAGGCCTAGCAGGCTAAAAATAGCCTTTTTTTGACTGTATGAAGCTGCAGGAACACCAGCTCTGATTATCTGTGGATTCCTTGGTTAAAATGTATGAAGCTGTTGTTGCAGCCTTGTCTCTGAAATTGTGTTTTATGTCCAACTAAACTGCAAAAGCAAATCCATTCTTTAGGAAACGTTAATTTACAAACTTGACAAGAAGTTTTGCGAGTGTTGTGCAAAATTAAAAACTTTTCTGTGATTATGTTCTGGAAAAAAGAAAACTTAAATTCATACATATGGGCACAGGTGAGATTTGACATCCTGTCTCATTGTACATTTTGTTCCCACGTCCCAGCAGCCTCGTGAGTCTGTGAGGGATTAGTCCAGAGGTCCACGTGGTGCAGGACATCCAACGATCATCGTAGACACCACACCACATCAATTAGTGTTTCTCTTCTTATTTCTGTTGAGCTGACAGTGAATGTAACATCAGTAATCAACATCCTCTCTGGGGTTACTGTTTGTGTTGGTGATGCTGAATCACCTGGCTGGTTTTTGTGGGACAGTCCATTCACAGTCTGTCCCTGGGGACAGGAGGAGAAAGTCACCTCATGTAACATTAACTGTGACAGAAACTTTTTCTAATTCTACCCAGCTGAGCACAACGTCACCCTCCCCTCATGGATTTCTGACGGGGGCCGACAGTGATGGTGTGATGTTTGGAAACATCGGTCGGTTTTTCCTTTTTTAATCTCAGTTCTCCGTTTATGAGGCTGTGACATTTGGAGGAAAAACCCATCATGGTATCGTTTTGAGACATCTGCTGGTGTTTGGCTTTGATTTTCTCTCTCTCGCTCACACACACATACACACACACACACACACACACACACACACACACACACACACACACACACACACACACACACACACAGACTGCCATTGTGAATCCAAAGCACAGCATGGCAATCCGTTAATTACACAGCTCCCAAAGTTCAATATTTCTGAGGCCATAACTACAAAGGAAAGAATGAAATGTATAAATAATGAATTCGGCATTCTCTGTGATTAAAGCTGAATATCAAACCAATCAGACAGTCATTGCTGCAGCTATCTGATTATCATTCTCAGAGTTTTTTTCTGGCTGGAGCGATTCTCACTTTCCTCAGCTTTCATGCTTAAAAACACCAGGGAAAACAGAAGGGAAAAAAAAAAAGAATAAGCATGAAATATTTGTTATTCATGAGTTCATTTTATTCAGATTTCCCTCTGTGTGATAGTTCATATCTCGGCCTAATATGGTTTCATGCAGACGAGTGTCTCGAGTGAGGCTCCAGAGTTGGTTTTGTCTGCGAGAGACAAAGAGATGACTTTGAATTGTTTGCACAAGAACTACAAAAACACAACAGTTCTTCTTTCACACTTGCTCTGACTCACAAGGTCACACACACACACACATACACACGAGGAGTGTCAGATGTGGGACTGCATCACTTGACTTCAATGAATAATAGATAGCAGCTCAATTTAAACACTTTGTGTTTGCACTGCAGCACCTCCTCCCCTCGGCCCTGCCACAGAACATGCCTGTCTTTGTTTGGAACAAAAAAATATATATTTCAAGTCAATCAGTAGACTTCAGGCGATTTCTTTGTACCTTTCCTTTCCTTTCTCTGTCTTCCTCTTTTTCTTCCTCTCCGTTTCGCTTCCATCTGATCATCCCTCCATCATTCCCTCGTGCTCGTCCTCCTCTGTTCCCTCCATGACTCAGAAAGTGTCAGGTAGAATCACCCAGACTGATGTTTGCGTGTTTGGACGACTTCATCACATCGTGGTTCACATAATTAGGGCTGCAGCGAACGACTATGTTCACAACTGATTATTCTACATTTAAGAAGCTCAAACCAAAAATGCCAAACATCACTAAAACACCTGCCCATTGGTTTTCTGTCGTTCGAGCAATCGATCGCTCGATTACTTGTCGCAGCTCGTTAACGTTTGTGAACGGTGAAAGCAGCTGTCAGTGTGAACAACAGACTCAGAGATGTCTCAGAGACAAATATCTCAAAGGCCTGGTCGGGTGGGTCAGGGGTCAGTGCACAGGTATGTGTGGTCTGTGATGTAAGTGGTCTGACACACATGAGGATGCGTGTTTCTCAGATACACTGGATTCCACTGGATTCGGTGGAATCTTCTTTCCAGAATCTCAACAGAAACCGAACTTCTCATCCTCAGGCAGATTTCAGCTGCAGCATCTGCCGGAGCCATTGCTGCTGTTGTTTGTTCAGAGGCTGATGAAGGTATTAAGGCAGCGGTGGGGAGGAAATAAGTTAGTAAATGAGAGGAAGGCCGGCTGTGATCTGCTCAGTGTGATGCAAACAATGCTGAGCGAGGATGCGAAAGATTGAATTTGCTGCAAATAGAGTACAAGGGTCTTTATTGTAAACATCGCAGATCAAGACATTTTTTTATTTACCTCACACCTGAACTCATATCACGGAGTTAAATGCAGAATCACAAACATCCTGACCACGTCTCCTCCTCACCCCAAGAACCGAATCACTGCGCCCGTGTGTCTGAAACCATCAGCTGAACCGGTGACACACCTGCCACATTAAATCCACCGCCTCACAGCTTCAGTGCCTGGTGTTATTACCTCACCTCACCTCCATTACATCAAGATGCAGATTGAAATAATCAGCTGTAGCATTTTAATAACCATAAACATCTGTTTTGTCATATAAGACAATTATGAAATAAGCAGGGGTGGAAATTAGACTCGCCCACTCACCAGCGGCGAGAGTTTCTTTCGTGTTGTTTTCATTTCGTCTCTGAAGATTCGAAAAGACAAACAGACATTTAAGGAGGTACCAGCTAATTCAATCTATTCTGTGTCACCGTGACAATGAGAGTATTAGCAGGTTACCTTAGCAGAAAAAGGTCTCCACAGGGGATTAGTCTTTTATACATTATGAGTTGAAATACAACACAACAAGCGTTGGTGACAGAAAATAGTTTAGTTTAGCACGACACATGCTCATTACTCAACAATATACAAACACAGTCGGTCACAACCACATTCATCCACATACACTGTCGTTGTGAGGACACTCATACCTGAAATATGAAGGATCACAGTAAACACAAGACCTAAAGAACATAAGGACACTGTGCTTCAACGTACTGTGACTGATGAAAACATTAGAAACATGAGATATGGCACAACATGGGTCTTCCTCAGTATTAGAAGTGCACACACTATTCAATTATTCCATCCTTCACACCTGCACACCGAAACAAAGAAGAAGAGTTCTATGACACTGATTGATCGAATACAGTGTCGGCTGTGTGCAGACAACACTCAGTGATTCAAGTAATTGTTCTCTTCAGTGCACATTCAATTTATGGCCTAGTTTTGCTCTTTGTGTAAAATTGCTATTTCACTCTGTGAATTTATTTTCCTGCGTTTCCCAGAGGAGGAATAATGAGAGGCACCTTGAAACAGAGGTGTAATGAAGGATATGTGTGAGCCGTATTGTTCTCCTCGCGCAGTCCTCCACAGAGCAAAGTAAGAGGTGTTACTGCCATTATTAACAGCACCTCTGTGAGTAAGATCCACAGAAGCACAACATCTCAAAAGGTTTTAAATGCCAAGGAGAAACTTTAGACGACATTCAAATTTCAGCTTTCAAGATGAAAAGAAGAAGAGGTTATGGGCCTTTGTAACAAAACACGAAAAACATAATATTGTCAGTATTTTTTTTTCATTTCATGAAGATTTCATGAAGATAAACATTTTGACCGACAAGACAGCTTTAGCAGAGAAGCACTTACGTAGTCCGGACCCATGAAAGGTGGCTGTAACATGCCTGGAAAACTGGACTGACCCTCAGAGGTGTTTGTGTTGTTTTGAAGAGCAGCTGAGCTGTGCCCTAACTCGTTGCTCTGTACATCCATTTCTGAGTTTTGCATTTTTAAAATGCTTTTGTAATGTGTGGAACTTGGCTGCAACTTTCCCCTGCTGTGATTAAAAAAAAAGGCCAGCTGCAACCTCAACTCTCTGGGTGGAGAGATTAGAGAATAAATGACCGATAACAGGGAGTCAGAGCAGAAGCAGAAGAGTAGACGCAGAATAAAAAGGGTGAAGGAGGAGGAGAAGGAGCATCTGCAGGAGATGGAGCAGGACAGAGGGATAACACAAGGCTCCGGGGTTTAACACTGTCAGACTCCACAGCAGACAATTTGTCAGCCTTTCCTTATTACTTCCTGTCTGCTTCTCTGACAGCTTCAGCATCACCTGCTCAGGGAGAATTCAAGAGCTCTAAACAACAACAACAAGCAGCTTGTCCGCGGGGTACCCGAGTCCTGACTGACAGCAGCACACTGGAAAGAAAAGGCTTTTGTTTTTGTTGTTCGGGACCTTCTCCGGTCCTCAGCTGATATAAAACCATGTAATCACAGTTGTATTTTTTTAATTATTTCATCCATCCTACAGCTTGTCAAGAGTGTTTCACGCAAAGAATTGTCTTATTTTCAACACAAAGCTATAGTTTCTCCTGTGCCACAATAAAAACTATTTTTGATAACAAAATACTTACCACCAGCGCCAGTGTCTGAATCAATAGGGGAAAATGAGATTGGAAGCAGAACAGATAAAATCCCAACAATCCACGGGCCTTTTCAACGAGCAGACAGGTTTTCTTTGTGTGAGCGTTCTAATCCCTTTCACTGGAGAAGGAAGGTGCTTTCACACCTGCCGTGTTTGGAGCAGTTGAATGAGAATCTCAGGCCATTTGGATTAAATTCAGAGAAGAGTCGTTCAACTGTGCTGTGAAAATCACAAGAATCTTCAGCTGCTCAGTCGTCTCTCGTACAACATCCTCCGTCATTCTGATGAATAAAATATCAGAAGGATGAGAGTCAGGTGCTGCCAGTCTGAGCTTTGCATGCACACCTGAATTTTTAATTTTTCAGGATGCAAAATGTTCCAGCCGGTGAGGAAGCAGGTTTGTTTTCCAAGGATAAAATGCACAGTATGAAATCTGTGATTCAGCTGTTGTGTAGATAAAGTTTGACCTGACATGTATGTGGTTTGTTGACAGAAAGTGTCTTTGTTATGAAGGACACATGCATGTCTCCTGTTGTGTCTTCCATTGGTGCTGCAAGAATAATTACCATTAGTGGGAAACGAAAATAAAGAGAACACTAGTTTTCATCTTGTTAAGTTCTTCCAAACACAGTTCTGCACTTATTCTGCAATCGTTCAACATGAAGTGAAACAAGAACCCAGTGTTTTATCGATTCATGCTGCCACAGCAATCACAGCATAACACACTATGAAACAGAGGCCTTTAATAGGATAACTGATGAAACGTGTGTGTCACGGATGTAATGGGGCGAACGTGTACCTACTTCAGGTCAGCAGAACAGAGAATTGGTGTTGGAGCAATTTTCTGGCTGATGGACACGTAAAAAGCAAAGTGCGGCTGACCGTCACTTCCCCGACAGCTACAGCTCACCGCTGTTTACTTCCTGTCTCTAATTCCCCGAGGAGCTGTAGCTGCCTCGCTGTGCTGTTCTGTGCTTGTGTGTGTGTGTGTGTGTGTATATATGAAAGTGTTGGGTTTTAGAAGAGAAATCTCATCTGCTCCCAGATTACATTTTTCACTCTGTCCTCGCTTCGTAGAGCTTCCTGCTCACAGCTTCCGTCCGTCTCTTTCCCTTTGTCGTTTCGTCCATTTATTTACTCGCTTTGTGTCTCCAAGTCCCAGAGGCAGCGAAGGTGTGAGCCCACTGTGTGTGTTGCATGTTTCACAGGGAGTGTGTTCAGTGTGTTTTGGTGCATCAAAATAAGATGGTGTGAGGTTTTAAAAGCAAAGTTTCCGTCTCTAAACTTCCTCCCAGTTCTGCCCTCACCTCGAATGGCTTCATGCCGGCGTGATTTATTTTCAACCCGATAACAGCATCTGAGCATTATTGCATGATATGTTCCATTCATTAAAAGTCAGTGCTCCCTCGCCTCAAAGGCCACACAGGCCAGTGAACAATATTCAAACCATCCAAGGATCAAAATGGCCGAATTCTAAACCAATGCAATGACATTTAGTCATTTCTTTTTTGGAAGTGCTTATATATTTGGTAGTTTTCTTTCAAGAGTTTGAAGTCAGATATTGATTTAAGGGTTGTGTACTGTTTATTTTCTTGTTACTTGTTTTGCATGTGCTTCTGTCTCTGTGGTGAATTCTCGAAAACAAGTTTGAAAAAGTCTGAACTTAACTCTGAACCACTGAAAGAACTTGAGCTGGAGAAAAGACTCAATAAATTAACACTATTACATTTTATTCAGCTTAGTGTGCTCATTCATTATGTAGCAGACTTGAATTAATGGATGATAAAGTGCTGGAATCCGACTGTTGCTAGATTAAATTTTTAAATATTCTGCTGTAACCTGATGGGGACAAAGTGCTGGCAGCAGCAGAAGATGAACATTTAGATCAAACAGTTAGAATAAAGTTCACAGACCGATGAATTAAACCTCGTGGTCTGACCCAGCCAAATGATTTTGTTGATTTGCAGTTGAAAAAAAAAGCATTTAAGTTAAAACAGAGTGGACATCTTTAGTCGTTTGTTATACATTTAAAAAACTTGCTCACCAGCACATTTTGTATTTCAACATGTATTAAATTTAAGCGACATGCTGCCTATGTTCAAAAACTTTTAAAACTACATTTAGTCCAGTTTTTTTTTTAATCTGTTCAGCCACACAGCATTCACTCAGAAGTAAAAACTGCACACAGATTTTATTTATTTTCAGTCAGGCGTTCCTTTATTAATTCATAATGGATGTGTCAGTGCAGGATAAGTTGTCTGAGCTGCGGATGAATCCACGACGTGCAGCCTCATATCTGCAGGACGCTGAGAGACAGATCACGGTCTCTGTCTTACAGCGATGACTAATCATAAAAGCACTAACGTTAGAAAAGGTTTTAGGTAACAAAAAATATCCAGCTGGGATTTTGATCTTCTCCTGATGCAAACGTCTCCGGATATTGACTGCATGAATGAGGAAATGCAGCGGTGTGTCAGGCTCAGCTCCTTCAGGCTCAGCAGGAGACGGAGAAACTCCAGGTTGCTGTGGTAACTGACTCTGAGTTAAAGCGAGTTCCTGGAGCGGACTTTCCCCTCATCCTCGGTTTAACAAAGTGAGTTTACATTTGGTTGTTTACAACATTTAACTGGAGCTTCTCTGAATGTGGGGAAACAAAGTGGTTGTGACAAAACAAAAATAATGGAACAAAACTAATCTCATCCTCTCTAAACTAAACACAAACAAAAGACCTAACTTATTCACAAAATGGCTTCAAAAACCATTAGAGCAGGTTTAATGGGCTCCATCCATTAAACCCCCAACAGCTCATTCACAGGTCGGTGTTTCAGACAGAGAAAAGAGTCACTTGCTAGACATCTCGTCTGGCAGGTGGAAGCCAATCAGCTGATGACACCTGTAGAGAGAATAGAGCTGCTTACCTGGAACAGCCAGGTGAAACAAATTCCATTCAGCGTCCCAGTGAGCGATGCCAGTGAGCCAGCTTGCACAGTATCAGGACCTTGGAACCGGATCACCGTCACACTGGTTTTTAATGTTATCAATTACACCTGTGCTTTTCCTGCTGTGACAAACCACAAGGCCTGCTGGGAAAAAGCTTTATAGAAGGAACCACAGGGAAGAAAAACACTAGAGAAACCGTGGCTTCACAACATCTGAAACCATCAACACGAAAGGAAGGAAGAAGACTGAATAAATCAGCTGCAGACGCGTCCATACAGGGCTCAAGGACGATTTGACGTGCATGAAGATGATATGAATCATATGCCGCAGCCTTCGTCTCGACACAAGTCATTCATTTATAATTCATTTCACAGTCAAGCTCATTACTCTTTCAGCAACTAAACTCTGAGCTCTGAGCTGCATCACAACAATGACAACTGCAAACAAAGACGGTTTAGAGTGAACTGACGTGACGCTTGTGCAACACCAGCGTATATGAGTATGAAGGCATGAAAACACACTAAGAAACAAAATGTGTGTGTGTGTGTGTGTGTGTGTGTGTGTGTGTGTGTGTGTGTGTGTGTGTGTGTGTGTGAGAGAGAGAGAGAGAGCTCTGACTGACACAGAGTTGTTAATACACCCCCCGTCAAACTCTGTCTGTCTTAGTCACAACAATGAGAAAATTCTCACTGAGTGGGGATTCAGAAATTGATTGGCCAACGCGACACCTTACTGGCTGACGTTGTTGACTTTGACGTGTTACAAATACTGAGCCTGGTTGAACCTTTTTGCTGTGATTAGACACAAATTAGTAAAACACCTAGAAAACTACAGAAAAAACAGAGATGTGGGTATTTCTCAACTATTTACAGCACAGTAAATGTGGCGTACTTTACCGGCCAGCAGCCAGATTCAAGTTATAAATTCACCACTTTGCCCCAAAAAACACTAAACCATTTTACTTCTACAAGCCAAATACACTGAAATGAGCCAAAACAATTATGGTGTTAATCTGCCAGAGAAGGAGAAAGGCAGGGAGAAGCTGTGTTTGTGTGATGGTGGGATGAGCATTTAACTTGGCAGTGATCCTCAGCGGTTTTTGTTGGCGTTTTATCTCTGTGTCTTGTCTCTCACCCCACTACTCTGTGTAAAAATGGCACAGTAACATATTGTGAGTGGGCGCGAGTGGGCAGCGCTCCCGCCATTAGTGACATTCACAGCGGCGATACCACGCCGAACGGAAAACCTTTGTAATTGAAACTGATTGGATCACAATTAGGTTTGGGATTTGGTGCTTTCCTCTGGTGATTTTGGCAATTTCATGTGGGCAGCAGCATCTCCTCTGATTTTACTCTGCGAGCCGAAACACAGGCCGTGAAAATCGATACAGAGCTCCTGCTGTGGACGCTGACAAGCTGTTTTTTCTTTCTCTGTTTAATTTAGTGAAAAGTCTGGCTGCTTTAATCAGCACTTTCAAACCTCAACACAGCAAAAACAATCTCTCACTTATTCCTGAAACACACACACACCATTTGGCTGTGATGAATTACTGGGAATCAGCTCTGTAACTGTTACTGTAAAAGTAGCAGCTGTAAAATAGCAGCATTACAGAGACAATGAGGAGAACAGACACAGTAAAACTCTAAGTTATTGCCTGCAAACTAAAATAATTCTGCTGGAAGCAACATGAAATGGCATTTTGATGTTGTCTTGCTTCCTCAGTACAAAGTGTAATGAACTGAAACTGAACTGTGTAGCCGTGCAGTGTGTTGTATTAATCACATTACAGGGACACAGACACATGTCCCCAATTTTCAGACGAAAAGTTGGTCCCCATAACGTAAGTGATTTAACTTTAGGGCCAAGATTTTGTTTGTGGTAAATATATGAGGGCGAGGGTTGGGGTCGTCATAACCATCATCATATTATTTATTTTCCAATTACTTCAGTGTTCCCACTTTGCAAGATTAAGCCCAAACCTTTAGCACCTTCCTCATTTACAAAATTATCTGTAAAACTAATAAACAGGCGTTTGTTCTGTATCACACGAGGAAAGAAAAGAATGGAAGTCTTGGGCATGTTCCGTCTTTACAATGAAAAGGGGCGACTGTTTCCTTATACTTCAGTTTTTAGGTTCAGTTTTGGGACTTTTGGCCTCAAGAGGAACTGAAGTCAATTTTTGTTTCTTCTAATTCCAAATACAACGGCAGCAGAGAGGAAGCAGCTTCATCTTTAAACATAAATCAGGGTTTGTGCATGACATACTTTGCTGTTTTTGTTCTATATGGTCTGTGTTCACGCATTTGGACAGATTCAGTCTGACCTTTTTCCCCTGTAGAGTATATTTAAAGAGGACAGAGTCTATTCACTGAAGGGGCTCTAGCAGTCTTTAGCTCAGTGACCTAGTTGTGTAAAGCACCAGGAGGGTAAATGCTCCCTAACCACATCTAAACTTGCCTCAGTCTGCTTGTTAAGTTCTGGTGGCTGGCAGCGCCGGCGGGAAATACAAGTCAGCAGGGACACAGTGTGACTGCTTCCTCTGACTCAGGAGTACACTTACTGTTGGAGAGAGGAAGTGTTGGACGAATCAGCGTGTCGTCGCGACAGCCAACAGCAGCCATGGGTGAGCCCAAACGCTGAAAAAGGACAAAGTGAAAGACTGCCTGCGGGGTCGCTGATTTATTCGGCTGCCTCAGCGTCGCCTGAGTGAATTCGTGGGTTGTCCCACAGAGCACAGAAACACTGAATCTGATTTAGTCACTCTGGGATTTTTGTCACTCTCACGTGTGGAGAAAAGAAATGAAGCTGAAGCTGACACAGTCCTCGCACACGCAAACATGCTGGATTACACTGATCGCAAATGACAAAATCAAACCGCTGACGTTGCTAGAAACAAATGAAAGTTGTGTACTGAGCGAACGATGATTTTAGAAACTGCTCTGTGACAGTATAAATATTTGTATACAGTTAGTGGTGTTGTATGGAACTGGGACGCAGCGTCAGTGTGATGTTCCTATTTAAGCCCTTTCATCACACATGCAGAAACAAGGGCCTCAGCGGGGCCCCTGTGACATCAAACAACTGACACGGCAAACACTAAACAGCAGCACAGTTTGTGTTCTCTGTGATGAGACCCAGAGAGACGCTGCCCCCTGATCCTGTCAACCATGTCCAGCAGCTGAGGCTGATGACGATGAGGAGGAGGAGGAGGACGATGAAGGCTGCTCCCCACTCGTGCACCACTGAGCTGATCTGCTTGCTGTGTGTCTGACTGAAGGAGTGCCATGTCCTCCACCGGGGACCCTCAGGCTTCTCATGTAACTCACAACGGAGACAGAGCAACTAAAAGAGAAGAGAGATTTAGCTTAGGTTACAGTGCTGCAATCACTTAATCCTATTTCTTTTTTTCAAGTACAAATTATGGGCTTGATTCAGATGGGGCCACTTTAGTAGGTCAGGGATTTTAAACAGAAAACAGATTGGTAGAGTAATGTTTCTTCAGTTGTTATTTATTGACACTCAATGATAAAAGAAAAGAAATGAAAAATGAATGATAGAAGCAGACTGAGCCCACACTAAACATTCTATTCAACTGAGCAGAGATCTGCTGTGGTTAGAGGGTGAAAGGGCAGTCACATGTGCTCTGAGGCGACTGGAGTGAATGCTGATGAAGAGCGGGAAAAGAAACTCGATTAAGAGCCTAAAAACAAAAGTTAGAAAACAGACCACTTTTATTTCAAGGTGAAACAAGCCCGAGGATGAGAAGTAGAGGTGACTCATTCGCGCCACTGGAAAAAATAAAACTTACTTCAGACACCTTGAAGTCTGTGAGACTGATGTGAGTTGTTGTCATGGAGAATGCTTTCTGCAGAATAATAGGATCCAGAAAAGACGCGAGGAAGAGACCTGGGCACAACTTAAGGGTGAGGCACGACCCTGGGCTTTGATCTTAAGTGAGACACTACTTGTTAAGCTGGAACATCAAAGCGACAAAGTGAGATGATCTTTCAATCTGCGCTGCATTTCAGAAAAAAACAGCAGACACAGTGACTCATGCACATTTCAAAAGGGAAAATGGTAAATCCTTTGCAGTTTATTTGGTGAAGACACTTGAACTACGAGAGTGGAGCCTTTTATTAGTGTAGCTGAATGGCTGCTCTTAATCCTCCCAAAAAAAAAACTAAATAAAAATAAAAAAATAAAGAAAGAAAAGAATTATATTTGAAATGAGAAGATTCATTGCAAATCTCATGCTGACGGGTTTTCTATTCATGAGTCAATCACAGTTCAGCTGTGGTGTGTGTGTGTTTGTCCTGATGGTGGCACTTCATGGAACCTGGGAAACCAAACCGAGTTAGATGTCAGTTGCTAGTTATTTTTCTAATTATTATGTGCCTCATAAATGTCTCTTTGCAGCAGGGAACAAAACTTACATACAAAGCTCACTCTCTGGCCTGATGTTAGCGCTGGATAAACATGGAAGGTCCATGGTCTGAGAAGCATAAATGAGCTGATGTATTTCCATCTGTGTGTGTGATGGTGTGTGAGTATTTTACATGATGATCATTGTCTTTGTGAGGCAGGAAACAAAAACGATTAAAACTGTAACTTTTTCTTTTTGGGTGAAAATGGCTAAAAACTGGTAACGGATCCACCGTGCCTCTGAAATGGAAAAGGGTTCATCATCTGGTCCTGAGTTTGGACGGCTACATATTGTCAGCAGCCGACTGCACCTTCTTCAGGTAAGCAGTGGGAGTTAATGGTGGCATTACACAGATATACAGTGGTTAAAAAAGGGAAAATTAATAATGGATCCTTGCATTCTTCTGGCAGAAAGCTGGGACTGCACCAGCATCATAGAAACCATAATGATTGGCAGGTGCAGGTATTCAGTGCATGAATGAAATGTGGAATCCGTTCTTCTGCAAGGCTGTTCGTCTGCAACAAACCAGCCCTGGAACTCCCGGCAGTCAGCTGCTGCTGCTGCTGCTGCGATGCTAATTGGACTTTGCCTTTCTTTCTCTGTGTCTTCCATCCATGCATCGTCTCGTGTGGGATGATCAAGTTCTCAATTACAGCAGACTCATGGCATGTAGGAGCAGCAGGGCGGGTAACGATGCTTGTTTTTACAGGAGTCAGAGGGAGAGAAAGGGTTCAAAAGAAGATGAGAAACCAAAGTGCCCAGTGACAGAAGAACAATAAAAGTGCAGGCGAAGCAGCAGCAGCGAACACAAACAGCTACGACAACAGGATTAAATTCACTGCTCAGAACATTCAGGGCCATTTGTTAGGAGATTAGCAGAGTTTAGCTGTAGTCCCCAACTCAGAGCTGAAAAATTACTGTAAATAAAGGAGTATAATGACTCTAATTTGTTGTCGGTACAGATATTATGATACAATTAAAATACAAAAAAAAAAATAAGACCAACAAATCTACTAAAGACTAACAAAGTAAATTAAGATGGATTTTTCTAATTAAATCCAGCTGCTCTATAACTACAGCTACATAAACACTGTCCCTGAATATTTTTGCTCCAGTGCACAGGAATCCCTAACACCACTCAGACCATGATGGCATTAACAATTATTAATGTATTTCATTTATTTGAATGTATGAGGAAGTGGACGATTATTTCAGTTCATGTGCAACTCCGATACGACTCGATAAACTCTGGACAATCTGCAAACAGCACCCAAACACACTGCACACACATTACATAGCAATTCAATTAAAACAGACTGCAGACTCATCACTCTGTCGCATAGTATAAAGACAATGAACACCATTATATACACAACACACACACACACACACACACACACACTCAGACCCACCACTACACAAGCCTTGATTTCCTGCCTACGAAATACAAAATGCACCGGCTGCACACAGACGAGCGGAGCTCCATTACTGCTCCTCAGAAAGTGAATTTTCTAAATCCGAACCTGTTGCTCTGCTCTGTCTCTGGCGAGCCCAGCTGAAGCCAACGCTGACTGCTCAGGTCACAGAAGCATCTAAAGAGCAGGTAGCACATGAATAAAGAAAGAAAGGATGAGGAAAAGGCAGGAAACTGCAAAGCAAAAAAATAATAATAATAATGCATCTAATGAAGAAACTGAACAGGTGACTGTGTGTGAGATTCTAGTTTTACAAGGCTGCACTTGCAGAACCGTTTCTTCTGTTTCCTGCAGAAAAAAAAACACTGCAGATATTTTACTGCTTGGTATAGTGTCGGTAACAGTGAGACCGCCTGCTGCGAAAGCCGAGTTCTTCAGCCTATAAAAAACAAAACGTTTTGTTCGCCATTGCCTTTGAAAACAACAGTATGAGTGTTTTCTGATCTGGCACTCCTGTCAGCAGGACAGCATTGTTTGTCGGTCCCTTCAAAACTGTTACAAATTGCTGTTATGAAAAGTATTTGAGTGTCTGTTTTCTCTTCTGCCACTTTCACACTTAGATTTAGGAAACTGAAGCTACTTGAAGAAAAGACTGTGGTCATGGTTAAAAGATGAACATACATACCCCCACAAATGTAGAGGAGGAAAAATGCACATATGCACACTGTTGATCCACCTTTCAGCTTTTTCTGGTTGTTTTCCATGAGTCTGAGGAGCTTATCCCCTGAGCACAGCTTCTCTTTATGGAGAAGAGTAATTTCAGGCTGCTGAGTACTCTCATGGCTTCTTCCAAAGGCCTGTTTTTATCCATTAAACCTCCCTGTTTATGTCCATTAAACATCCTTGTGTCACCTCCCTTTGAGGCAGAAACAAAGACAGAGGAGGAAGGTGAAGACTGAGCTTAATGAAAAAGGAGAGTTAGAGAAAATAAAGGTCGGACAGAGAAGTGTGACGGAGAGCGAGCAGACCAGCAGCTGCAGGCAAAGCTTAGCAGAACAGCAAAGAACGACAGTAGCTGTTTGAACCTGTGACCCAGAATAATCCCTTTAACAGCATGACTTGGTAAAGATGGATCCTTTTTTTCCCCCTCCCCCTTTCTCCTCAACACAGATCTCATATCAGTGTGCATATCAGTAGTTTGTGTTATCATAATGTGCAGCTCGACTTCAGGGCCCGGGACGCTGCACAACACTCATCAATTTTCATGGATTTTAAAGCGACAGCGGTGTGAAACAGGCGCTCTTCACGGGTCTCCTGAGGTTTTGTGTGATTAAAAGAGTTGCCTCTGTGGCTCGCTGATCACAGAAGTGGCTTTTTGACTGGAAAGTTGCAGGTGTGAATCTGTGAGCTGCAGGAATTTGGAAAACAAGCAACAAAACCACTTTTCCCAGTCAGTATTTTATTCAAAGCTTTTTGTAAAATTCAGGATAAACTAAGAGACATCCATCATTATTGGTCCCTACGCATGATAAAATATATACTGCATTCTGGAAACACCTCATCATACCTGGATTTGGCATCATTAGCTTAAAAAAAAAGACACATCTCTTTTAGTTGATCAGATTTTTTCCAAAGATCTAGAAGCAGATGCTTCAGGGCAGAGGAGGTGGAGGCTCACGGGGTTTGCAGCCAGAAGTTCAGCAGCTGGATTTCCCAGACTTAAGCCCTTTCCAGATGGCATTTTTCATCAAAGGGAGGTCTCTAATTTGATTTCACATGATGCACATCAGTAATTTCAGTCAGCCATCAAAGCAGTTTAATAAAGCAAAAAGTTCAATTAGGGACATCATTTCTCACAAGTTTTTCCTCTTTGTATTCATCTTTTGTGAGTTTCTACCAGCTCCTTCTCATTTTCCCTGCTGTAATTTCAGTTGCTTCTCTCATTTCTGCTTTCACATGCTGTCAGAGCTCAGAGCCAGTCTTTCACAAATTTCTCACACTGAAAAAAAAAATAGAAAATGTGGGAGTGATTGAATGAACAAGGTTTGGCCATGATTTTGTCACAGAAAATAACAGAAAACTGAACGTGTGAAGTCTAAAGGCAGCAAGAAATGTCATTAAAGAAACACAAAAATAAACGAGTTTGTGTTTTAATTAATAAGTTTTGCTTTTATTAATTATCAGATATTTTGATTATAATCTACTGTACGTTCCATATTTGATTTAAATCATTGGTCCTGGTACCAAAACGTAGAATTCAAACATGTTAGTGGGTCTGGGCTCAGCGCCGGTCGCTCTGACACATTTCTGTGTTGTTATTTTTACACGTGTGTGTAGAATGTTTAAGTGTGTTTTCATCTCTGTTTCAGTTCCAGCTGCCAACCAATCAACACTTAGCTGTGATTTGGGAGATGTGCACACTGGCCCCGGTGACCCGCAGTTACCCATAACACCCTTCTCTGTGTAGGTTTGCAGGGATGTTTACATGTAGCTTAGCATCATCAGGCAGCTGTAGCTTCATCAGGTATTAGTAGTCAGTCATTTGTTGATGGATGGTTACAAAGATTTGCTATTAAAAATCGGAACAATGTGCGAATGCTCCGTCCCCTGAATACTCTCCATTCATGACGTTAACAGTGGAGGAAAAAACACAAACTCTCAGTATCATTCTGCAGATTCATACACTGACTGACTGATGCTTCACCCGTGTGTGATGGAGGAGCCAGGAGCACATTTCAGCAAATGTGCAACACCAGATGTTGATCTGAGCAGGATTAAATTACCCAACGGTGTCAGAGGTGGCATGAAAACTGTGGATGATGATTTCACCAACAGCAACAGAGAATCACTTACGTGTTTATTGAGGACTTGATGAAAAACCTGGGGCTCTCAGGTAATAATTTCTCATCAGCAGACCCCCCCCCCCCCACCACATCAGGTGGGATTAGCAAAGGAATAAGTCTGTGCTCATTATATTAGATAGATGCTGTCAAGCTGTCCATCACTGAGGCACCTGTGCTGCATTTACATGGTGTCAGCTCGTAAGTCTGAGCTTCCAACCAGAGATTTAATGTCTCCCAGTTGGTGTCATTGACATGTCGCTCAAACGATGTGTCCGTCTGAAACGCAGTTTAAATTTGAGCATTTACTAATTTACAGCAATTTAAAAAAAAAAAAAAAAGAAAACTTTTGGGCAAAATCATGTGAAAGAGCATCAGATTTGGTGAAACAGGAGCTTTCCTGTAGATAAGCAGGAATTGGTCTCTCTATTTTTAGTGTTTACCATGTATAGATAATCATCGGTGTGCTCGGAACAAGCTCCTGCAAAACATCTACCAAGAACTCTGAGGACTCGCAAGGACAAGCACAGTCTGGATTTTCAAATGCCTCTGGAGAGTGACTGTTATTCACTCCACATCTCCCTGCTATCATGGCCTTGACCAGTGAAAACACAGGTGTAGCAAATCACACACAGATGCATCCGACTACCCGCTGTGCTCACAAAATATCGCACTTCAATCACACCACTGTTAACCGTCATGAAAGTATAGCTGTGCCAGACAAGATGCCCAAAATCAGCAGGCGAACAGAATCATGAAAAGGAAAAATGAGTTTGATCAGCAGCTGTAAAAACCTCCCACCTGGAGAAAACGTGTATGTACGTTTGTTTCAGTTCCAGTGTGTTTTATTTATGTTCTATAACGAAGAAGCTTATTGAAGATTTGATTTTAAAAGGCTAATCTGATTAAATATTACAATTAACATATTTTTAAACAATAAAAAACTTTATTAACCATGTACATGCTGCTTTGGATAATGTCAGCGTCGGTCAGGTCACACGTGACAAACGAAAGGGAAAATATTCCCTGATTTTAATCTTTTGTCTGGGTTTATGTAGAGTCTCCCTCGTCCTCTTGTCTCTAAGGTGTCCCCTTGCCTAGTATGTGCTGTTTGTCCCCGTACGTCTGTTTTGTCTGTTGTTGGGTGTGTGTGTCTGTTTTTGTCAGGACAGAGTGTGGGGACATTCTGTTTCCCGCCAACTCACCTGCACACCTGTTGTGAATCATGTCGTCGTTCCACCCACCTCCGGGATGTATTTAAGGCCGGTTCTTCAGCTCATTCTGACCCTGTTAAAGCCGACACGCTGGCTGACCTGGCTGTTAAATGAATCACTTGTGTTTATTAGTTTGTCTTGGGAATGTTTTTCTGTTTGTTTGGATTACTCACGTCTGTTGTCTTACCTGTGCCCCTTCGCCTCCACTGACATATCAAGCATCTACTCACCTGGTTTCTGGAAACGTGCTCCCACGCTCTGTCCATCTTAGAAAGGAAGTGGACTTACCTCCTCCTTCTTTAGACCCCACCAACCAAAAACCATCTTACTCGTCTGCCTATTTGTCTCTGTGTCCTGAGTTCTGTTTGGGTTGTAGTATTATAAATCCTGCTCTGGATGTCTGGGGCGAAACAATAGCAAAACCAACCCCCGTCCAAACGAGACACTGGCTAACATGAGCATAACATCGGATGAATAAATTACGTGAAAAATAGAAAAGGAGCTCCTCATGGTGACTCCCCACCCCCTCCACCCCCCACTCCCTGATGTAGAAAAACAAAATGTACCAACATTCGCCTTCCTGGTTCCTGGTAGAGCTTCAGTTTTTCTTAATAAGGAGCTTTATGAAAAAATAATTTCAAACCAAAGCGCTCTGGGGGTAACGGTTGTTTTCCAGGGATTTGTTTACCTCGAATAGTTGGAAAACTACAAAGCAGCAGGCAGGTCAGATCAGGCAGGTAATAATTTTATCAGCCGGAGCCCGAAGCAGCTGTTCTACATGATGGCTTTCCCCAGTGGCAGAAACCAGCTCCTTGCTGCTACTGGTGTGGATGATTATCAAGAGCACATCAAACACACTGAGAGAGTGTGTGTGAAAACCTGAGTGCTGCTACTTTTAGCAGCTTCCTGTGTGTATTTGTGTTTGTCTGCATCTGTTTATTGCAGAGTTACTTGCACACTGAGTTTATCTGCTTTTCAGTTCTGGTCGTACAGTAGCTCTGATTTGCTGTGTTGTGGTAAATGGCCCGTGAATGACGGACCTCGGCTGACATGAAACATCCAAGTATGTTTGTTTGTTTTTATTTTAGCTTTTAGAATAATGTGATTCCAAAGTACCATAAACTTGTGTCTTTGTCAGTATGGTGTTTGAAACCAGTATAGACTGGATCACTACTTTACATGGATGAGCTGAAACTGATCTGGGGTCAGCTGTAACATACAAAGGGGATATATATATTTTTTCCCAGGAATTCATACCTGATGGTGATTTATTTACTTGCAGCAGCTATGTGTGTGTTTTTGTGTAATTTATGAATAGTTCTGAAGCTTTTGTTTGTAGAAAAATCGTTGCAGTCTAAACGCTTTGCACCATATGGTGCAAACAGTGAGGACATGCAGCGGCTTCATCAACAACATTAGTTACAGCTGCAGTTTGAAGCTATGTCAGTTGCCTTGTGTTTCTAGCAATTTTTATGACGCATTTATTTCTTTCTTTCACTGCTGAGATCACAGTTTTCTCTGCCTGTCTGTGCGCCTTTTCACATCCCTGATTACCAGTGGGTATACACTGAGGCAAACGCGTCTATTTGGGAACGCAGTGCACTCAGAGGAAGAGAATTCAGTTTGTGCAGGTGAATTACAAGAGGAGGCTCTTCAGGCACAGGCAGGCCTTTGAAGATCCCCTTTGGAGTATGCTCTCATCAGTGGGAATGCATTCACAGTCTGCAGGCATGAATCAATGCTCACACACAAGTGTAACAAGGCTTTTAGTCTGGAGTGTCTGATGTAAAACCTGTACACTGTACTGTCAAATGGACTCAGAAGGCACGTTTTCTCGGGCCAAGTTTGATTTTAGTTTTTAAAATGATGAGTTTTTTTCCTCAGTAGAGACTTGTTCTGAGATTTTCAGCATCAAATATTGGACAAAGCTCAAATTTCATATTCATCCCTAAAACATTGGTGCACAAAGCTCGCTACACAAAGAAATGTTTTTCCCAGTGTGATGTAGAAGAACTTGGCCTTCACAGCACCTGTGGGATGAAGTGAAACGCTGACTGAGAACCAGGCTCTGTTTCCCCACATCGGTAGCTGACCTCACCATCGCTCTTGGGGCTGACCGGGATCAAATCCCTGCAGTAGGTTCCAAACTCATTAGGAAATCTTTCCCAGAAGACTGAGGGCTGTTGTGGCAGCACATCGCAGTCCATGCTCGCCCTTTTAGTTTTGATTAGTCATATTTGTGGGAATGCACAGATTCTAAATCTGGCCTAAGTCCTGTTTTGGCATAAACTGCTGGATCAAGATTCAGTGGCATTATTTCACAGCTAAGCAGAGTAGCCCTTCTGACCAGATGCCCTTCGTCCTACTTCTTCCATCTCCTTCTGGAGGATCCCATAATGTTCCCAGACCAGACTCCAGGGTCTCCTCCCAGTTGGACATGTCCCGGGGATCAGGGAACATAGAGAATTATTATTTTGATTATTTCATATTTTTCATATTTTTCATAATCAGGCAAAAACAAAAATACAGGTGATGCAAGTGGCAGTCCCTGTGCTGACTCCAGTTTTCCTGAACTGTCACACTCATTAAAACACATTCGTCTGAAATACAGTTTAAAATAGAGTGAGCTTTGGTTACATCACCAACATGACCTGGAAAATTAAATGAAACCACAACTGTTTACTTACTGCAGCTTTAAACTACTAAGCACATACATGGCCTGGAGGGTGTAGTTGCGTGTGAGTGATAACAGATGAAGAGATATTTTATTGCAGCTAATTACGAAACTTCAATGTAAAAACAGCAGAATGGCACAGTAGACTCCAGATTCATATTAATGTTACCCTGTGTCTCCTGTTTGTTTGTCAACATGTTGAATTTATCTGAGGCTTGTTTTAAAATTTTTACATTTAATTATTACTGATGTGATTGTGAATAATTAACAATCTCTTAATGTGCACGTTCATTTTAACTGTAGATAAACACAGGTAACTTTAAAATTCTCATGCCTGTACGTCACACTCTGGGATTATTATCTCCAGGAATCAGACTTTCACACAGATTTTATGCATCACTGCTGTTTCTGTTTGCCTCTTTTCTGTCCTCCCCATATTCATCTTTCCGTTCCTCTGGTCTTCTTCTTTGAGGAATCCAACATTTTCCCTTTTCCTTGCGAGACACTCCCTGGGGTTAATAAGCATCCCAACATGCTGCTGTGGAGGAGAAGGGAATCGATAACTTTATAGAAGGTGGCCAAGATGAAACAAGGTGTCCTCTAGCTGTGGTGCAGCTGAGGTGATTGAATCTGACATGTTTTATTACAAGTCCTGGCATGCTGCCTCTGGGGCCACAGGGCCTTTCACCCCAGCCCCTGCAAGACAAATACTATCTATCCATGTGGACTGATAAGGTAGTCTAACCTGCACCTAAAATCTGTCTCACCGGCCCTCAAGTTCCAGTCAAATCAGATTTAATCTCCTGCTTTTCATTCCAACTATAAGAGAGAGAGGTAGAGAAAGTAGAAAAAAGAAAAAAGTACAAATTATATCAAAATGCTGCTGAATATAAGTGAGAACCTTCTAAATAAGATAAATTTTTCCAAGTTTGAATGAAGTTTTTCACTCAAAGTCTTTGGCACTGATACAGTACTCTGAAAGGAAACAAAAAAAAAAAAAAAAAGCAGGTGAAAGGATTAAAAAAATGTGGGTCTGAGAACAGAAGAGTGGCTTGCAGAAGGAAACACTAAAAAAAGAAAAATCATTCAATTGACTTGATGCAAGGCAACAGCTCCCAGTCCTTGATTTGACTTTAATGTATTGATGCCTGAGATACTCATTTAAAGATAACAGGCAGGAAGTAACTGGATTAAACTGGGGCAGCAGCAGCTTAGAGGGTTGTGAGTTAGGAGGAAACAAATACACACACTCACACACACTCACACACACATACAGGTAGACAGTGAATTCAATACGTGTACACAGACTGTTCTCCATTTTATTTCAGATGTTGGCTGCTCACATCTGTTTCTTTTCTTTTTTTCAGCACTGTCATTAAAAGTCTAAAACTTTTGTCCTGTTGAAAATCTTCATGTTTTCCGTAGAGACGGATGAGTCATGTGCGTGAAAAAATCAGACCTTATAAAACCCTCTTACAACCCACTGGGACACTGAATGTGTCAAAAAGCGCAGCTTTACTTAGTTCCTGAAAAGTAGAACATACACAATGTGAAACTCCATCAAAACAAAAGTGAAATAGTTGGATTAAATAACAGAATGTCATATTAACATAATACCTCCCCAACAACAACTGTAGCTGAATGAAAGCCTCTCTGAGGATCTGGTAAAAGTCACTAAGGTTCTGAAGTGTTTGTGAATTGACACAAGGATTGTAGTTCAGCGGGGGAGAACAGAAGTGGCAGCTCTACCTCCAGAAGAGTCAGAAAACAAATTAGAGCTTCCCGTTTGTCTCGTTGAGCTGGTCGTGGGCCAGAAACAAAGCTGTGCTCTGCAGCGTTATTTTTCACACAACCACCAGATGGTTCCAATTAAAGGAATTTTTAAAACACAGTGGCTTCAACAAAGGCTTAACTCAGAAGGTTAGCATCCAGTCTGCAAACATTACTCGTTTGGTATTTATTTGAAATGATCAGCTTACATTATTCTCTACTAATTCCTCTGCTTTCACTATACATGTAGCTGCATACACGACCAATAAAGGCTGAAAGCAGTAGTTGGCCCTCGAGGTTTCTACTGGAAGCAGCTGTGAAAACAGTATCGGACAACAAGTTCAATGGTAGTGATTAGTTAAAACATTTCAAATGACTTCTTATGCATTTCTCTTGATTCCAGCTGCAGGAAGCCTGAAGTGTCTCCACTTATATCACTCGGGCAATAAGACAGTGAAGACTGGAAACACTGTTTTTGCCAATTCTGGAACATTAATTCTTCTGCTTTTGTAAAACTTGGCAGCGTCTAACAGAAACACTCCAGTCCTTTGGCAATAAATCCATCCATGCATCACAGCATTTTTTTTAATAAGCTTGGACTTTATGAATCACACCATCAGTTTTATTTATGAAATGCCAATTGTATTCACACAGGTGGATGGATAGGTTTGATTTTTAGGCCTCGGCAGTGGAGCGCAGGTTTGCATCTGTGCCTTCTGGGTAATAATTCAGTCTGGGTGCTGACAGGCACAGACAGATCCTTTGATTTTCACCCTGTTTCATTTCCCCCTGTTCATTTTCCAATTAGCCAATATGAGGTCCAGCTGCACTGTGGGACAACGGCTGTAAATTATTTCTACTTTCTATCCAATATATCACAGCAAATGAACACTCGGCGCTGAGATGGATAATTCACCAACCATTAACAACAGACAAAATGAGGAATGAAACAGATAATAACAGAATACGACCTTTCTCAAGCACGATATCTCGTTTCTGACCTCATCATAAATACTGTAGTCAATAAAATAATAACAGCCACTGAGCATAAAACCGGATTGGATGACAGCGGCTCAGCCGTGTTAAACTGCAGGGCCAGTGGTTCTGTGTGAGGCTTCGATGCCGTACAAAGAAGTTGGCAAATGAAAATCGGATTAGGCAAATTTTTATCACGCAGACCAGCAAGTTGAAGGAAGGTATTGATAAAGTCACAAATCTGCATTTGAAAAACAAGCTTTGTGAACTGAAATGCTAAAGTCTGCTTTCTCCGAAACGGGGATTAGCATCTGTCGTGTTCACGAGACATTATCTGTGGAGCGCGATCTGTTGCATTTCAATGCATCATTTTGATGAAAACGCTTCCAAGTAATTTTTTTTTCTAGGGGTCAGAGTTGGTGTTACTGCAGATACAGTAACTCTAAATCGTCTACCCTCCTCCTCTATTTCTACTAGAGGACATGTTTTCTCCCAAACAAGTTTGAGATGAATTTCAGAAATTTGTAAAAATAAAATAAGGTTCAGGTCTTTCTGTAGCTCTGAATCACTGTGTGTCAAAAATCCTCATTACTCACAGATACAACTCTCACTGGTGAGAAACTCTGCAACTGTATCAGTCACATTGCTTCATTTTGATTTGGTCCAATTATCCAGTGAAATAAGAAAGATTAATGCAGATTAACACACTCAACACCAGCTCTCTGTGCACGCGAGCCAACGTGCTGTAGCCGTCAGAGTGGCCGTAACCACCATCTGTCGAGCAGGCTGCGAGGTAAGATGATGGAGGAAGAGCAGGGGAGAGGTTTCTAATGAGGCAGAAAAACGGTGACGGAGCATAGGTCGCGTAGAATGACCCCGAGGAAGGACACATACAGCATCCTCCATCTGGAGTCCATCTCTCTGCCCGCAGCTGCTCGCCTGGAAAGCTCCGTCTGGTGGTGGAGATTCGTGGTCAGAGTTTCGGCAGGAGTCCACCTGCACGCGCTGACTCGGCATTAAATTCTGAACACCAATATGCTGATCCTTTAATTTGCCTGGGCAGCCACAGTACAGTCCTCTCAGTCCTCTGGTCTCAGCGACAAACACAGGAAGGAGTTTTCTGTCCATTTAACTCTCAGACAGTCAGAATATGGACGGAAAAAAAGAACCTGCAGAGTCTCTTTGTTTTTAGTGAGTAGTTTTCATACAAAAAAACAAACAGAAATCTAGAAATGTAAAGGTGTTCATTTTCAGCATTAACAGGAAAACAGCTAAATTGGCCAAATTGCCCCTGATGGCTGGGCAATCAATCAGAGTGTGAATGGATGAATGTGGCATGAGGTGTAAAGTGCTTTAAGTGGTCGATAAGACTGGAAAAGCACCATATGAGTGCAGACAAATTACCATTCAGACAACTGTAAGATGGATAAACTTGTTTGTCGTAATCATGGTGATTTAAATGTGAAATTCGTCCGGGACCATTGGTATCAAATCAAAAATGTTTTGTTTGTGAGGACAGCAGGAACACCAACACACTGACCTATCAACAAACTCACAATTCATCCTGTGAATCACGAGTGTCCGTAATAAATCCCATAGTAATCTGTCCAATAGTTCAGATAAAGTATTTCACTCTGAACCCGAAATGTCAACCTCCTGATGGCACAAGAAGAAAAGACGGGGAATCAGTGAAGGAGAACATGAATGTAGAGATTTCATGGAAATCCATGGAATATTTAGATATTTCATCCTGGACCAAAGTGGTGGACTGATCGAATGTCCCTCCACCCAACTGACATTGAGACACAGATTCTTTATCAGTTCTAGCGAGAAACTGAATTGTCGCAGGAGCCAGAGTTTTTGTTGCCAAGCAGTTTCCCCCATCCTATGTGCTCATTAGTGTGGCTAAAAATAAATAAAGCAAACGTGTGAGTGAAAATCAGATTTTTGAAATACCACGAGTGTGACTTCAGCGCTCGACCTGAACAAACTTGATGATTCACTTCCTCAGAGCTGTGCTGGTCACATCACGACCTCACTTACTGTAAACTACAGAGATCAGAGTCCTGCTGCATCAGATAGCGCAGCGAGTTTTGGAGGCTCAGGGAAATAAACTCTCTGTCTGGCATTTTAAGATGAAAATGATTAGAGGTGCTCTAAAACCACTGCGGCATGAAATGGATAGATCTTAAATAAATACCAAACGCTTCTCTTTCCATTACACTTTTTCTTCAGCTACATTATCTTTAGTTCATCTTCTGACTCGGTGGAAATACACATTTCCAGGAAAAATAAAACAGGTGAGGTCATTTCCTCACTCCTTCCCTTCTCTTTTAACATTGAGTTTAATTGATATGTTGTTTACAGCTGCAGTTCTGTTTTATTTAGAGAAGATAATCTGTGGTGCGTGTGTTATTTGTGGGTGTTTGTGTATAAATAGATGTACTGAACATACAGTGCATGCAGAGGTATGTCTTCAGATTACTGTGCATACTGAGGGTAAACACTTTAATAACACAGTTGGACGCTGAGTATTTGTGTTTGTGCGTCTTCACTCAACCACTGTGCAGCTCCTCTCAGCTCGTACCTGACCTGCGAGATGATTTGAAATGAGCTGTAAATAAACTCGGCTTCATTACCGGCAGCGATCTGACTCAGAGGCCAGTGACTTCTCCAAAACGTTCGGCTCTGAGAGACAGATCACATTGGAGACACAAACAATGTCAAGACTGTGTTCAACAGAGACACCGGAGAGTAAAAGAAGGACTGCAGAAGGTGGTGGAGGTGGATCTGGTTCTGATCAGAAGATATTTTCAAACAACAAACTACATATTAATGAAGAAGCCTGCATGTGGGGCATACATAAAGTATCATTTTGAGGATCTGCTGACTTTATACTGCTGCAGATGTGGTGGAAATATTGCAGAGATTTTTGTGGTGTTGCTCCTTTAACTTGAACTGATTTGAGCTGTGAGACATAGAGGAAACAACGGAAACTCTCGTCTCAGAGAAAATAAGATGAGTCAGACAAGTTAAAAACTTTGTGACCGCCAATAATCCACAGAGATGAAGACATCTTGTAGAAGGAACATCAGAAATAGATTTCCTTGCACAACGTACCCTCTTACTTTATGTACACTTCCCCTCAGGAGAAGGACCAGCTGGATCTGTGAGAGAGGCTGGAAATGTCAAATGCATAAATAAGAAAAATCAGCAGGAGAATTGCCACGAAAAGTGATGCAAAATGTGTCGCATCACCGACGTTATCAAACACGCATAAATGAAAAACTCCATGAACAACAACATAAAACACACTGAGAAAAACAGATGAGCATGAGAACGTTCTGCTTGCACGAAGAGCTGATTTAGTCTTATTTGTAAATCCATCGATCCTTGATGTACTTTTTCATTTCAACATCATAAGTTATAGGATACAAGATCACTAATGTGGCAGTTACAGCTTCATTTAACACACGAGCCGTGCGACGCCTCTGTCACACCTGTCCTGTCGCTCTAACTCAGAATTCCATTCATTTAAAACACGTGTGCTGTCGTGTACAGTAACTGCTCTGTGTTTGTGCCGTGGATGTGTTTTATGATTCTGGTGATGCTGCCGCTGGATTTTTGCTTTTTGTTAGCAATGCAAATGAAACCACACAGACATTTCACATAATTATGCATCGTGGGAAGGATTCAGTCTCCACAGAGCTGAAATATTACCATACCCGGTGTGGAAACTGTTCTGTCACAGCTCCTGAAAAGATCCTGCACTTTAGGCTGAAAGTGTTTTCTTGTGTAAAGTGACTGAGGAAGTTTCCAGAATAGAATCCCTAAACGTGAAGGTAAAGAAAATCAAACGCGAGGAAATTCACTGACCTCCAAGCAATCTATTACTACCAAGATATCTATCACAACATAATGCCAGCACAAACCATTTTTCAGTGTTGTCTGCTAAAGTAGAGACGACACCTGTCGCTGTTTTGGGATAAAATAAATTCAGTGGCATCGAGTGGCCATCAATTCTGTCTCAGCCCAGACCGGTTACAATACTTTTCTCCAGCTTAAACAAAATGGTATCAGTCCAATTCTCTACCTTGGCTTTAGACCAGCCGCCTTGCTGTAGCAGTACGTCTGCCAGTGAGGTATCAAAGTGAATTTTGCAGGAGCAAATCCTTATCATTTGGACGGGCCTGAGTGTCAAAAATGCAATTTGTAACATCAAAAGAATATCTAAATGTGCTCCATTCTGGAGCAGAAAGACATTCTGTTCAACACCGTCCCATTACTGGGGATTCTGGATGTCTGGCGCAGATTTCAAAGAGGGATAAAGCACACGCACACATCAAAAAGAGGCTGACATACAAGCAGAGCCAAACAATAACACAGACATGTGGCCCCCTCATCAGTGGAGACCCTCTGATGCAAGATGTGACGGGTGTCATGCTTGATTCATGGGGACGAGCTTCAGTTAAAGCTGCATCGGTTGATTTTATGGCCACTTGGAACCGAAACACAGAGCAACATTAGCATTTAGAGTTGTGTTTCTAAAGAAACGTAACTCCTAGGAAACAGGGCTGTATGAAGCCGAGTCCAGTAATCAGTCTCCTCTTAGTTCTGCTCTGGTCTCCACGAACTCCACTAACTCCTGACACAAATAGCTGGCTTTTCCGCTGGTAAATGTCCCACTTTCCGGTCACCGTCTTTTCTCAGAGCTTGATTGCTGACGAGGCTGATAACAGCTCTGAGACTTAATCACACACTGATCATGCTGTAAAACCAGAACCATTAGATAAAACAGGACAAAGAGCTTCATGAATCCACTGATAGTGATGATGTGTTGTGGATTTATCATTTTGATTTTTGGTTTATTATTTGGATCGTGAGTGAAAAAGTGTGTGTTCCTCACATCGACACATTGTGCTGTTTGGACATGCACACTGTAAATAAGATGATGTCGTATTCCTTTGATCAGTTCATGCAAAAACCTCGGTAAAACCACACTTTCAGTTTGATTCTACAACAGACATGTTCTCTCTCTCAGACCAGTTTCTCTCACTTTATAAACTTCCGTTCCTTGGAAAGTTTCAGCTGTTGCCAATTCTCACCTCATCTCTCGAAAATCAATTTCAGGCCCATTACAGGAGGATCTGCTAGACTGAAAATTGCCCAATCTTTGCAAAGGCATTTGTGGTAAATGCAGTCATTCTCTTGATAGGATCCCATGATTATTGTCAAGTGCAATTACTCTGTTCCGATACTGAATGCACCATCAGCCATTAGGTCCTCCATGCAGGACTGAACTGATGTCAGCGGCTGGAGACAAATGGTCAGATTCCATGTTCAGCCCGGGCACTGTCACTATAATAGATACATCCAATTTCTTCCAGGCTGGAATCCATTTGTTTGCAAGTTGAGTGCATTCAAGGCTTTTAAATCTCAGGCTCGCAGGCAGCGCTTCAGGCAGCAACTGTGCTCATAATAACAAATTAAAATTTCATTAGGAGAAGCTAATTTCAAGTGGGGAGAATTTCTTTGACAAGTTGGATGGTTTTGGGACAATAAATGGAAACAAAGCAAGCGTATTAAAATGCCAGGCTGTTCGCTCACATCCGCATTTGCAAATGTTACACTAATACAAGTGACACACCCATGGAAATTTACTAGATTTTACTGTCACACACACACACACAGCAGACAGAGTATCTCTCTCTGAAGGAGGGATTCTTGTACAATCATGTTCGAACTGAAAAGGAAAACAAATCGTTTCGATTTTCAGTGAAATGATGAACGAAAAACAGCCATCAGCTTTACCTCCTGCTCACAGCTTCATTTGATACAACCCTAGAAACAACGATTCAGCCCCAACACAGGTCAACAAATATTTGCCACTGTGTGTGTGGAAAGTGATCCGAGACGCCCAGGTGAAGGAGGAAATTATTTATCAGAAATGTGAAGCTCACCCTCCCTCGTGTCCCAAGTATCTGGACACCACTGGACCACAGTCTGTGAACACGGGAAGTCAAACAGGACAGGGAGTAACTGCTGCAGAGGATTTCTCAGAAGCTTCACGTACTCCAGTTGTTTTAAGACGTCCTTGACTGGATTTATTTCCTGCCCACACACTTCGAACGGAAGTCAGCGACATTCAGCGAGAGTGTGCTGATGTAAATTGGGATTTTAATTTAAACCATTTCTTTGTGCACATGACCGGACGCCCACATTTTGTACATGCTTCACCTGTTTGAAATAGATGATACGGTTAATAATATTTTCCACCCGTATATATTGACGCTGTTGTGGTTTGAGAGCCCTCTCATCTCCCTCCCACTTGGTGACTGATTCCGCTGTCATCGCATCCAGCTGCACTCACACTCTCACACTTGTGCATCAGGGTGGCAGTCAGCGTCACACTGTTAAAAATCTCTACAGAAATACCCTACGGGCACCGTCGATAACAATGAGCCGTGGACCAGATGACATGACGCCAACAATGACGATCAAGAGGACACTTTAGATTCAGGCATCATATCCTCCTTCTCGTCTCCTCTTTCCATCAGTCCTCCTCTGGAGTGCAGAAGAACAGCGCTGGCTTTTGTTGGAGTGTGGTCCACTTGTGCACTTATCCACTGTGATGTTGAGAATATTCAGAGTACTCTGATTAGTTGAACATGTAGATACTCTCTCTCACAAGTCAGTGTCTCGGTAACACTGACTTTATGCTTGTTAGCATAAAGTGGCCACTTCCTGCATGTGCATCACAGGAAATGCACCTTAATGTGAAGCCAGTGGTGGAGAATGCAGGCCTTGACTGAGCGACTTTGGCGGTTAGCTAATGATACCAAAGGTTTATTCCATTTAGAGAATTTAGACGTTTTCTGCAGGTGTGATTTGGAGGTCGTTTTAAAACTTGTCAAGGATGGAAAACATTTTGTAACAGCTTGATAAAAGGCAGAGGGCTCAGGAAATGAGGACTGACATTACATCTGGTTAACACTGAACTTTCAGCAGTTGGAGTTTAAAAAAAAAAACTGCTGCATTGTTTATCATGACGGTCAATACCAATAATTGGATAATGGGGTGAAAGAGTCAGATTGGTGCAGTCCTGATCCCTCTCCTTCCTCCTGCTGTGCACAGTAGCAAACTTGAACAGCTTCATCGGAGCAGCAGGGGGTTAATTATCCCGCTCAAGGACTGTACTTTTGGAGGGTGAGAATGGATTTCCTGAAACAGACACTGACTGTTGGTAAAACAAGAATCAGTCGCTGCATCCATTAGAAATCAGCCTCTTCAAGGAGGGATCAGGAATTAGAAAAGTCAACTCCCACACACACAGCTGGTGGCTGCAAGCGTGCAAGCTCCAGCGTCAGGTCAGCTGATCTGGAGCTACAGCACTCTTATTACTGTCCACGTCAGCTATACCAAAGCGTCATCTTGGCTCTCTTCACCATGTAAACTGCAGCTTTTCTGTCGGGAGGCTTGCACATGAACTAAAGGATTTGACCTGAATACATCCACCCCGGTCCCCGGTGACCCGAGCCTGCTGCCGTGACACTGCCACTGCCGTGATTTTCCATTAATGTGTGGAAGGAGGGCCGTTTATAGCAGCAAAGCCCTGTGGAGAAGCAGGTTAGCTGTAATTATTCAGATGATAGGTTATGAGCAGAGCAGGCCTGTCACACTTCTCCTGGCTTCCTGGACTGAAGGAATCAGAAGCCAGGAGGAGCGTTTGGATA
The DNA here is from genome assembly GCF_017976425.1 of Toxotes jaculatrix. Lineage (NCBI taxonomy): Eukaryota > Metazoa > Chordata > Actinopteri > Toxotidae > Toxotes > Toxotes jaculatrix. The sequence goes on along the minus strand of NC_054405.1, from coordinate 24,614,300 downwards.
TTAGTCACAGCAGCATCAAGCGTCTCCCCGGAGAGGGAAAGAAAGAGCAGTATTAGTGCTCAGGGATTACATACTCTCAAAAGGCATTTAATTCAGCTCCAGACCCAGAGGGCTGTGTGTCTGTGTGTCTCATAACTAGTAACTTATCTCTCACCCCATATATTTCACTAATATCTCTATTAAAATAGCACACGCACATGCTAATAATGCTAATGCTAACTGTTCAGGAATATGTTTTCCTCAGTTACAGTTGGATAAAAGACGACTGAGGCTTTTATTTTCTGTTTCAGTCATGGCAGGCCATAATTTACTTTTTATTTGATTTCACTTTTCAGGCTCACGTGTGTAGTTCCATTTCATTCTGATTTCCATCTCTGACATTATCGTGAGAACTGACTGCGCCTCATGCCGACGGATAATATCAGGTGGGCGAAGAGCTCGGAAATTTGAAAATGAAATGGGTTGTCAGTTAAGGTGCTCGGAGGTAATGGCTACCATAATAAAAGGTAAAATAAACAGAAGCACAATCACCACTTTTGCTGAGCATACAGTATAAGGTGAACAGGAATTAATCATTGCGATATCAGTAGCTCAGCATTAATGCTGCAGTGTTGTTGTTGTTGTTGTTGTTGTTGTTTTTCAAGATTATGAAGGAGCAACTGTTAAGAGCAGAACATGTCATCTCCCGTGAATGATGCAGATGGAGGCTGATCAGTAAGATGATGCATCATCCCTCCAGCATTTCATCAACAGCAAGACAAGCAGAGTATTTGTTAGACTCAAGAAGAGCTGTCAAACTGCATCATCCCTCCAGACTGCATCAGCTATTTATGTTACAGTGATAGCAGCACTGCCTTTAAATTATATTTTTGACTATTGCAGGAAAACACTTCATGAAAACATAGTATTTTTGTACAAGATTATGGTCTGAAAAGCTGTTTTCCTGATTACTAAAAAAAAAGTTTATTTATTATTCTGACAAAGGCAGTTCTACACTGCCAAAGGTAAAAGGCAAAACAGAGCTTCCACATGAATACATTTACCTTGCATCAACCTTGTATCCATACAGCATTTTATTTCTTGATTGTATTCCAGCAGAACCATCGAAAAATGTGTTGGAAATATTTCAAGATTTAACAGTCTCAAGGACTTATCGAATAATTTAAAGTCTCACGGCTCGAAAGGGGAAAACAGGAACAGATCCGAAGTGCAGCACTGTAAACTTCCTGATTTTGTTTTGGTGCCCAACACCGTGTTTAAAAACTCAGCTTCTAACTGTGCTTCAGAATATTGGAACGTGTGCATCTTGAAGACAACATGCAGTAAAAATCATCACAAACTGTGTTTTACACAAAGACTGCACTGCGTCACTGTGGGTTCATCCATCACACTGGAAATCTGTCCATCAAATCAAAGCACTTTCAGTCCATTTCCTGATACAAAGCAGCATAATTACTACCACTGTTCACAGTGCGTTACTCAGGCTGGGATTAGTCATGTAGAAATTTAAAGCAGGAAAATAATTATGATTCTGGTATCTTCATCTCGCTGTGGCTCCATCTCTTGGCGAGCTACCGGCCAAGGATTGATACTGACGAGCACAGTGCTGACCAATCATTTATCAAACCTGCCCGACCTTTGACTTGACCGGTCACCTGATTGGACATCTGCCAGAAGCCTGTCGGTACTCCTGTATTTCCTGCGTCTGCTGCTCCTTTGGAAACAGTCAAACAAACAAAACCTGCTTCTGCAACTGGTTCAAACTTGACTTGTTCTTTAGAGAAGGAAAGAAAATCCCATGAAACTTTATTTTGATATAGTTGCAATGATTTGTACTCAAAATCAAGTGAGGACGACAAGTCACCCTGTGGACTTCCCTTAGATTCACAGTGTCTATATACGGCCACGAGGATATGTGGATACACAGCTGTAAAATCTTTCATTATTTTTGAGTTGAATGAAAACAGCTGATGTGACTGATCTCCAGCGCTCTGACACCACGGACTGTCACCACCAACAACTGCCGTGTAGACAGCTTCTTCAGCACAGCCAATGGCTTCTTTAAGCACAGACAATTTCACACATGAAAGATTTACACCCGAGCAATGGGAAATCCATCCATCTGAAGCCTTTGAGGTGTAAAGAAGTAAAAAAAAAAAAGGAAAAAAACACAGAGCCTGTCAGCCTCTGAGGTATGGACGAGTGTCTGGGAATACAGATGGTAGCAGCCTTGGAGGTATGGATGGTGAAATGAATGAGAATACAGGTTCAGCAAGTCTCCCAGGAAGGAATAAATACAAATCCTCTGGCTTTTGGAGGTATGGATGTAGAGGAATAAACCCTCCAGTCACCCGCACACACATACACAGACTACAACTAAAATCTTGGCACTCTCGCTGAGGGCTGGAAAGCTACAAAGAACTGATAAAAAATGCATTTTACTGGTCAGTGCAAATGGAAAAGATTTACAGTTTTAATTAAAAATCTTGCTTACTCAGCCACACAATGGTTCTTTTTATGTCTTAATCATCATTTTACCATTTTGAAGGTCTCACACACACTAAATGTAACGGTGTGGGAATAAAGGAAAAACAGCACTGGTCCTTTGTTGGCGCGTATTACAGAGTCATTCGTGTCTGCATTTTCCTGACAGGTGAACTGCTGCAGGGGTGCTAACACTATAATGAGCATCCTCTCCAGCCCAAAAAAAAAAATACAGCATTTGTTGTATATTCAAACATTTAAAACTGTTGCTTTGTATGTATCTCTGCTGCTACTGGGAGTTTGGACGCCACTGATTTTGGATTTGGTAGACACACACGCAGCCGCTTCAGAAAAATGTCCAATTCTTCCTAGCTCCTATTCCAGTTGGATTTCAGGTATGTTGATCTTCTCCACATTTGTAATATAAAACACTCAGGTACACACACACACAGCTCGTGCACACACACCCACAGACACACAAACAGTCTCCCCGTTATGCAGCTTTTTGCTTGCTGCCAAACTCAAAGCTCTGAGCTCTCCAGGTTAAGCAGAATTCAGCGATACCATCTGTCTCCACGGAGGCTGCTGTGAAAGGTTCGTGTGTCAAAGAAATAGAGAGATGGAGTGACAGACGGGGGGTGTTGGTACATCAGCATGCCTAAAACACCACCATAAGGCTGAGGTTGTAGAATCTCAACCCCAAACAACTCCACTGAAGCAATTAACATCATTTTACAAGGACTCTAAATTATGCAAAGTAAAAAAATCTGAACTCTGATTAGGTGTGTGTGCTTACACGTTTTATATGTTTCATGACAAATAAATCCTGGGAAAGTCACATTTACTGTTTGATCTACTCGAACTGAAAATTGAAACTCATACAAAATGTGTGGGCACCTGAACATTTCAGCCATGCGAGCTCGTTAAACATCACTTCGGAAACCATGGGCATTAATCTGCTGCTGTATCAGCCTCCACTCCTCTGGTTTCAGGCTGTGGATGCAGGGGTTTGCTCCCAGTCAGCCACAAGAGGATCAGTGAGGTCCGGCCCTGATTTTGGATGTTAAGAAGTTAAACTGACTGCTAGACCATTTGGGCTGCAGCATGATGAACCCAAAGGCCCATGTTTAACAATTTCCCACTGTTTTGTTTGACATTTTGGTCCATAAGATGATATATTTGTGGTTCCAAAGTATCAAAAAGCATCTTGATATATTTTTCCATCTCCTCTCTCACACTTCTCTCTGGAGCTCTGGTAAGAAAAGGGCATTTCATCTTTGTTCAGGGCAAAGTGAGCCAAAGCTGATCTGAGGCCTCATCAGTCTGAGTTGGCCAAATCAAGTACATATTTTCCTAATGTTAGTCTTTTCAGTTCCAAATTCCCTCACTGTGTTTCCCGGAGAGTCACAGGGAGAATTACATCCTGGAAGTTTCATGTAGGTTTGTTGCCGGGCAAAAAATTCGACAATAAACCTACACACTTTTTTTTTTTTTTTTCACTTCAAGATGCAGCGAGATGCTTTGCATTACAACAATGATTCTTCTGGTCTCACAATGTTGTGTTAAACAGGAGTGGAGCAGAAGAGATATTTTCATCAACCAAACTTAGCTGGTTGCTTGGTATGTAAATGGGACCAACTGTATGAATGTTTCATTCGGGCTTGGCTGAGGTAGGGTGTGTGAAGGGTGGGCCAACAGAGCATCAAATATACATCACAGTGTGTGTGTGTGTGTGTGTGTTTATGTGGGTGGGTACTGTAAATTAATGAGTGCGGGGTTTGTGCGTGTTTCCATGTGTACTCACTGACTTGCTAGCATAACCCTGCATGAGGTTATCATCAGTGCAGTGGAACCAGTCTCTTCATAGAAGTGGAGATTTCTTGGTCTCATGCAAATACGAAGCTGCAGCAGCTCAGATCACACAGTTTACAGCTCAAGCTAATCAAAATGTAGACAGAGTCAGTGAGAGTTCACTTCTAATGCATGAATAATACACGAGCTGACAAACACATCTGTGAACTTTGCACTAGCAAACAGTCCACAGGGGTAAAAAGACATGGTCCCGATCTGTGTACTGTAAATAAACACAGTCAGAAAAAAAACATGTTAAGAAACCAGCAGTTAGAAACCTAAAGATTCTGTTTACATTCACATAAAACCAAGAAACACAAATATTTGTCCAAAACCAGAAACATTCCCATCAGCCTCAGCTGTGCTTTGTGTTCAGCAATTAGCAAATGCTGGCAAGCTAACATCCTAACCTGGATGTTGGATGGTAAACCTGTTACTCATACTCATACCTGTTACCGTCAGTATGAGTGCTGATTCAGCTCTAAGCATCACAGTGCTGTGTGTTGTTTATTTTCTGATCATTGACAAATCATCTGTCACTCACACTTAAAGATCATTTTGGAAATGCAGCCACAGTGAGAGGTCTGTTTTCACGGCACAGTGTGTCTCAAACCACCAGTCACAGAATTCAATCAACACTCGATCAGTTTCACTTTAATTATGTCCGGCTAAAAGCGTAAATGTAAGTCGTGTACAGTACATTTCAGCTGCAATGTCTGCCTGTAATTCGTGTTGTGTGCACCTGGTATTGCACAGGTATGGGTGAAACAATAGGCAGATTATTTGCCAATTCTGCTAGAAACCAAAGAAAATGCCAGAAATGGGCAACATTAACCCCAACGACTAACAATTTGCTTTTAAGTTTCAAAGCAGGTGTTAAGTGTTCTAATAATTATTATTATTGTTATTATTTTACTATCCAAACAACAAAATGCTGAATGTGAAAAATAACAGCATAAAGAATAGATAAATAATGCAGAAGCCCACGTCGCTGCAGAGCTATGAACATTTGCACTGGCCTCCCATCAAGTCATGAAAGACTGAAACTGACGTTGCACATTTTCAGCTCAGTGAACAAACTAACCAGTCTAAAACTACAAATGATTAAACTTCCTTGTTGACCAATTTAAATTTGCCTTTTAGTTAATTAGTGCTCTAAGGAAAATACTCTTATTTGACTTTGCCTGCTGAGATTTAACTCCAACACTTAAATTATTTTGCTTGCCTCCAGAGCTTCGTGTTTGTGAGTGACACAAACAATGCATCTTGCTGTGCCGAGGTTTCTGCCTCAGGCGTGCAGCAGCTACCAATCTACACTGCCATGTAATCTCTCAGCGCCATTCAACAGCTAACAACCTCTGCAAGTTGCTTTACTTCATGCATCATGTCCACTCACACACAGACACACACACACACACACAGACTCACACACACACACAGACTCACACATACCCTGTAGCTCAGCAGCAGCGCTGTGTGTCCTCTGTGTCCTGATGAGAAGCCGTTCAGGCAAAAGCTCCCACTGCATCCTGAGCCGAGGACCATTATGTGGTTCAGCACCACAGAGCTTGTCACACCAGGCAGAGCCACAGTGGTGCAGTTGGGTTAATTGGATCTTTCAGAGTCCTTACCGTCTTTAAGCAGTTTACAGCAGGACTGAAATGGTGGTGTTTGCCATGCAAACAGGCTCGTCATGACAGTGTTACCCTGCTGATGTTTGGTGTGACTGTCTCAGTTTAATGAGTTAACATGGTGACGTTTGTCTTTTTAGGTCCATCATGTTTCAGCAACAAAGACAGAAGCAGCCAAGAAGTTTGTGATCCACCTAGTGAGACAAAAACCAGATGTCTTCTATCTATTATCCATCATAGCTTCTCTCTTTGATGGAGATCCATTCGGGGAAGGAGCGAGCGAGCACGAGTTCTTCTTCTCCAAATGTGTCTCCATGCTGTGTAGCTAAATGAGCCTCCTGAAATTTTCATTAATAATTTCCACCACACACAGCTTCAATCATTTCCGCACAGGAGGAAGAAAAATAGAGGAGAATGGAATCTTTGGAATCTTTGCGAACAAATGAATGACCCTGAGGCTGCAGATTCACAGAGGATCAGCGTTCTCAGATCAGCTCTGTGTTTGCTCTGACGTGGCACTGAAGATAATTTGAGGTGGAAGCTTCATGCTATGGGCCAAGTGTCGAGTTTGGATGTTCTCCCTGTGTTGCTGAGTGTTTTCACTGGTTGTTGCAGTTTTGTCAAACATTCAGAGTAGGTGTGAACTTGAATGGTTGTCTGTGTGACAAACTGGAGGTTTACCAGTGAGACACAGTCTAATGAAAATGAAATCTAGAAAGTGCAGGGTTGTAGGGACTAAGAAGAAGCTGCAACAATGACAGACTTAAAAGAGCAGTTTCTCAGTGAAGCAGCAGCCAGTGAAGGAGTGAAGAGGAGCTGCAGCATCTATGTGAAAGGAGCCCAGAGCCTCCTCATAATCCACAAACACTCTCACCCTCTCAGGATGATAATTCACAGAGAGAGCGACGGAACGGCTTCCAAGTGCAAAGTGGGAACAGGCAGGATGAAAGCAGGATGTTAGCAGGATGTGCTGTGTTAGGAACCAAAGTCACATCCACTGGAGCCTTTTCAGCTGAGCTTCATGCAGCCATGTCTCACCTCACCACAGCTGTCTTCATGATTCCTTCATGCAACACTGGACAAGCACCGACCTCTGTCCAGTCTGTGGTGGGTGGGAGAGCATTCAGGGATGGGAAGCTCTGTGGGGAAGTGGAGGTGGTATTTTGAGCTTCAGATGCTCCACCTCATCAGGTCACATATTTCCTGCTCCATAGCTTGCATGAAACATTAGAGAGAAGTATGAATCACATTGTAGTCAAACTTCCTGAGTTGACCCTTTGACCAACACCTTTTAAAGTGAAAAGTATTGAATATAACCCCTGCACCAGACATTTAAAAACTCTGGTGTAATTGCTTAGTCACGACCGGGGTGGTCAGAAAAAAGGTGGTTTGTGCTGGAAAATATTTCAGTTTCAGACCTTGAACTTTACTGCAGTTAGAAATCAGTTTTCTTTACATCCCTCTGGCACTTTTCTCTCTTTTATGTGATCATTTCATTGTCAATTTTTTTGACTCATACTTTGTGTATTTTAGGTTCCAGAGCTTTGCTGATTTTGTTGCTGCCACAAAATAAAGTGTGCAACAGTCTGTATTTTGTTCTGCCCTGCTTTTGCCTTTGGAATGAAATCTTTTGTGCTGTTATCAAAAAGCTCTGCCTGTACTTTATAGTGTCTCTGCACCAGTGTAACTAAGACAAATTAACACACATTTGCTCTCCTTGGTCAATAAAGTGCCACCAAATCTGAGGCAATCTTTTTTCCTTCTGAGGAAAAACCAGCCTCACAGATTGTGCTCCTTGTGGCTTTGCAGACGGATATGCGCATCGCCGTAAATCATGATGAGTAACACCCAGGCGCTTCTCACTTTTCTCCATTAGTGAGTTTTTGAATGAGTGCCTCTGGTCCACTCGTACCAAATCAAAAAGCCTTGACAAGGACAGCTGCCAAAGGGCCTCGTGTGATTTGCTGCGATGCCATTTCCCTCTGGCAGCGAATACAGATTGCAAACCATGACAGAGATTACGCTACAATTCGTCTTTAGATTACAGTAATTAAACTGTCAGAGCTCAGAGCACCAATATTTCAACTGTGGAAACATGCAATTCATCAATGCTGCATTATGATTTCACTTTAAAACATCTTTAGGGTGACATCTGGAACAAAACAGGCTCCATTAAAACAGCACAAATTTAATGAAGCTGTACCGTGTGCACACTGTTTGTGAGTCTGAGTGTGTGTGTGTGTGTGTGTGTAGCTTAAGGCATTTCCTTTAAATGAAATAAACAGAACAAGACAAGACGGCCTATTTTGAATACCATGAAGATTGATAAAAAAAATCTCGGGACGTTTTCAGCTGAAGAAAAGCTGCTGATCATGTTCTTTAGCCTAAAGGTCACAGGTTTATCTCCAGTGAAGGCAAATTACATCGATCACCTACAGTACAACATGTGTCATCCTAAAGTGAACTGACATGCATTCATTCATTCATTCAAAGTCTCTCTGACTAAGAGCATCAGCCAAATGTCTGGAGTATAAATATCACAATATCCAAATAAAGCCCTGTCTGCTGTAGCAACATGCCAGAGGAGGGTGAGGAGCAGCCCTGAGGCAGCAGCTGGCACACATCTGCTTATGGACCACTTATAAATTATTAAGCAAAATGTCAGTCAGCCAGCTGGTGGGTCAAATACTCAGGATCGACATCCACATCTATGTCGACACTGTGTGTGTGTGTGTGACAGTATGTGTCTGGGCCTTTGTGCATGGAGAAGGAACACAGCATTAGATACTAAGCGTGTGTACTAAGCGTGACATTATGTTTTATTATTTTGTTCCAGTGTGTCACGCTGCTGTGGACAAACTTAAACCGACAGCGAACGTCTGCATCTGTAGCACAAAGAAAAAACGAAGCATTCAAAGGTTCTTCCTCTCCTTCTGAAAAGGCATATAAAAACCCGGTTCTTGGACTTTATTAACATCAATTATCATCATGATTAATTGATTCACACTCATATTTGCAAACGGAGGAGGTCAAGATGTATGAAACACCTTTCACAGTCACAAAGAAAGTGAATGGCCCCTGGTCAGGATGCAGACCAGGGGCCTCATCCATCATACTCAGAAAAACATTTTAGCCCATGTTTTTGACTTGTGCCTCAGTATGAATTATTCAATGAGCTATTCATTATCCTGACTGGACCTGCACGGAGAGGATGAGCCCCATCTAGAACTCAACCTCTTCTTCCTCTGAGGAGTTGGGAAAGCTCTCAGAATAATTGAGTTGTGGTTTTAGAGAGTCGGGATTCTCTTTCCATCTCATTGTATTATTCACAAAGACAACTGCACTGATTGATTCAGACACAGGCTCTGTCGGTTTGCTGCCAAAACCTTATCTGGACTAAACAAGACAGAAGTAAAGCTACATGATTGTTTGTTTTTATTTATCACCATTAAAGACTTGTAAAGAACGGGACAAAGTGACAGCAACTCCATTTTATTTACTATGAAGGTTGAAAGAGTTCATATAAGTTCTTTTTCAGCTTCCTGTCCACACAAGTAACATCAGGCTTTAGTTTAGACATTTCAGTTCAACTACTGTACATTAGTGTCAAAAACTGGAAAATGAAGAAGCTCCACAGTGAAGTCACCACTGTCGGTTTATTTACAAGTAACACCTCTTTAAAAACTGTACACTCAGATTTGATGCACATTTAAAGTACACGACGCACAAATAGTCATCTGTCAATCTTCTCATCCACACACGCAAGCCCTGTCTTCCCTTCAGTCATCAACAACCTCCACACACTTAACAACCACATGCCATGATTCAATGTGAATCCCTCTCCTGTGAGAATCTGGATTGCATTTAATGGCCAGGAGACTGATGTACATACAGTGCGGCCATTTGAGGTTATTCAGCAGTAAGGCAGCCACAGCAGACTGTGAGGACGCACAAATAAAATGAAATCGTCACTACATTGTGTCTCATTCTGCTCCACATCTCTCCCCCTCTCTCTCTGTCTCTCTTTCTCCTCTGCGGCAATGTCAGTCAGACTGAAAATGAAAATCTCTGTGACTCAAATTGGATTTGCACTGATGAAGGTCATTTCATCGGGAGCAAAGAGCAGACTAATTCAGAAAACAGGAATTGATTCTGATTGTTCTGCTTCAGCCTCGTGTTCCAGCTCCACGAGCAGCCAGACTGTATCTCTCACAATTTCCAGACAACGTTTGACAACGATTCCACATGTTTGGAAGACAGTGTCCCCTCAAGGCTCATAAACAGAGCATCTGCTTTCAGATTCCAAAATAGTCTGTTTAGATATGGTTGAATTTCAGGTTCACGGTAACTGGGACAAATTCATATTTTCTCAATCTGTAACAGTGAAATACGTATGTAGAGATGTGATGTATTCAGCATTTAATCAGTTGAAGAGAACAGACAGTTGTGTGCAATTCAAAACAAATCTGTTGTTCATCAGTAATGCCTGGCACCTTCCATTTTACTTATGATTTTGTGCCGTAATTCTCTTGTGTGATGTGCCTGCTTCACTATGCAAAGTTAAAGTTGTGGTAGTTCATGGTTATTTCCTTCTATTTCCAGTAAGACTTTGAAAACCCAGGTCAGAAGCTGCTGCCTTCAGCTGAGAGTCATTTGTAAAGGGACACTTTCATAACTGATGGTTAATGAAAGTATAAAATGTCCCTGGACACAAACTGGCATTTCTCTCTCTCGTTCATGACATGGACAAAACACATTCACTTGAAAATAAGCAAGAGTCATTTATTAGGTTACATATTTCTAATTTAATCAATCTCTAAAACATCCTCTTGAAATTCTTGTGAATTCTATGGTGCAACAGGTTAATTTTACAAAAAGGTTTTCATACCTGAAGCACCTCTGCTCAGCACCAATGAGCAAAGCTGCAAGTTTTTTTCTTCAAACTAAGTATTGCATTAGCAAACTCCATCATAAACCCTCTCATGCCCTCCTTGAGCAGTTGCAGGAGCATCTACCAGGATGATACAGGCTGGTCTGGGAGGGATTTCAAAAGGCCTCACTTCCCTTCCCCTCTCTCTCCATCTCCTCCTCTTTCACCGTGAGGGATTTAGTTCACCCAAGCCAGAGCTGGCACTGAATCCACAAAACAGAAAAACACAGCTCACAGGGTAAATAGTTACTGAGGCAGCAATAAGGGATATTACAGATCTGCTCAGGGCTTTGCAGCCACATTGTAAAATAATATGGCAAAGTAGCGTTAGATGTCTGGCTTTTTAAAAATGGGATGGGGCAAAGAAGAGCAGGAGGGGAGCTTGGAATGAGGGAGGGAGGGGTGGGCTGAAAAGAGAAGGGGAGAGTGTAAAATAAAGCAGTGAAAAGGTGGAAGAGGAGGAAAACTAAAGAGAGTTGGTTTGTTTTGTGCGATTGCTGAAGTGTGAAATGCAAAACACGGTCTTATGCATGCAGACAGTAAAGTATTATGCTAAAGAAAAAAAAGAAGAGGTGGTTGAGGGAGCACATTATTCCTGAGAGATCTCCTGTGTACTCCACCCCGCCTCACCCCCCCCCCCCCCCCCCCCCCCCCATCCCCACCCCCTCGAAACACACCCTGCATCATCACAAATAAACTGGATTTGCTCAGCAGTCTATCAACTGGCTCCATATGTCCATAAACACAGTTCACGTCAACCAAGCCTTTATTTATATCACATCTTATATAAAAGAATTGCAGCCAATTAAATCAGTGCAAATTTAATTCAGTGAAGACCTGAGAAACAGATGTAGAGAAAGAAAACTTCAGAATATAGAGATTAACTGAGGCAGCGACATCAGGACAAGCACGGAAAGCAGTGTTTGACCAGTTAAAGCCGAAAATAGACATCAGTTAGTACGATACCTACGCTGAAGCAATATCTCGGCTTTATGTGACGGCGTTCTGTCCCAGAAAGGATCTGAAGCTGCCTGTTTACATTTATCTCGTAATTTACTGCCCTCTTGTGGCCGCAGCCAGCCACTGTCCCTGGAAGCTAGGTTGACTACCAGCTGTTGCATCTGTTCTGTCACTTTTGATGAGCGTGTATCTATAAAAGTCAGTGCACGCCAGTGCTGTAAGAACTGGAATTAGGAAATGTCATTATATAAAAGCTAAGAATGTGCTGGAGGCTGTGAACAGATTCAGTTGCCCTCAGATTTGTCTGGCAGGCTGTTCCAGGGCCTACAACCGCAGACAGTGAGAGTCTCAGTGTCTGCAGAGTCTCCACACCCTCCGATGCTGAGGAGACTGTCAGACAATTTATTAAACTTTCAGAAACAGACAGTTCAACAACTCCTTCACACGGCACTTGGCCAGGTGTGCAGAGGGCAAGAAAGGTGAGGCTCGAAGTGGACATCATTCTTCAAACGACTACTTTCATCCCTTTCCATGCGTACGGCCAAGTGCAACACCCTGAAAGCCTTTGAGGAGAGACTGTCAGAAAGCGCACGTTGTTATCTCCATTTGTACAATTCATCACGTTTGGCTTCTCTCTGTGACAGCAGGCTTTTCACCTCACTTTCAAGTGCGGCTGACTGAACGACCATGTTTGTTTCAAGCACGCTGCGGCTCTAATGGTGTGGGTCAGACTGGATTTCACTCCCCATTTATTTCTGTGAGGAATGAGGTAAGATGAATTCGCTTCCAGCCGTGACTGGACCCCACCACTGTCACTTCGCACACTTCGCAGTTCGATCTGAACAATTTTTACTCTTGAAATTGCGAGGCTGCCCAGCAAGCCCAGCAACAAAGCCCTGTGGTTTGGCAAAGGTTTAATAACAAGCTGTATAATTTATGTAAGTGTGCAGTGCTCTCAGCCTGCTAGCCATGCTGTTTCCAGCCATTTTTGTTTACAACCCTACCCATGCTGCTTTCTCTCCCGCTTGGTTTTTCAAGCGGGAGAGTAAACTTCATCAGGCAAAGTCCGATCCACCTGCACTTTCAAGGCCTTCCACCACACACACACACATACACACAAACACACACACGCTGTTTCTCAATGGTTGCACATTTAAGGTCAGAAGTCAGAGGCGAACACGGTCAAAGTTGAAGGTGATTGAATTTTTAATGCAGCAGCACGGCACGAAATCCAGGCACTGTCATGACTAGCCCCTAAGGGGGCTGTTTTTGGAACTCTTTGGTGGACTTTTGGACAGTTTCAGTTTAGTTTTATTTTGGAAAGTGTATTTCTTGTGTATCATGTCTCGTGTTACTGTCATAGTCTGTGAATTATGTTATGTTTTTGTCTGGTTTTGTATATTGCCTTGTGGGTTCCTGTTTTATTTTGAAATCATTGCCCTAGTGTATCTTTACTTCCTGTCTTTGTCTTGTTTCCCTCCTTTTGTGATTGTCTGCCCCGCCCTAATTGGTGTTTCCCTTTGTCCGGTGTATTTAAGCCTCGTGGTTTCCCTGTGTTTTTGTCAGTTTGTTTTTGTCTCATGCCGTGTCCCATGTTTTGTCTCATGTTTTGTCTCTTGCCCTTGGCTCATGTCTTTTTCTTCATTTTGGATCTCTCGTTTTCATAATACCCCAGGTCAGGTTTTGTGTTAATTTGTTACTTTGTCCAGTTGGTTTGCCTTCCTCCTTCGTGAGTAATTTTCTGTTGATACTTTGTTAGAATAAATAATTATTATTTTGGATTACGTCTGAGGGGTCGTGCATTTGGGTCCTAGTCTTTGCCTCCAAGCCGTGACAGGCACAGTGCAACCACCAGGGTCGTGCTTCCATGTTTCCATAGGTTTCAGCATCTTCACTCTCCTTAGAGTTTTCATCTCCATTGAAGAAGCAGTTGGGGTGATTAAAACAAGAAAAAGATAATTTAACATTTGCCTTTAATCATTAAATTATTCAATATTCTCTGTACAGAGCACACACACTCTATGACGTTATATGAAATGACAAGGACCCAGTGTCAGAGACCCTGGTTCACCCCTTACACACATCCCTGCAGACATGTGGTCTCTAAATAAAAAAAGTTTGAGTTCTACTTTGGAGTTCAGTTTGGATAATCAAATCCCTTTTGTTTATTTGTTTTCCAAATATAATTTCCTGCTAAAAAAAGGCGTATATCCATGAAATATGCATGATCTACCCCCAAAAGTAGAAAGATGCGGAGAAAGAAGGCAAACACAAAGAAAATGTGTGGCAGAGAAACACACAGTAAACCCTTCAGAATTATTAGTAACCCTGGAAATTAAAACTGGAAATAAGCCTGTTAATGACTCACCAAGTGAGTGATGATCTAATTTCACCCGAGATAACTTCTCCCATTTCTTGTCCTTCCTCAGACCACTGGCACCTATGATTTCCTCCCTCTTTAATTATATTCTCTTGAGGATTTAAGATTTTTTAATGAACTTGAAGCCATGACGTCTCCCATTGGCCCTTAGCCATCAGCATTATTGAGCAGAGTAATGCAACAGGATGCCATCTGAGACCTGCACATGTAACCAGACGCCAAGAGAAAAACAACATATCAAAAAATCTTCTATCAACACTGACAGGGATGTGAAAAACCATTGTTTTCACGTCTGCTCAACAACAGATCCCTTTCAGTTTAATGTTGCTTTACAGCCCTCTGCTGTTCATAACATTCTGAGGACAGCTCAAGAAAACTGAACAGCCTTCAACAGCAAATGTAGCAGTGGGACACTTTAATTTAGAGGCCGCAGCGTTGACTTAGTTGTTGTTGTAGACTTGTTGATTTAGTTTTACTACTGTGTAAAACAGAATCCACTTCTAATGATTTGGACCAAAGAGAAGTCATGAAAAGTTTAATTTTTTTTTTTTCTAAACATGTTTGTTCAGCTCAGAGCCTGACCATGAGGAGCACAATGGAGTAGAAAGAACATCATCAGTAAAATGAAAACAGGCACACAGTTGCCAGACTGAGTAAAAAAAAAAAAAAAAAAATTAAAAAGGCAGTGGGTGAAGGTTTTCCATGTCAGCAGTAGTAACTGAGACATGTGGAGTTAGTTTGAAAATCAGAGAGAATTAAGTCCCAGCAGTGACTAAACCTGTTGCTGATGGATCTTCATGTCATGACTAGCCCCTAAGGGGGCTGTTTTTGGGAATCCTTTTATGTTCTGAACTCTTTTGTGGACTTTTGAACTCTTGTTTAGTTTGTTTAGTTTTGTTTATAGTTCCTGTTTTATTTTGAAATCATTGCCCTTGTGTATCTTGTCTTGTTCTTCTTCCTGTCTTTGTCTTGTTTCCCTCCTTTGTGATTGTCTGCCCCGCCCTAATTGGTTTCACCTGTTGCCCATTGCCTAGTGTATTTAAGTCTCGTCGCTTCCCTGTGTTCTTGTCAGTTTTTGTCTCATGCCGTTGTCTCAGGTTTTGTCTCTTGCCCTTGGCTCATGTCTTTCGCTTTTGTTTCTCATCTTGCCTCTCGTCATCGTATCCCCAGTCAGGTTGTGTTTCTCCTCTCTAAGAGTGATTTTGCGTTTGCATTTTGTATTTTTGTTTTTTGTGCCTTTTTCCCCTTTATGGGTGATCCTTGTTTTGCCACTTTGTTAGAATAAACACTATTATTTTTGATTACGTCTGTGGGGTCGTGCATTTGGGTCCAAGTCCTTGCCCTAGCTGTAACACTACAAGAGTCGGATTAAGGAGCTTTGTTGATCTGATCCCTGGAAGAGTTGATACGAAGGAACATGAAGCTTTGCATGCATCTCCTCTGTTGTTAGTTTTCAAAACACAAATACAGCAGATTTTAAAAGTATGTATTAATGTCTCTTTTTACACAGTATAACTCCCCCCCACCCCCCCACCCCCCCCAACATCTCTATACAGACATGAAGATTTACCTTGTGTGATGAGATGAAATGAGATCTGAACACACTGAAGAGGCTAAATAAAGCAACAGATGGCTGCTACGAGCAGGCACGGCAGTGATACTTAAGGAAATCAGAGCAATACATCTTGAAATGTAAGGGCTGTTGGAGCTGGCAATTGTCCATACCTGACTACATCATGCACTCGACAGTCAGTGGTCTGTGGATGTTTAATGTGGCCATAAATTCAGGTTCCTAACACGTCTGTGAATGCATTGAACTCCACATTCAGGAAGTAGCGATGCCTGTGAGAAAGCCTGAAAGCTTACAGACGGCTGGCGCCGGTGTCACACAGTGAGATTACATCTTTAGGCTCCAAGAAAAGATTCAGATTTAATTTTGAGAATCTTAATATAATATTTGCATGCCCAGATGTACAGTGACAAGAGTTATAGGTCCCTGTAATCATTCCTCTTGTTCACTTTGGCCATGAAGAGACGCCTTCCTGTTGTGACTCCAGTGTAAGAAAAGGGCGACAAAATCCACTGTCCTTGTTCTGCTCAAACTGAATTTCAGACGCAGATTAAACAGCAGTGTGAGACAGCCTGATCAACCGAGCGTCTTCAACTACTGGTCTTGTTAGTGCAAATGCTGTCTGTCTCTTTTTCGGGTACCTGGCTCCACCGAGCTAGGCAGCCTGAAGAGGGGCTCAGGATTTAGAGCGGGTCATCCATTCTAATTGTGGGGTTGGTAGTCTGATCCTGTTCCTTATGACCACAGGTCGAAGTGTCCTTGGGCAAAACACTGATCCACAAATTGTTCCTGATGGTAAGATTACCATCTTCCATGGTAGCCCACTATGTGTGTGTGTGTGTGTGTGTGTGAAAACGGGTGAATGGGCGAAGCACAGTGTAAAGTGCTTTGGATAAAAGGGGCCATATAACTACAGTCCATTAACCACTTGGAGAGCCGGACCAAGCTGACCTTGCTTTGGGACAGAGGTCCTACTTTACAGCAGAATTTAAGCCTGATCAAAATCACAGGTTATGACTTTATTACATGTTTTATTCAGAAAACCGTTCACTGGATCTGTTAGATCCTGCAGTCAGGCTAAGCTAAAGGTTTAAGTATGTTTTAAATGAATTGCCTTGTTGGTATTGAGTGTCGTCTGACCATGACCACAGGCAAACATGTTTACACCTGCTCTGAATGGTGAAGTTGTGCCATCACAGAGAAGGGGAAAGATGTGATGAGTTAAACGGGGACAATGGTTCACACTTTGTCTCTAAAACAAAGTCACCAGAGGCTGAACGAGTTTCGCAAACACAACATGCCATTTAGTCAGGACTGTTCTTTGCTATCTAACAACTGAGCCAGACTTGGAGCCTGAATGCAACCAACTTGAAATTGTGTTAGAGCAGCACCGAAATGAAACATGTCAGGACCAGAACTGAGGGCTCCAACGTGTCCGTCATCATGAGCCTGACACAGTGGGTGGAGGGATGGGGTGGTGGGTGGAGGGATGGGGTGGTCCATCTGATTGGTAAAAGTGAAGGGAGAGTGATGGGTTTCTGACAGCCGGGTGTTAACCGCGTCACATCAGCCCTCACTGGGCAGCAGTGATTCACCCTCATCATTCAGTGATGGAATAAAATGATAGAGCAGATGCAACTGTGTGTGTGTGCGTGTGCGTGTGTGTGTGTGTGTGTGTGTGTGTGTGTGTGTGTGTGTGTGTGTGTGTGTGTGTGTGTGTGTGTGTGTGTGTGACAAAGAGAGAGACCAGCCTGGGAGAGTGAGTGAGAAGGATTACCACCTATAGATTCCCATCAGACTCCTCAGAAAGAGAGAGAAGGAGACTAAGAGAAAGTGAGGAATAAATTGAAATAGACAAAAGAATTAAAATGAGGAAAGTGAGAGAGAGAGAGAGAGAGAGAGAGAGAGAGAGAGAGAGAGAGAGAGAGAGAGAGAGAGAGAGAGAGAGAGAGAGAGGAGAGAGAGAGAGAGAGAGAGAGGAGAGAGAGAGAGAGAGAGAGAGAGAGAGAGAGAGAGAGAGAGAGAAATCAGTGTTAAGTGGCGAGGTGGTAAGTTTCATTACCTGTTATTAAAGGAGCCACATATTATCCAGGTCAGGGCAGCAGAGAGCCCTACACCGCCAGGCTGAGAGTCCTCTGGGCCCTTTTAAATTTAAATAGGCTGCTCACAGGTGGCAGGGGACGGAGAAAAAGAGGCATCAAAGGCGAGGAGGGAGAGGTCGTACACGACGATGGCTCATGTCAGGAAGCGAGGGAGGAGACTGATGGCTCAAGGTCAGGAGAGAGGAAGACTGACAGCTGCTAATGCTCTCTGTGCGGTGGGGGGGAGGAGGGGTTGTTTCTATAAGTTTGACTTGCAGATATACTGTACTGGTGTGCTGAGTGGGTTAAAAAGAGTATTATAACCAAAAAAAAATGGAATAGTTGAACACTGGTAATTGATTAATAATTTTCTGTGGAGATTCATGTTTATTTCATGCCAGAAGACGAAGCAGCATCACCTCTAACAAAACAATTTGGCGCCGAGGTTTGTTTGATCCAAAGAGACGAAACAAGGATTCTCAAAAGGCTGATTTGAGTGAGCCACACTGATCCATACAAGCTGAACCAGGATTAAGTTGTTCCATGAAGCCAACTAACAGCTAATGCAATAAGACTAAATCCGAGCCTGGTTTAACAACATATTAATTTGGGGGGCTTAATCAGCAAGCCCCCCAAATTAATCTGCAAAATATGTTCCTTGTAATTGCTCTTTAGAACAGCACAAATAAATGTTTTACAACCTGATACCATTGTCTGCAGGATGAAACCATTTGTCTGTGCCTTCCAAAGTGACATTACCAGAGCATCTGTATGAAGTGAGTGATATTACTTCTTGCTTGAAAGTCATAGCTCAGTTAAAATAAACAAAATGACCACAAAATGGTTTTTAAAAAATCATTTGGATCATAAAATGAGGGAGATACTGAATCAACAGGATAAACACCTGATTACAAAATTGAAAATATGCCTTTACAGCATCACCTCAACTCGCAAAAATAAAAGGGAGTCAGGAAATTAGCTTTGTCTAAAGGAGAAAAGAAAAAAAAGTTTTTCAGCAAAATAGGTTCTAAAATGTAAGAGTTGTTAGAACAAGGAAGGTGAATGTCTCTAAAATAAAAAGATCTAATAGTTGCTCTTACAAGGCAGTAATGGTCTTTACCTCCAAGTTTCATGTTGACATTTCTACAGGTAAAGTTAATCAGTGTCTTAGTATCAGATTTAGTCTCATTTGAATACACTGGAGACTGTAAGACAACAAATCCTGTCATCACATCCCCAAACTGAGCCTTAATATCTGCAATATTTAGTAAGCAGGAACAGTTTTCAACCAGCAGCTGATGCAGCACAGTGTTGCTATAGACAAGTTATATGGCCCTGCCTTAATATCTGCACAGTAACTTCTCTGACTTCACCTCCAAACAAGCTTCAGAGTCTGATACTTAGCAAAGTGTGTAGCCTATATGCTACCATCATGCACACGAATGGACAGAACAGACCTGTGAGTGTGCATCGTTTAGGATAAGGTCAAAAGGTCAAAGTCATAAACCCGTCAGATTGTGATGGAAGTGGCCGAGTTTTGAGAAAGAAGAGGAGACTGAGGGAGGAATCTGCAGACAGTTCACTTTGATGAATCTGGATGTGTCACAGCATTCACGGCCTTAATATAAAGTTAAAGGGTCATCTTCTTGACTGGAGCCAGAGGATACCGGGGGGCCTTCATCATAGCACACAGACTTCCTTTTGGAGGAAGAAAAAAAAAGAAGCTGACTTTTTCAGTAAGAATTCACCTAAAGTCAATGTCTTTTAGATTATTGTCTAAACTTTAGAACTAAGTGGAAAAGCTTTTACTGCATTTTGGGTTTAGTGTTTCTTTCAGGCAATTAGGCATTAGAGGTCAGTAAAACAAATACAGCAGGCTGATATATTGGTGTTGATGTTGTTTCCACACCCACACGCAGCATAAAAAAAGGTGTTGTTTGTTGTTCCATTAGCCAGAAATTACTACTTTCAATGGCTCATTTCAGTGATAAACTGTAATTTGAAAGATTTGGAAGGAGGCAGACGTCTTTGAATGGAATAAAAGAAGTTGAATAAATTGCAGCAGATTAGCTGTGTTTATTCATGACCACAGAGCTGTTATCAGAGTATTGATTTATTTTGCTGTTGGAGAGCAAAAAGAAACCAGAGGAAGCTAAATTATAAGATGCTGCGTGTGGGCTTATTCAGGATTCAGGGTTAAGGTTTGGGTTACTCCTAACAACTCTGAGAGTTTAAGGGGAAAAAAGAACATTTTGTAGTTATATGGAGGTTATTTTTCCACATTTTAAATTTCAATAAGATATGTTTCACTTTACAACCCAGAAACCAACCAGCACCACCACACTGAAACCTTTTATATAAACTAACGGTACCTGCAGGCAATGACGCCTCACAACCTGCTCTGCCCACCAGCAGACTGCGCTCATAAGGATTGTTAACCACATAACACATAACAAAGCCCCAGATAAAACTCTCACAGTACGTCACTCAACACCTACACCATGGCATGTGTATGGGGAACTTGCAGTATGAATCCAATAAAATTAAATAAGTTGCACAACTCGGCCTCAGGTTAGGCATATTTTATTCCTCAAAATTTTTTCTTGTTTTCTTCTTGTATAATGACCAAAGTTATTTTGGGTTTCTTTCCATATACAGTAATGGCACAGGTAGGATTGTGCTCATAAATTGTAGGCTAGCTGGCTCACTCCTTCCTCCTTTTCACCTGCAAATTAAGAGTAATATTTACCACAGCCGCTGCAGCTGCTTTATCACCTGATAAAAACACGTCATCTTTGGCAATTTTCTGAAACAGCTGATTCTGTCATTTTGCTTAGGACGACAGTCTCTTGGCATCACAAAGTAGAGTGGTTTTTTTTTCTTCCTCTTAGTCACTCTACACGCTGAGTGACTTTCAGTGACTCAGCGTTGTCAATTACAGGATCAGAGCACAATGGAGAAATAATTGGCTCAATGGGAGGAGGCAATTAGCGAAACATTTTAAATACAAATTGCACCACTGACTGCACGAGAGAAATTATTAATCAGAGCAGCCATAATGATCACAATAGAAATCAAAAATCACGGCATATGGCCAACATGGAGTCTGGATGTGAATGTGTTACTGTGACTTTGGGCAAATTAAAAATACAACTTTCTTGGATGCTTTGCAGTCTGTTGTGATGAATTTTAAAATTAGGTTTTCAAAGGAGGCAGGTCATAAAAGGGGGCACTGCAGCCGCGTTAAAGTCGGGTCTTCATGCTTTTCCTGTGGGTGGAGAAACACATCTCCCTGTGTTGTTGCTGGTTTGAGGTGAATCAACATGGACTCACTCAAGTAGTTAAATTCACCCAAATAACACAACCCAGATGTTGCACATGAAGACTTGATTACGGCTGCAGAAAATGCCTCAGAGTGATTTATATTTGGACAGTTACCCGAGCCTACAGCCGTGCTAGCAACTCTGAGGCTGTACTTACACACACAACACAGCTAAATGCTACATGACAGTGCTAACACACTGATGTTTGGCCTGTCGCCATTTTAACATTTAACAATTAGAGACCTTGAATATCTGTTTCAAGTTTTACAGAGATGCCTCCAACAGCTGTCAGGACATTTTACTCAAACACAAAGGAGTCAGAGTCATGGATCTGTTAGCAGAAGCCAGAGAATCACCAAAGGTTGTAGGATTCATCCTCATGAAAGTCTGTACAAAATTTCTTGTCAACACACTGAGACATTTCAGCCTCCTGATGACTTTCTTTGCTTAAAATGTAAAATAGGTGTTATATTGTATATGTCAGTTTTAATTGCTCATAGAACCCTGTCTGCTCTTCCCCTTTGTTCCCCTGAGCTGATACCGTGTGGTTAGCAATGAAAGCAGCTGAGATTAGAAACCAGAAAGTGAGAAATGAGGACAAAGCTCAAATGACATACGGAGAAAGGAAAAACTCTCTCTCTCTCTTTCAGTGTGTTGAGGGCTTCACATAGCAGCAGAGAACAAACAGCAGTGGGAATTTAACTCCCAGAAAAGCTGTCGTAATCATTCAACACTAATAACCAGGAAATGAAACTGGACACCACATTAACCCAGCGCTGCAGTGGACCGTTCAGTTGCTCTCTGTCAAATTACCACATTAGTCCTAATGGTCATGGAGCGTTGTGCTGGGCCCCAGAGCTCAACCTGTCCAGCTACAGGGAGTGGACTCAATACCACAAACACCTGTGTGGTCTGATGCAATTCAACACATCATCCCAACAATAAATGCTGCCTTCATGGATTTGTTTTCTTTATTTACTGTAATTTTACCATTTATGGATTATTTTATTACTTTTGAGGGACGTGATGTATTTTTGATTCACATTACTGGAAGCATACATACATATTATGAACAATGCCACTGATGTCCTGCAAGAAAAACAACAACCTTTAGGTGTGTAGTGACATAAAATCCAGGTGGAAAAACTCAGTTTAGATGGACTTCTTTTAAAAACATCTGCTCTTAGTTGTTGTTGTTGTTGTTGTTTGTGAATGTGGCAGTATAAGTATATAAGTATAAGTATAAATATAAGTTAAAAACACAGGGCTCAGGTGATGTCGGCCTTGTTCCCACCTGCTCACCTGTTTCCCACTTCCAATCACTGGAACGTCCCCGCCTACCTACACACCTGCTTCCCATTTCCCTCATTTGCTCCTTTGTTCTTTTTACCCACAGTTTATCACCAGTTAGTTGCCAGATTCCCGCGACCCTGACAGATCAAGCAGCATAGAAGATGAATGAATGAATAGCTGCTCATGTCTCAGAGTGTTTCCCTTTGTGTTGTCCATGCTGTAGACTCCTGTTCTAGTAAGGAACTGCAGCAGCCTGCAGAGGTGGTAATTGTTTGTGGTTTTGTCAGTATTAGTGAGGCCTTTTTACAGTAAACACAACTTAATGCACAGACCAACAGGTCAACCCAAAAACAACAACACATTTTCACACATTTTCTGCTCTGACTGTTTTGTCAACAAGACAAAACCTTTTTATCTGTGCTTTTCAAAACACTAACAGTTCATGTCATTTCTGGGCGTTTGCTGACACAACTGATCCTGTTCCTGCTGGGAGGACAGTGTTCTTCAAACTGCTTTCAGACCTTTCTAAAAAAAAAAAAAGTTGATTAAATGTAAGTTCAAGTTCAAAATTTTAAACTGCAAATCATGACAATAAATGTCAGATTGACCTTAGCTGTCAATCTTAGCTGTACCTGAAGGGAAGCGGAAATTGAAAAGTGTGTGTGTAACATTAGTGATTATAACTCCTTATTGTTGTTCCCACATTTAGCGACATGAACAGACTTTTTTGCTGTATAATAAACCACATAACACTCGCACAGGGGAGGCGAGCGTCTGAAAAGTGACGGGTTGCGATTGAAATTTTAGCTTTTAATGAGACATCACATCAAGACAGATATGGAGGAATTTTACCGGAATGATCGTTAATTAACTTTAACGCAGCCTAATACAGCTAATGGTCTTTTCATGTGATGGCTGGTGCTTGCACAACTGCAGCTCTCAGGGTTTGATCAGTCGGGGGGAGTGTGTGAACCCCTGACAAGCAAAAAAGAGCAGCTCGTGCACACACTCAGTCAGAGCTGCCGCCTGTGATAGGAACCCAGAGACGAAACACTCTCCACAGTCTGAATTTCTCTTCTCTCCTGGCGTCTTTTATCCCTGTCTTGCTTTCTCTACAGTGATGAAATGCAATATTTGGCTTTTATGAATGACTGAGCTTCTTTTTGAAACTGACTTTCACACCTTTTCTCACTAAACCTCCAAAAACTTAATCTAATTTTCCATTCTGCAGACATAGCAGACCTGTACACACACAGGCTCTTTTGGATTCCGTTTATCCAGGAGCTTCACTGAGCACAGAAGCTTGAGCCCATGTCTTCTGTTGAGTATTTTTGTGTCAAATTAGTATTATTTTGAGCAGTCATTCTTTAGAGAGGAGGAACTGAACATGTAGTGGAAACTGCTTTAATTTGCCAGTTGAGAAGCAGAATATGAATCTTTGTTAGTTTGGCCTTTTTTTATTTTTCATTTTTTTGTTAAAATCTAGGGATGTGGCAGTGATATTAAATTCCACATTTATTTGTTGGACATCAGTTCTAATGAAATCTGTTCTGTGGATTATCCAGAGTGACATGGGACACACGAAAGATGTTGCTGTAAAAATGGTCTGAGAAACAGAAATCCAATTCTCCTCTGTTGCGTCAGGTTGTTTTTCTGTTTGTTGTGGATGAGTTGGCAAATTTTATGCATTTTCATTTCAAATTCAAATTCATTGTCAGCTAAAACTGGTGAATATCCTGAAGAAATGTAAGGGGAGCAAAATCACTGAATCACTGACTTGACTGGTCAATTTCAGTTTCTCGAATATTTCCCCCCTTAGCTTACTGACACAACAGTCACAGACCCCGAGCCATTACTCCTTCTCTTTCACATAAATGTCAGCCAGCAAAATGAGATTTTCTCAGACTGCAGAATGAACTTATTCAACCCTCTTGTTTATTTGAATATCAACAAGACAGAGCAGTGAGAGAGAGGGAAGCTGAGGTTTAAAGCTTTGAGAAAATCATTCCCAGTCAAACTTTGTGGTAAGTTCACAATGACTTTAAATGGCTTTCACGGTCTGTCTGGTCAAGTTCTAGGTTTCAAAACTGATTTTTATAGCTAATCACTACCCTGCCACATAAAACTGTCTTTTTTAAAATGGGGATTAGCCAGGTCAGATCATTGATTCTGTGGTGTCCTGAATGATTTAAAGTTTTAGAAACACTCAGCTCTGCCAAGCACTTTGAAGTTTCTGCCCAGGACATTTTGTCTGCTTCTGGAAAGTTTTCACTGGACAAATCAGGTATTTTGCTGTTCTGACACCGACTGTCATGAAGTGGTTTATCAAAATGTCTTTAGAGTGTGTTGACACCTGAAAATTACACCCATGTGGTTGTTGCACCTGTCTGTTCCAAAAACAGACTGTATTCTGCTCCTACAGCAGCCTCAACTCTTCTGGTTTCAGGCTTTTCACAAGACCTTTGGATCTGCAGGGATTTGCTCCTAGTCAGCCACGTGAGTGTTAGTGAGGTCCAGAGCCTGTGTTGGATGATAAGACTTAGCTTACACTTGACAATCCAGTTCATCCCAAAGGTGCTGGATGGGGGTGAGATCCGGGTTCTGTGAAAACTAATGAAAAACAGAAAAGTCATGATTCAATAATAATTTTGTATGTGAAAAACTGAATAAAATAAAAAAAAAAAAAAAAAAAAAAAACTTTGCTGAGGACATGGTGATACTGCCCACATTTCCTCTGCATTGATGTTTTGCAAATTACATTGATGTTCATTTTTTTTTTTTTTTTTGGCCTCTTTCAAATCCACTGCGAGTCTGCGAAATGAGCAGGAAGAGTTAGAAAACGAAGGTCTGCTCCATCAACGTAAATCCCCACCACATTCAGAGGTTGCAGGGTTCATCCATAATTCATGTTGGAAGACACTGAACAGATTGAATTGTCACAACTCAGGCTGGTACAGACGAGCAGAACGAGGGAGGAATGAGCTGTTCTTTCCCTCTCGGAGCGTCCAGAGCAGGAATAGACTGTGCCGAGAAGCGAGGGGAAGAGATGCTAATACGTGTTAGGATCATGTTTGCGCAGCAGGGAGACGGCAGCGGCTGCCTCCAGTCTCTGTTTCAGCAAATATTCGGCCTGTTTTAAGCTTAAAGTTTCACTGGTGCTGTTATGTTGCTGACCTTTTGACCTCCCTGTGGAAGAGGGACGCGTGAAATGAGAATCAGCGGCTGGGATTTTTATATGGACAGTTTCTGTTGTTGTGTTTCTTTAAACTGAACCAGTAATGTTTTCTTACACGTTAGAACAGTAATTCCAGCCCTGTCTGCTGTGGATTATTCAGACTAATTTTATAAACATGCAAACCTTGTTTCCCAGAAGTTTATATTTATCTTCTATAAATTTATCTTCAAACGATTTCTGCTTGGATTTTGTTGACTGGTAATGTTTGCACCACCGCCATTTTTGAATCACAGGAGTTCGACATCGGAGACTAGGTTTGTATCCTGAGTCCCGCATGTGATTGGGTTTATGATGCCTCCAGTATTGATTAGCTGTCTGCCATGAAGGCGAGGTTCTCCTGCTCAGCCATGTTTGTTTGTGTTTAGCATCGTGAGCCATGGAGCCGTTCAAGCTCGGGAATTTGGAATTTTCAGCTAAGTGCTGTGACATAACTATGTAAAAGTAGTTTTACAGCTTCATTAAAAAATGCTTCCTCATTATGATGATAAAAACAAAGCACAGTCTGGATGGCAGCACATTTGGATATTAGCTTATCAGCTAACAGAAAATAGTTGTGTGAGAGTAAAGTTCTTTGTGAAATGGCTGAAATAATCAATTATATTCATATTCAAACAGCAGTCTCAAAACTGCAAATCACACCAGAAAACACAAAGGGGTTGAAATAATCGTGATTAGACGCACTTGGACAGGTTAACCTGTTTCTGGGCTGCTGTGGGGCCCTTACTGATTGGTGATTCAGCTGTGTTTTCCATATGTGCTGTTGAGGAACATCACTCAGCTTGTGAAGTTACATCTGTCCTTGTTGGATTTTCTCGCAATAGCTGGAAAAAAATTCAGGTTTTTCACAGCAATCCTGCCAACCATCCAGAAATTTTTGTCCTCTCTTGACATTGGATGCAAAGCATGTTCAGAAAATATATTTCAACCTTATTTCAGTCAAATTGACTTTGAGGTCAAGGCCTCACAGGTCAGTTTTTCTGGTCTCCTTCAGTAAATTGAAGCTTTGTACAACTTGTGAATGAAATAAATGCCATTTCGGTAAACCTAATGTCTGTACACGCACCTTCTCTAATGCTGTGAGCCTAAGAAAATATTTCCTGCACACATCCTTTTAGAAATTAATTACTTTGTGTCATTGGGGAAATATAATCAGACACGTAAACACTTAAACCGACCTCGATGACCTTATTATCTGGTTATTCGCAGTAATCAGGTTGTAGTGCGCGTGCACCTATACTGACAGTAAGTGATATTTATTGAGCCCATTCCATCAAGTCTGCTTGTCCAATAAAAACGTTAGTAGAGGTCAAAGGTCATGCTGGATGAGATGTGAATTTATTCAATGTGTAGTGATTGCATGGCTTTCAGTAGCATCTGAAATTAACTTTAACTGGATGAATTTCTAATGACGGCGAGGTCAGAGGTCTGAGGCATTCAGATTTTTGTCGCATAAAATATTCAGCTGGTCTTCTGTCCTCCTTAAAGGGCCCATTCAGTCTGAGGTTTGTGTACCATTCCACCTCAGACCATGCTGATAGAGTTTTCATTACGTCTGAGAAACTTCTCAGCATCTCAAGAAAAACAGTGAGGTGCATGTTTTTGTGACACCATGAAAATTATACCATAACTCAAATATTAGTGGCACCCCTGTCATAGAGAGGCAATATCAAGGCACTGAGCAAATTATTAGAATATCTCAGTCAGCCCACCACCGCCATCACCTAACATTATCAATTTGCATATGTGTATGCACCATCTGTCTGCAAAGTTGCCCTTTCCAAATGCCACGAAAGGTCAGAAAGCAATAAGTCAAAGTGCCGCCGTGCTTGGCGAGAGCGGCTTTTTTTTTTTTTTTTTTACACACTTTCTTATGCATCATTGGTGCGTTTATCAGAAAACAGTAAACATGACACAGACATTGATCTGGAATTAATCATTAAGTCGTCGGTGTTTTCTTGTCACTGGTTTAATTCAAGAGCTTGGACGTGCGTCTCCTTCACGACCCAACATTTTAATGTACAGCATTTTGAGCTGCAAAGGGGTCGACGGTCTTCAGGCAGGTTACAGATGATTATTGATGTTTTTTTTCTTTATGTGAATCAATACAGAGCTGGTGTTTCTCTGAGTGAAGCTGATAGTCAGGGAATAATCACTTCCCACCACTGAAGCACCACAACTCAAGCTGAAAGTTGAAGGTTGGCAGCTGGAAAATGTACCGGAGCATCTAAATGGCAAAAAATCCAATAAATTGTTGCTTCTAAATAACTTGGATTTCTGAAAATGGCACGATCACACATCTGTGATGTTTGTTTCTCTATTCACTAGTCACCTCAAGATCTCAGGGCTTGTTGATGGAGACCAGACAGCTGCAGCTGAAAAATCAGACCGGCACAAAGTCTCATTATTATGTTGTCATGGTGATGGACAGGAACCTGACCACCAACTTCCAGCCAAAATCTCCTAGCAACCACATCTGGCGATATCATGGAGAGCTGATTCTCCTGAGTCTCTTTGTTCGATTCCAAGTCCTTTGAATATTTTTTCACCTGAAAATTTCTGGGTCTTCTTCCCAGTGGCCTCATCAATGGTTAACGGCCATCATACGGACACAGTATGTGACATTTTGTCAATATTGCTAATAGTTTTCAGTAGCACAGCATTAATTTTCACAGCTTTATCTGTGTCCTGACTGTCGGCTGTGCTCCTTCAGAGTAGATTCACACTTTCTTGTACCTTCAGTCTCTTTGCTTCTATCTGTCTCCTTCAGAGCAGATCTGTCTTTATCACTGGTTGAATGACTGAGATAATGGGTCAGACCTGGAGACCCAAAATTGGTTTCATTCTGTAGTGTTGGCAGTTTTTCTCTCAGCTTTTCATCCCTCTGTTGATATTGATATTTTACTGCTTTTTGTACTGTTGGTTCTTGATGAATGAATGTCTTTCTGCTCCTACTCTTTCTGGGAAAGCCTCAGTGTATTTTCTCTTTTCTTGTCAATTCACGACAAATATAATCAGTCAGTGAACATACTGTCCTAAGACCATCATCCATTTACAGTCTTAATCAAGTTCTTTTTGCTCTCCACTGCCGTTTCCCTGCGTGATGTTAATGACACAAACTTTTAAGCAGAGCTGCAGACCCATCACAACTTCACTGTGCGCGCTGTCCCTCACTCACTGTTTTTGAGAGGTGCTACATAAATAAAGATGATTATTTATGTAGCACTTATGTTGTGCAATTGTGTTATTGCATAATTTCAGCACAGCTCTGCCAACTTTCAACCTGAGCAGGGATGTAGTCATATAGAAAATGTGTAGGTGTGCAGGGCCTTTAAGAAGTTGTTTAGAGATTACAGAGTTAGTCTAATGTACTTAAGTAGATGACAGCACTAAATAATTAAGGGAAGAACGTGTTTGTGTAATTGTCTGTATTTTTTTTT
Organism: Toxotes jaculatrix; assembly: GCF_017976425.1. Classification (NCBI taxonomy): domain Eukaryota; kingdom Metazoa; phylum Chordata; class Actinopteri; family Toxotidae; genus Toxotes; species Toxotes jaculatrix. The sequence continues at coordinate 24,585,125 of NC_054405.1, read as the reverse complement.
CATGTTTATCAATGTGGCTCTCAAGACTGAACAAAATCTGTCAGATCCAGCAGGTCTGTGCTCGGAGCTAAAGCAGATTCAGACTGTGCTCCGGTCTGTTTATGTAGGATGTCATGTCACGGTGTTGAGACAGCTTATCAGATCCCCACCTAAAAATAATCTCCACACACCCCGGACCTGTTTGTCCTTTCACGTTCCACGGAGTGTCAGAAAATGAGACAGTGGTGGAAATTTTCCATTCCTCCCTGTGACAGGCAGGATAATTGGCTTTCAGTCACAATCTCTCCGCTGGAGAAGCAGGTGCTTTTTGGGGCCGTGGGTTTCATAAAGGGCTGTGTCACATCTGCTGAAGAGAGTGCAAAGTTATGGGGAGAAAAAAAATCATGTGTGAAAGACAGTGTGACTGAATGGATTTCAGGTTGTTTTTTTTTTTTTCAAGGCAGAGGGCTTCAGTCTTCTCCTTTTCTTTATTCATAAAATTGGTGGCCATCATTTAGCCAAGTAAATGCACCGATCAGCCACAACATCAATACCAGTTACTGGTTTTAATGGTGTGGCTGATGGGTGTATATCAACTGGATCACACGGGTAGACAAGAGAAAATTTCATTAGATAATATATGACTCACACAAGACACTTTTCACTCATTCTTACATTAAAATATACGATCAAACTGTGACCGTGGCAGCAGGATAAGACCATTAATATTAATTCAATAGACAGTTTGATGCAGGAGGGCACCTTTCATTAATTCTCTTTGTACGTCCCAGATAAATATCCTGTTGGACTGAACTGGAGCCTGAATAACCTGATTAAAAACTACTGCCTATTTCACAGTGACCTCCCAGTGTCTGTGTCTACAGTTTCTCTTTTTCGCCACACTGACACTGCACCACAACCTGAATTCGACTGGTTGATCGCCTTTCTATCGTTCTTTCACTTAATGCAAGGTTTTTGTCTTTCTTTGTAATGCCTACTTTATATCTCCACTCAAGGAGAAGCTGCTCATTCAAGCCATAATTATCTCTTGTCTAAATTCCTTGGAAGCTGGCCCTGCCCAGAGCTCTCTGATTTGCCTCTCTTGTCACCTCTTGCATTTTTTTTTTCTTTTTTTATGACTTCAATCATCTCTGTGACTGATGGCACTAAAACACACTTTTACTAAATGTTAATCTCATAATCATTTCGACTGACAACACCGAGCTCGGATAGCTTTTAGCCAGCAGTGATTCATTCATCTCTGAAGTAATATTGCTCCTCAGCGTGGCCCATTTCCTTGAGTCTCATGGGATGTCATAACGCTCAACTTGTCACACTGGCTCTAGGAGAGAGAGAGAGAGAGGTGCCGGGACAACTTTGAATACATTGAGAGACCACTTTACATGTTATTGCCTCTTAGAGGCATTTCCCCGATGATATAAACCCTAAATTGTAAAGTGAAAAACCTGTTAATGTTTCGGCACTCCATCATCTGCCACTTTTAAAGTCAATCAGTCGGCACACAATCAGTATTCCCCTCCACTCACGAGCCATACATGGGTGAGGAGAGACACCAGGCTATTACATTCCCACAGTGTCCTGTCAGAGATATCCATTAAAAAGTCTTCACTGGGCTCAGGACCATTACCAACTGAAAAGGTAATCCAGTCGTCTTTTACTCCTTTTTAATAGTTCTTTATGATGCCCTCTCTCTCCTTCTTTCCCTCCCTCTTCACATTACATCCTCGTTCTCAGCCATTAGTGTGTTTGCACACGAGAACAAATATTACATTAGACAAATGACGACAAACAAAGAGCATCATTAGTTAGGCCACATAATGCAGATGGCTTCACGTTTAAGTGGGGTTTTAAAGTGCTCTCTCACTCTCTTTGGATTTGCTGAGTGGCTGCGTCCCCAAATTAACTGTAACAGCTCATAATGTGGTCAGTCCAGCCTGCTTTAACAGTCCGGTCTGCTTCTAGTGTCAGGATTTCCACAAGATTTGGAACCTGGCTGCAGGGATTTGCTCCCGTTCAGCCACAGGAGCTTTAGTGAAGTCCACCACTGATGTTGGGTGATACGGCCTGTTTAATAACCAGCGGCACAGTTTATCCCACAGGTGCTGGATGGGGCTGAAGTCAGGGCTCGGCACAGGCCAGTCAAGTTCTTCCACATCATGCAATTGAACTGGCAGATGAACTCAATGCTAAGTGCATTTCACAGGTCAGTGTGATGCACAGGTCATTTTAAGTGTTTTTAGTGCATTAAGTTACAAAGCTAAATGAAATTAAACTTCTACAACACTTATGCATGTATTTGTTTTGGTAACAGTTGGGATTAAATTCTTCTCTCCTACGTTATGTTTCTATTTTTTAATTTAATTCCATGATTTTCATACAGTATCAGTGAATACCAGACCCTGTAAAAATTTAAATCAGGCTGTTCTCACAGAAAGCACAAGTCACATCTTATCCAATTAAAAGTGATGCTGTAAAAGTCATTCAGTAAAACTCCAGGCAACCTGTGACTATTATGACTGAAGTTTGCTGCCTCAGCATCATGTGGAGTCCAAACATCTGTTGAACACCACTGCCCCCAAGTGGCAGGAGTGAGAAAAGCAACAAGATCATCTTTAGTCAAAGTCTAAGTGACAACCAAACAGATACAGTCTATGTTAAACATTTAACAGTGGTTTGGAACAAAGTGTGAGCAGAGTAACTGTTTCTCCAGATCACTAAAAACTGTGCTGTTTAAAACTACTTCACAAACCAGTGTGACACTGCCCAGGAGAACAGAATGCTTTTAGCATCAGAGACAAAACAACAGTCTGCACTGCTCTGTTAAAAGGCTGTTATTATTAACAGTGCCATAGACCCCTGCCCTGTGAAATGAGTGCATCAAAGAGACAAAACAACAGTGCAGTTAATGAACAAACTTTATTTAACATAACTGAAATCACAGGTCTGAGATCAGTGCAGAAAAAACAACAACAATGCACCTGTTTAATATTCCTCTCCTTCTTCCTCTCCCTCACCTTCAGCTGAGTCAATTCCAACTTCCTCATAATCCTTCTCCAGGGCTGCCATGTCCTCTCTGGCCTCAGAGAACTCTCCCTCCTCCATACCCTCACCCACATACCAGTGAACGAAGGCACGCTTCGCATACATCAGATCAAACTTGTGGTCAAGCCGGGCCCAGGCCTCTGCAATAGCGGTGGTGTTGCTCAGCATGCACACAGCCCTCTGCACCTTGGCCAGGTCTCCGCCAGGAACCACAGTGGGAGGCTGGTAGTTGATGCCAACCTTGAACCCAGTGGGGCACCAGTCCACAAACTGGATGGTACGCTTGGTTTTGATGGTGGCAATGGCAGCATTGACATCTTTGGGCACCACATCACCACGGTACAAGAGACAGCAAGCCATGTACTTGCCATGACGGGGGTCGCATTTCACCATCTGATTTGCTGGCTCAAAGCAGGCGTTGGTGATTTCTGCTACTGTTAGCTGCTCATGGTACGCCTTCTCAGCAGAGATGACGGGGGCATAGGTGGCCAGAGGGAAGTGGATACGAGGATATGGCACCAAGTTGGTCTGGAACTCTGTCAGATCAACATTGAGGGCACCATCAAAACGAAGGGAAGCAGTGATGGAGGACACAATCTGACTGATCAGCCTGTTCAGGTTGGTGTAGGTAGGACGCTCGATGTCGAGGTTCCTGCGGCAGATATCGTAGATGGCCTCGTTATCCACCATGAAGGCACAGTCTGAGTGCTCTAGGGTGGTGTGGGTGGTCAGGATGGAGTTGTAGGGCTCCACCACAGCAGTGGACACCTGGGGAGCTGGGTAGATGGAGAACTCCAGCTTGGACTTCTTACCATAGTCGACAGACAGGCGCTCCATCAGCAGGGAAGTGAAACCAGAGCCAGTTCCACCTCCAAAGCTGTGGAAAACCAGGAAGCCCTGAAGCCCAGTGCACTGGTCAGCCTGAGGACAGAGAGGGAGAGAGTAAGTGATCAGATGTATAATATACAATACACAATGATTTAGTTTGAAACTTAGAGTCAAAATTAGGGATGGATCCCCCGTGATTTCAAGTTACCCACCAGTTTGCGGATCCTGTCCAGCACCAGGTCAATTATTTCTTTGCCAATGGTGTAGTGTCCACGGGCGTAGTTGTTGGCAGCATCCTCCTTGCCAGTGATCAGCTGCTCAGGGTGGAACAGCTGGCGGTAGGTCCCAGTGCGCACCTCATCTTAGGAAAAAGCATAAAGTATAGGATGGTTTGACTAACTGGGGGGGAAAAAAACATAAAACAAACATCTGTTGTTTTGAAATTTCTATCTTACCGATGACAGTGGGTTCCAGGTCCACAAAAACAGCTCTGGGGACATGTTTTCCAGCTCCAGTCTCACTGAAGAAAGTGTTGAAGGAATCATCACCTCCTCCAACGGTCTTGTCACTGGGCATCTGTCCGTCCGGCTGGATCCCATGTTCCAGGCAGTAAAGCTCCCAGCAGGCATTGCCAATCTGGACACCAGCCTGACCAACGTGCACAGAGATACACTCACGCTGTGGAGAGGAGAGAAAAAAAAAAGTCAAATCTGAGTGCATTTATTTATTTATTTATTTTACAAGTTCTTAAAAGAAATCTACACTATTGGCTTGGCTTGATGAAAAGCTGCCTAAATAAGATTCTTGTGTTATTTTTAACTGATTCGATACTGATGGCTGCTCATCAAATGTCAAGGGCTGCTCAAGAGCTAATGCAAGATCTAAGAAGGGGGGAAATGGCCCTTTTGTAAAGAAGCAAATACCAGCACATCATGACCAAAGTCACCTGAGACATATTGCACATTCATTTAACCTCTGAACAGATAACTACAGAAGCACGAGGGCTCATTATTCTGCAACTTAAAAAAAAAAAAAAAAAAAAAAAAAAAAAAACTATGAAGATACAATATATAAAACCAAACAATTAAGAAAACATCTTCACCAATTTGAGATATTTACAGAAACACTGCAGACTCCAAAGCAAGTCTTACCACGGGACACTTAAAAGTCATGAACACAGCTGAGACATGCTTGTTGCCATGGTGACTCATGAAGTTATTGAAGTAGACAATCCATCGGTGGAGTTGGAAATTCAGCTAAAATATTTATTCCCCCCCCCCTTTCTGTAAAACATTCTGTTTGAATGATTCAAATATTAATCCAGATATCTACTGTTAACCCTACAGTGCTTCATTTTTTTTCTTTTGTTTTTTTCTAACAAATTCTGTAAATGTGTTGTCAAATAGGTGAAGCTGTTTTCTGAGTTTGCTTGTGTTTTGTCTATTGACATGAGTAGAAGGCCTACACAGTGTACAACATGAAAGCTGAAACATAAATCTCTTCTTTACTTCTCTCAGGTTCTGTTAGAAAAGCCTGTAGTTTCAGTTCCATAAAGGCCAGGCCCCTTCAAACAGGAGGTAAAAGCAGAGGAATGTTTCAGGGCGAATTTAAGCAAATTTACAGGAACAAAATGGGTCAATGTACCGACAGGAAAACCCAGGAACTGGTCGCCACGACTGAACTTGAATTTGGGCTGTGCCCACTCGAGTTACAGTAAAACGGCCCACGGAAGACGACGAAGTTTGGCTAACCGTCCGACATCTTAATTTCAGTTAGTGCAGTTTCTTGCTAGTAGTGACATTAAATCAAAGCTGTCCCGTGATGAATTCGGTTAAATAAACACTTTAGGAGTAAAGGAAAACTATATTTCCACACTTACCATGTTTACTGAAGCTGTGAAATATGTAGGAATTGGGATTCAGGAAGAACTAAAGTTAGTTACAGATTGGACGTTACGAATCCTCTGTAAGCAGTAACTGAAAATTGCAGGCAGACGGGTCCCTTTATACTCTCTGACCCGGCGGGAAAGAGCAACACAATCCGATTGGTCGAGGTGGTCACTTTGCCCTTTTCCTATTGGTTTAGATTAAACCGTCGTGTCATTTGAAACGCCACCAGCTAGTTCCTGGATGTTCGAGTGTTATTTTACCCTCGGTACATATCGGCTCTGGACCTCCGAAAGTATCGAGTTTTTCAGTATTTTGTGTTCGGGCACACTAACATGATTTTCATCAAAACAATAAGCACCATTACCTTCCCAAAATATGAAGCTCTAGGCTACATAAAGCACATAATTGATGAAATCAATAACTGTTATTTCTTAACTTACTGTGATAATTGTGCTGTGTGTACTTTTACAGCAAATAAACAAAACATTACCATCCAGTAGCCTATGCCTGTTGTTGTGCCATGACAGTGGCAGAAACACAACACATGGAGACCATACAGGTATTTAAATCAAAATGCAAAACAATTATCAACACTAGGCACTAAAAGTTGTTCAGCCAAACATCAGGAATCAGGAGCACAGGTTATTTAAGGTTATGTGCTTCCATTTATACATCTGGCTGTTAATTTGGTGACATATAAATTTGAGTAGGTGGGAGAAGGTGACAGCTTTGTTATGCCATACTGTGGAGTGCAGCACATGGCTATTCCTTGGTTGGTGTGCTTTTATTTTATTTTATTTTATTTTATTTTATTTTATTTTATTTATTTATTTATTTATTTAGACAAAGCAAAATATTTTATGGCTTTTTCATTCCATCAACACAAACTGAATTTACAGTTAATTTATGAAATTCCCACACTACACCACTGGAAATATGTAATTGTGAAAAACAAACTTCTGCTGTTCAGGAAGTAGTGGACAGGAAAAGGAATATGGTCTGTGGTGCACATGTTAAATGAGTTCTATGCAAAGTATGACCTCTAAGGCGATCATAAAGAGTTTGCAGTATTTTTAATTCTTCATGCCTCACTCAGTGGCCCTGATGGCCTGTAGTATGTGTCAAGACTCTTCATGCAGAGAGGCATATCCCTTCCCAAGCCTCCATTCAAGAATCAAGAATCAAGATCTTTGCCATTTGTACATAAACACTCAGTCTGGGCACATTGTGCGTTACTCTGGAGTCAAGACTTCAAATAAATACTGTAAAAAAGTACAAAATACACACTATAAAATAAAATAAAGAAATACACTCTACACAGAAATACACTAATGCCTATACTTATTGCATGTAGGTTACTTCTCAAAAGATTTTTTTAATAAGAACTTATTATATTACACTCCCTTTTCCACCAAAAATGGACAAAGTTAACTTTAAACCTTTACAGGAATATATCCCTGAGGGTAATTTGTTGGACTCTTAATCTGATTTTACAAGGGAAACAGGTATTTTTGGTATCATCTTGAAAGACAAAAGATGTGAAGTAGGCCTAAATGCTATTATCATACATGGTTGTTTCTATTTGCATAAAGAATCAGGAAAACTAAACCATCCTTTCTTGCCTTTGATGAAGAACTTTGTCACTTCCTTTCATGCCTAAATTTCATGGAGGAAAAAAATACCATAAGATTGCAAACTCCGAACACTGACTTTGGATGTGAAAACGTGATACATACTGTACATCTGTCAACCCTTTTGTCTTCCTGTTTGTATCATTTATTTTTCATTGCCACAAAAACATCGAGCTGCACCGAAATGCACCTCGCCTGAAAAGCAGACGAGAGTGCTGTTGGTCGGCTTACAGCTCGGTGTCAGACCTTGTGAGTTTGGATTTCCCGTTCATCCATGTAAATTTACATCGACTTCACAAGTAGTCGAGCTGCTATAATTCATTTAAACTTATTCAGAATGAAGGCTGATACGAAATGCACAATCGCCAAGTCTTTGCGGTGTGGTTACAAACCCCTTCAACTGGCGGAGACGCCACCTTTTAACTCCTATTCATAGTAGAAAACATATGACGCCGAGCGATACAGGAAGAACCCTCTAGAAGATTGATGTTCCTTACAGCCAATGGCAAAGCAATGTTTGCACGCTAACCCCGCCTTTTTGAAAAATTGGCCAATCCTGGTCCAGGATGAGAACTTCCGCCACAGAGACGAAGCATGTCCCATTGTACGAGCTGTTCTCAAAGAGTGCCGCGATTGTTGCAGTGTAGGTTGTTAAATACGTGATTTCTTCAAAGTTGTTTCATCTGTTGCAGCCGGCTTACGCCTTTTAGCTCAGAATCGTGTGAGACTGTTGTCATACGTGATTCTTACCGAAAAGTAGCGGGTTGTTACGGGGACAAACAGCGGCGGTCTCACCAGAGGAATTTGTTCGTTAGCGGCAGCTGAGCCACCTTGCGGTCCCGCTAGCACTGGAGCTAGCTAACGTTAGCAGCAGCTGTTTTGTAGTGTGAATCTGGCGGAGATCTGCAGGAATATGTCTTTAACAAGAGGCAGTCGTGTTTCGAAATAAGTCGTCGGAGTTCGGATAAAACACCAAGGGCTGTTAGCTCGCCAACCAAACCACTTAGTCTAGCTAGCTAGCTAACGCTACCGGATTGTCTTTCACAAAGGGGCAACGCGTGAATAAAGGACTTGGTCGCCAACCTGACGCTGGCTTTTTAACTCATTTCACTTGGGCTGTCGCACAGAGAGCATTACAACCGTACAGAATGAATGGATTCAGCACAGAGGAAGACAGCCACGACGGACCGCCTGCTCCGCCGTTTTATGGACAGAGCTGCTGCCTGATCGAGGATGGGGAGCGCTGCGGCCGGTCAGCTGGAAACGCCTCCTTCAGCAAGAGGATCCAGAAAAGCATATCGCAGAAGAAACTGAAACTGGACATTGACAAGAGTGTAAGTGAAACTGTAAGACCATTACTACTCTGTTTTAACGCTTGAATCTGTGATTGTGAGCAAAGTGAGAGCTGGAGTAACTAGCTGTTGGAGAAAACTGTTCAGACTCTCCAGTTGTCAGCTAATGCTAGTTAGCAGGTTGGTTAACGTGAATAAACAAAATCATATAGTCACAGCTTTCCATTGCCGCCGGTTTTACCTCAGCGGTGAATAGCGGTATTGTCTGTAGCTCAGTTTGTTCACACTCGGGTTTAAATGTCAGGCTAGCGTTAGCTGTGCTAGCTACCTGGACGACGTGCAGAACATTAGGGTCCTGTCCACATCAACTTGGAGATTTCTCTCATTGCAACAGTTTCCTCCAACACGCCCCCGCTGCTCTTCATAAAATGGCTGTTGCCAATGAAGCGTTGTGAGTTGCTTTACTCCAGTTCGGTTACAACAACTAGCCTCTTCTCAAAGAGCTACAAACAGTTGATGTTAGCCGAAGTACCGGAAAGTGGCACTCTGCTCCGCACTGGAGCTGTACTTCTCATGGTAGTTTTTGTATTAGTTTCACTGGTGGGTTTGCCAAAACATGCTTTACTTTTCACACGACAAGCCTATTTATATTGTACAGTGGCCTACTCAGTGTCGCAGAGAGAGACTTTGCTCAGCTAGACAATTGGCACTGACAGGTAACTAAAGCTGGATCACCAACCAGGCAAATATCTCAGACCCCCAGGAGCCCAAAAGTCCCTAGGTTCCCTGTGTGGCCCTGTGTTAGTTAGGGGTAATTTTATCTATTACAAGGCTGTTCGGCAATATGCACTACAGCATGTTAGGGCTCCGGCCCATGATTCATTTGTTGAAAATGAATTATTTTGTTGATTAGGTGTCAGAAAGTAGTGAAAGTTGTCTACCAGTTTCCCAGTGTAATGTTTTCAGATGTTTTGTTTTTCATGGCTAAAAAAGAAAAAGCTGGATCTAGCAAACGAAATATGGCTCATAAAGTTAATAGGTTCTGAAACTCCCTAACACACAGCAGTGTCATCAGTGAATATAAGGATCCCTAACAAATATGTTGTTGGTGCAGTAAGCCCCTCTACACCCGGCTTCACTTCACCTTCATTGCACCAGGGGCCTTCTACCTGCCCTTACGTTTCCTAGAAAGCACCACGTTGAGTGATTCAGACAGTGCAGCCTGAGGAATGAGGTGTGCATTTGTGTTTGTTCTGCAGCTAATCTGCCAGCGAGTTTTCCCAGGCATGCCGGGACTCATGCAGAAAGTCACATGTTGTGTGCGTGGCTCAGTAGAATGACATGCATAGGAGTTCACACGAGGCCAGGATTTGTGTTGTATTTGAGGGATTCAGCTGAGGCAGCAAATGCAACAAGACGACAAGTTTCAATTATTCAGTTAGTATTACCTTATAAACAGCCTGCAGTTAGGGCTGGGCATCATTCCTCAATATGTGTTGTGTGACAAGCTGTAGCATTGAATATTGAAAGTAGTCAAGTGCTGATGTATTGTGTGCAAAACCTTTGTTCAGACACATCCTGTTTTAAGTCATAGTTTTGCCAGTTTTCTATTGGTTTATTTAGACAAAGCTTTTGTACGACTGGTTGTGCTAAAACGAAATTAAACACTGCAACGTTTATAGTATAGGGTTGAATTTAAAGTGATGATATTCCTTCAAGTCAGAAATTATATTGTAGGAAAAAAGTAGTGTTGTTATGGTACCAGTACTGAAACTGAAGTGTTGTGTTGACACCAGTTTTGAAGAATTTCTGACAGCCAGCACAGTCAGTCTTATGTATTCATGTGATCCCATGAGACTGCTAAACTAAACAGAGGTTTTGTACGTGGTAGACGACTTCCTCAGTGCTCATCAATATCTTTTACAGGTGCGACACCTCTACATCTGCGATTTTCACAAGAACTTCATTCAGAGTGTCCGCAACAAGAGAAAGAGGAAGACCAGTGATGACGGAGGGGAATCTCCAGACCACGATGTGGAGGTGCCTGAGGTAATGTGGACTGAAGTGTAGCTCCCAGTGTTCAATGGAGACATCATATCTGAGTATAGAACAGATTTCTCGTTTTGCAGAGTAAAAAAGAAAACACAAGGACAGAGGAGAGAAATCCTTAAACATAAAGTGAAATCAGACTGTGCTTACATAACCACCACCTCTTAAAGAAATTTATATCCATCCTGTGTTTAGTTTTCCTTGTTTGGTTTTCAGTGTTTATTGATGCAGTGACCCAGTTTCTGTGCAGAGATCATTAAAATTTCATCCCCTTTAAAAGCTGAAAAAGAGGCAGAAGCAACTGTGGGTAAATCATTGAAATGTGTCCAAGATGGAGGGAGGATGAAAAGTTCTCATCTCTCTGGACTGACTAACCGACTGCTGCCCTGCTCGTGTTGTGTTTTCAGGTCGACCTTTTCCAGCTGCAGGTGAACACGTTGAGACGCTACAAGCGACACTACAAGCTGCAGACCAGACCTGGCCTCAACAAGGCCCAGCTGGCAGAGGTAAGAACCCACTGACAACTGGATGTGTCTGCCTACTTCCTAATGGATGTCTTGTACTCTGTTTGGACAAAGGACACAATGTCCATTCTGTTCAGTACTGACCATGAAACCATGTCAGATAAGCCTGTTTCCAGAGTAAGCACCTTCTCAGGAAGCTTAACTTCTGCTTTTGGTTTCTCAGGCGTAGATCCCGGTCCTTACTCTGAGGGCAGTACTCTCTAGTGGCCCAGGAAATTCAGGGCTGGTTGGTCAAACACAAAAGTCAGGCAGCTGCAACTTGTGTACATTTTCATTCATCTGTGTTTGTTGACATTAAAAGTGACGTTTTCTGATGTTAAAAAAACATCAAGAAACAAAACTGAATGCACCCTTTTCGTGTTTTGAATCTAACAAATGGATGTCAGAGGAGTACAATGATTCTAAATAGTGGCGAAACAATTGTTTTGGTTGATCGAAAGCAAATGAATCAGCAATTTTTTATTTATTAAGATCAGTTTATCAAGTAAAACTTCTAAACATTTGCTGGTTTTAGATCCTCTGAATTGAGCATTTGCTGAGTTTTCTCTGTTCTGAGTAAATGTGAAATGAGTATTTTCAGATGGTTTATAGACGAGAATTTAAACAATTGATTAATCTAAAAAATAAACATCAGATTAATCTGTGATGAAGATAACTGTAGTTTTACCCCTAAAACTTAAATTCTAATAACAATAATTACAGTGGATGTTTTTTTTAGTCAGTGTGTTTATGAACTGGTTTGTTGGTGTCTGTTGTGTTTCAAAGTTAAAATTAACCCCACATCACTTCTTGATTTATGTTTTCAGGAAATGTATTACCACAGATATTATCTTTTTTATCTTGTTTGCCATCAGTTTATCTACTTAAAAACTAAACATCAGTCCTTTAGAGTTACAGAAACCTAATTTCACAGCTTTTAAGCAGCTTCCTGGGAGGAAGCTGTGGTTTTTTTTTTTTGGTAGTTCATTTGGCGTAACACTGAAGGCCACTGAGCTGCCTTCATTAGGTGTTCCCAGCATCTTTCTTCTCGACCCTCACCTCTATATTACTCATTTACTGTGATATACGTAGTGTTGCAGGCTCTATTCCGCAGTAATTGGTCGTGGAGAGATTGTTAGACTAATTTGCCAAATGGACAGGTGGACTTCATGCAGCTGGCCCGGTCCTCATCCTTACAAATACCTCCTGTATGTAGGGCTCGCGGTCTGTCTGTGGGGGTGGTGGGGGGTGGGCGGCGGTCAGATGTGATCAAGCTGTGGAGTTAACAGTGGGAATTAATGAATGAATGGAACTGAGCTGTAAGTTGAATGTTTCCCCAGGCTTTTAGTCAGGTTCAGACCCTCCTACTAATGAGCCTCCCACATCATTAATAAAGCACCAGTCAACAGCCCCACAACCAGCTGCAGCTGTCCCCGTGTCCAGCCCCGTTCAGGAGGACCAGTGGCTGCTGAGCACAGCAGCGACGGGCTGCATAGAGGACGTTTGTCATCTTCTCCTTCATGTTACGTCATAAATCCAAACAGTCGTTACTTTGGCTTCTGTTAAAGCTAAATTCAACGTGTGCCCCCTGCAAAGGATTCAGTTGTTATTGTCTTGTACCATTTCTCAGTTTTGCGTCACGCTGGTTGTGTTTTTACTGATCTTCCATCTTCTTTTAGTTAAAGAAAAACATCCACTATAAAAGACTTAGAAAGGTACTTTCCAGTGGCTGGCAGTGTCTGTTGGTGGCATACATAGCTGGTAGATGACGTGGGATCATGTACAGATCACTTTCAGTGCAGGCACAGGAGGAGTGTCCTCTCAGCAGAGTGGAGCTCAGCTTGGCCAAATAAGAAATGTTGTGTTTTGAGTCAGAGGAGAATTTGTTTCACGGACACTTGCCCCCTGAGTGAGCAGAAGAATAGAAATCCTGCCTGTGCACAGTCACTTCTGTCATGACATTTGCATATGTGTTGCACATGAGTTGCCTGATGCAACAGCAACTCTTTGCTTTGGACCAGATTACCAAGAACGAGCTCGAAGCTCACTCTTAATGTTCTTAGAAAGGCAAGGATGGTGGGTGTCCAGAGGGCATCCAGATATCTGTCCATCACCAAAGTGTGTGAAACCATACGTTTACTAATCCGGCGGCTGTCGAGGTGTTGGGCACCTATAAAGGTGTTGCAGGTGGGGCTCGTATGTCTGGGGCTTTTCTTTACCCCACGATCTGTGATAAGACACAATTAGCACTGAGTTTTTATTTTAACCTTCTCTCTCTCCCCCTGTAGACGGTGAGTCGTCACTTCAGGAATATCCCGGTGAACGAGAAGGAGACACTGACCTACTTCATTTACATGGTGAAGAGCAGCAAGAGCCGTTTGGACCAGAAAGGGGACGGCGGAAAACCGTTGGACTAAGCTTCCCAACCGCAGCCGAATCCACAGCGAAATCTCCAGTGATTCATAACCACAGTGACAGACGGAAACTACAGGCACCATCTGCAGCAGCAGCAGCAACTACTCACAAGAGCTGGGCACCACTAACAACAGCTACAGCAACCAAAACCAGCTCCTCCTGCATCCCTGGCACCGTCCTGCTCCTCTGTAAGACCAGAACGTGAACTCTCGTTGGACTCAAAGGGCATTTAACGGGGACTGGAGGAGAATTCAGGGTGGGATGAGTTTGCTTTTGCTCATTTCGCCCTTTCCACATAAACACAGTCTGTGCACATGTTGTCACAAAGGTTGATCCTCCTCCAAAGGTGTTTCCTCTTTCCTCAGCAAAAGCTGGGTCCCTAAAGACTGTTTAGGACCAGGACTCACTCCGCAGGGTTTTACGTCGTCATGCTGTAATGTAACTTGTCGATATGTACAAAAGAACCACGTCCGATCTAAAGTAACCTGGTTGAATGCAATGTACAATATATCTGCCTTAAGAGTAAAACGCAAAACACGTTTTGGTGATTTGGGGTGTTTTTCCTTTGCCCGGTTGACTGTTAACACGTTCACCATCCGTGAGGAACGCGTGTGCCAAACAGAGAAACGTGCTGGAACTGAATGATGCTGAGTGGGGTTTTTTTTTTCTTTATTGTGAATGAATGAATTGAGGGGAAGGGGTGCCGCCTTCACTGAAGTCACATCGGGCTTATGAGGGCTCGGGGTCACTTTACCCACTTTACCCAGAGTGGCACAAAATTCACAGAGAAAAACCGACGTTCTGAATAATCTGTAAAACAAATACAAAAAAGTTTAAATCTGCAAGTCGCCCTTTTCCCATTAGACGTGGTGAATGATGTGGCATTTGGCTATGACCCACTATTTTACTTCATGCTAGCTATTGTATGTACATATGAACACACACACATACTAATATCTCTGTGCATTGCAGGTGTTGTTTTTTTTTTTTTAAATAAGTTTCTTTCCTTTCTCTTTAGTTGAGCCTTAATTCTACAGGTTGTAAAAAGTTGTGTTTGTTTGCATATATGATTTTCTTTTCTTTTTTTTCCCCCATCTGAAATGGAACTTGTTTGTGTGTGTGTGCGTGAGTGACAGGGCTGTAAGGATAATTATTAGGTCCATTTTAATATTTAAGAGCAGTGTTTATATTGGACGACGTCTCAACTCTCGGTTTGATACTCATCATACCTGAGTGTGTTTTAAGAAGCTGGGTCGACAGTTTGGCTCGATGACGATAAGGCAGTTTTTTTTTTCTTCCTAATTTTGAGTAATTAAAACGTGAACATGTCATTTCCCCTTCTTCCATATCATCCTGCAGAACTCGGTATTAGCGGATGTTGGCTAATGAAGTCGTAAATGTTTTTATGCACTATTGAAACAATCCTGCTGGTTCGTGTTCGTCCCCCCAGAAAGTCATAAAGCTCCAACATGAATCTGACTCGGCACCATGACTGGATTTGTGTTGCTGCTTGAGTTTATGAATATCCTGACTCTGTAAATGATTTACTTTTATATGTAAACAGTGAAGTACAGTGACCCTGCGTTTTGGCTGCAACCAATGATTATTTTCTGGTTTACCTGCCGTTTATTGAGTTAAGTAATTGATTTGATTGTTCAGTTTGTGAAGTGTATGAAATGACTGCAGTCCCCGGAGCCCAAAGCCACGTCTTCAAACTGTTTTATCTGACCGGCAGTTTTCAGTTTCCAGTGATATGAAGGAGGAAAAACTAGAATAGAATGTTGCTGTTATTTGTTGGACCGGCTCTTTTTATATTTCAGTAATATTAAGCCACGAGGCCGTGATGAGAAATGACCGGGCAGGTCGCCACTGATGACCCCTGTTTCACACGTAACATTTAATATGATGAATCCAACACGGACAAGTTTATTTAAATTCTCAGTGTGGTGCTGAAGCGTCCAGGCTATCTTCAGTTGGTTGTCCATCTTCTCAAAACCCTGCTTCTCTTCTTCTTCTTCTGATTCTGTTCTTCTTTCTGTCTTTTTGGTGATGGTGGCCACAGGGAGTGTACACACACACTTTGGGTTTTTTTGGGGGGAGATTTTTTTTTTTCACTCATCTTCTTCTGTCACATTATATTTAAGTTTGTCCACCACACTGAGTTTGTCTCCGTTTGACAAGTTTTTTTTTTTGTGTCTGTATTTCAGTTTTGCTTGTAGGTTTGTTAGTGTCTTATGTAGATAACACCCAACTTAATTAACACATAGGCCATGCCACATTAACCTAATTATTGTATTAGAAGAAACATATTTAAATATGGCTTATTGCTCCTAATAATTATTATAATTATAATGATAATAAATGTATTGTACAGGCAGAAGCTACAGTCTCGCCTTTATTCATTGATCAGCTGTTTCACATGGTGTGGGTGTTTCCTGCTGTTTTCACACTGCATGTCTAAACATTCACATGCTGTGGAAATAATATCTGTGACTGAAATTAAGGATTTAAAAACTTGATTTTGTCTTTTTAGGTGGAGAGTGGAGTTTCTTCTTCGTGCTGTTGTTTCAGTGACAGGCATCGACCACTGGGCGGCGCTGTGGACTCTCCTACTGAACGAGGTACAGAGTTTTGGATTTTAAAACACCTGGGGGCCTTCAGGCCCGCGGTTGCACTCAGACGATTTGTTAGAATGGAGCAGATTATTTTTGAAACCAAACCTCATTTTTATTCAGTGTCAAAGAAACACGAACGCTCCGCGGGTCGTTTAAGCCTCTGACAGACAGAACAGAGCTTTGTCACGACTTCACTCACCTGTAATGAAATAACTGTGACTGCGCACGACAAATCAGGAAATTCACTTTTTATAAATATGAAATTTAAAAAGACCAACATTTAAATCTAATGCAGGCCTGAATGTTTGGAGTCCACTGAAGACAACTGAGGACATTTGCTGATGTCGAGCTTTAAGCGTAGAATCGTGTAAAGAAGAGAAAATCTAAACATCTTTAAAAATCTAAATCACAGCCGGTGAAATATTCAGAAAATTAAAAACAATTCTGACTGTGGAGAAATTACGAGGAAAAAGACAGAACATTTAAAACTTAAATTCGTGAAAAGTAAAAAGAATAATTTACTTCTTATTTCCGCCTCCATCGTTTCTTCTACGTTCCCTAACAAACATGTCAATGAAGAAAATAAGAAAAACGATAAGATCTCTCCTTCACCACAGCTGGAGTGTCTTAAAATAATTCATTTATTTACGGAACTATATATAACTTCACATCTAATGTACATTTCCATCAACATTTCGCACAATAATCAAAGTTTCCTCCCTTTTTGTTTTCGTGTTTTACATGTCGGGGTGAAAGCTGTGCGTTAACTGAACATTCGGTGTCTCAGTCTAAATGTTTTCCTCTTCTCAAACCGGACAGTGACATTAATTCTGAGGTAGATTCAGTTCAGTATATTCAGTCATTTTCTACAAGAAACAACAACAGCCTGGAGAGTTTACGGTCAGGGCTCCATCTGAGTCTTTCCTTGGATATCTAACAGGGAAAACTGGATTAATAATATATTTATATATATATTTAAATATTCGGACTGCGCCAAATTCAATGGGATGAAACTGTGACCAAAAACGAACTGTCTCCCCTCAAAATGTGTTTCCACTGGAAAACATTTCTGATCCTGATTTTATTTTTCTATTTTCATGTCATAGCATCAGAGAAGATGGTCGACATTCATATTCAGTTATTAGTTTGCCTGTCATTGTCAGGTTTTTATTAACTGATCGGTTAATTAATTACTGATTTAAAAAATCTTTTTTTTATATTTTTATTTATCATGTTTTTCTTTCAGTACTTTTTTCCTTATTATGGTTGAAAATTTAGAAACGATAGAGACTTTCAGGCCAGAAAAAAATAGCAAGAAACATGCAAAAATATTTTCCCTCATGATAATTTAATTTCTCTTTGGCATTAAAACAACTGCAGCACGCTGGGAACACACGGCAAAAAAAGAAAGAAAGAAAGAAAGAAAAGCAGACATTAAACTGATGCCACACGTGTTTCTGTATTAAACTTAATGAAACACAATTAAGACTTAAGATAACCGAGCGTCATAACTGCTTTCTGATTGGCTAAAAATCTGCCAAACAATTAAGATTTAAAATAAATAGTGAAACCTGCCGCCGGCGCGACTGTGACACATTTCCGCACCGGGCAGTTTTTTACGCGCTGCAAAGTCAGGTACAATTAAATTAACATAGCAAATCATTTCATTTTTGTAGCTTTGCTTTGTGGTTTTATATGTTATGTATGTATGTGTATACATATCAGACTACAACCTACACTATATTTACTGCGTTTTTTATTTTTCTGTTCTGAGCGCCATCAGATGTGGGAAACACCACCACACAACGGATCGGCACATTTCTGGGGGGAGACAGTTGTTTTTGTTGTTTTTGATTTTTTACACCATGTCAACATCTGGTCCACAGTACTGGAGGGTGGAAACATCAAAAAGCAGAAATACCACAAATATCAAACACCTACACTCAGATTTGTGAGTCGACTCTGAAACTACACCGTGTCCGCCGCGGTGTCTTCCTCCACCGTTCACCTTGTTGTTTACGTCTTTTTTCTTTAATTCTCTCGCTTTTTGCTCATCATTGCGCATGTGCACAGCGGTGTGTTCAGGTTCAGTTAGTCAGTGGTTTTTAGCGGATTTGAATCCAGAGTCTCTGAAGAGGTTTTGGGGATGAGGAGGAGGAGGAAGGACAGAGGGAGGGTCACTGGTTGAGCTCCAGAGCCCAGACCTGCTGCGGCCACCCGGTCCGGCCCTTCACTTTCTTCTCGGCTCCTAAAGAGTCCTGCAGGCCGTCGGTCTGTGGGAGGAGGGGGCACCAAAACACCAAACACACCACATTATCATCAGCGGGGGAGGCTAAAATACCTCAACATCAGTTTACACAACTCACTTTAGTCTAGTGAGAATCACTGGACTCCCCATTTTTCTGGAGCTTGCTCATTTCCCGTGAAGTCACTACATGACATTTTAATATAATAACTTTATCCTGCTCTGAGAGTCTGATTTCACCGAGAAGACCGAGGAGAATATGGCCCCCGTGTAAACTCAGAGACTAAACTCAGCCAAAATGATTCACCAAATATTAAACATAACATAACCTACATCACGTTATAATGTGCAATATGAAATAATAATTCATACCTGAAGGCTTAATGGGCTTCATGTGGCACTAACTTTCTTTATTGGAGCAAAACATAATTTCATTTTGTTTTTAATTTAACACTGAACCTTTACTTTTTGTAGCGTATGAAATGAACATGTTAATGACCGTGTATTATATGATTGTATGACCTAAATGTTGTGAAGTTATTTTGAAGTGGAAAAAATCTAAGCTAATTATAAAGGTGTAACTGATGCTGTTTTCCAGATACACTACAGTAAAAACATGTGCCTGAGTGAGAGAATCTCAGTGAGTATGAAGATTTAAGGGTTTAAACATCAACATGATCATAACAAACTCTTAAACACCCTGATTTTTGTAATGAGCTCAGGTGTTGATCTTTAGGACACTTCAGCAAAGCTGCGAGCCTCCATAATGATACACTACATACATATATAATTACAGTGGACCATAAATGACAAAAATACCATCAAATGCATATGTGTTGTCTGGTATGTTGCAGCCCAGATTGATGTTTGTTGGATAAAAATGTAATTTAATCACATTTTAGTAGGGAAAGTTGATATATTTGCAATTGGTTGTTTTCAGACTTAAAAAATACAAGTAATAAAAATCTGAAAATCACGTCAAATTTAGGCTCAACAGAAACATTATTGGCTTCAATTAAATGACACGTGACTATTTAAAAACTCAAGTCATTTACTAAACTTCCAGATATTTTTTTACACTGAGTCATAAGTCTAAAATAATAAACCACTCGTTAATAGAAAAAATCTTTTTGGTTGCAGTTATTTGATCAACACGAAGCCCTCGTACGATCACACAAACTTACCAGCTCTCTTTTCCTTTTCAGATCCCGGTTTTCAAATTTCTTAATTTCTGCCTTAAAGCCCTCCGTCTCCCCGGAGTCTTTGGCCAGGACGTCCATCAGGTAGGCGATGTAACTGGTCGCCAGGCGCAAAGTTTTAATTTTAGACAGTTTTGTGTCCGCCGGGACGTTGGGGATGCACTCCCTCAGCTCGGCGAAAGCTGTGTTGATACTCTCAGTCCTCCGGCGCTCCTTCTTCGGCCCCGACGCTCTCCTCTTCCCCACACCCGCTTGGAGCCCCTCTAGCCGGCTGTCGTGCGTCGCTCCGGGCGCCCCAAGCTCCGCGGCCGGGTAGGGCGCCTGGATCTGGAAGTCCGGGGGAACCTCGCCGTGGTTCACCACCCAGCTCTGGAAGTACGGCGCATCCTGGTGACACCGCTGGACGAAAGGGAAGGGTTCGTGCATCAGGTGGTGGTGATGCTGGTAGCCCCCGATGAGGTTCATGCTGAGCGGGATAGCAAATAACGTCGCTGCCGTGTTGTCCGTCGCCCTCGGTCACTCTCAGCTGCTGCCCCAAAACGGTCACTGCTCGGGGATCTGCAGCCAACAGGACTCATTCAAGACTCAGATATGTATTCCCTTGAATTCATTAACGATTCGGGCCAAACGCAGCCACCGGGTTTTACATCGTCGTCATTCTGAAAGCGACTTCAGCCGAGGCGAAACAGGCCGCAAAACGTTTCATTCCAGGGAACAAATCTCTGCGATGTGCTGAGCTCCACTTGTGTTTCGTTCTTGCGATCGTTTCCCACAGAGGTTGCTCTGATTTGCCCAAGAAATTTGACCCGGGTGAAGGTGTGAGGCCCCCAGGTTTATATGATTTGGATGTCAGCGTGGAAAGAAGGCAGCCAATAGAGGAAAGCGCCCAGGATGGGAGGAGAGTCTGGAGAGGTCTGTAATAACATGCGCCATGGTGCCATAATTTCAAGACACTACACAAGGAGCAAATATCTGCTTGTTGGAGTTAGTTGCTGGCTTCACAGTCGTGCACGTAGGAGGAAAAAAAAATGCGGTTTAACTGTCTAACTTTCTCTAACTGGTTTTGGAACACTTATGTTTTTTTTCGGTTTGAGTGCCTTCTCTCAGTTTTGGAGAGGTTTTACGCACGGAATTTACGCACCATCTGTTAGGACATACAAGTTTAATTAGGTGCTGCTGTATTTCAGTGGTTGAAATAATTATGTTATTTTACTTATCAACTCAAGGTCAATGATGTGGGAAACTGGACTGTGTGAATGCAACAGGGGGTTTAAGTGTAGAAGTACGGGAATAGGATTTTGATATTTACAGGAAAAAGATTACATCACTCAGATTCTTGCCATTGACAAAAATCCACAATTATTATTATTTCTCATTATGTCTCGCTAGACTTTAATTACTATTTTTTTTCTTTTTAGATAAAGTAACGTTCTCATTTGGTATAATACTGATTCATTTTCAAAGATTAAACTAATAATGGGAGGCAGATTTTTTTTTAATCTATTAAAACACACTCATCCTGCTTCAGCATGTTGCTTCAAGCGATTAATTCACCCTGGAAATATGAGATCAGTTTTCTGTTTCCCACTTTTCTCCTCAGCTCTTTCGACCTAATGTTTGTTTAAAGATTTTTCATATTTTCTTAAACGCGTAATGGTCGTTTTGTGCATCAAACGGCTGAATTTTGACAATATTATCAGTGCGTGTTGGCCTAAGGAGATTTTATTCAACTCTCCTTTTCCAGTAATAACACAAGGTATATTTCACAGCGCCCCGAGAAATATAAACGAAAGGTCTGATGAATTATTTGGTCCTTGTGGGACCGACGCAGTCCGCGGCCTGTTGTCATCATACCTCAGCAGTATGGGGAAAAGGCCTGTAGCGGCTTTATCTCCGCATTAATTCCTCACAGCTCCTCACACACTAAACACATCATCTTATCTCCATCGCCTAAAAACATTATCCCATTACATTACATGACCTTGACGCTATTTAGAAACCATTTACGACCGCGTCTTATCTAAATACAGTCATAAATCAGGAGGTGTCAACTTCCAGCAGGGTTACATGTACGTGTATTCCATAAAAGCTCCCCTGGCCTGCTCACTGTTTACAGCGCGGCCGCTTGCAGCAGATTTTACCCTCCGCCCGTGTTACTATTAATAATCATCAGTCGCAACTTAATGTCCCTTATTTCACACGGATGTACAGAAATCTGCTCCGGAATTTTCCCATGATATTCCTACATGCGTATATAATGTTTAATACTTACAGTACTGAAATATGTTTATGTTTATTTCGCCCCTTTTCCTGCTGTGCCCTTCTTTCATATTCATTTAATATTTTTTTTTCAACAGGTTCATAACTTTGTGATTTTGCATGTTTTTATTCATATTTCTTCTAACGCTTCTTATAATCGCTTCAAAATGTCCATAAGTGCTTTGCATTATTTTAGTACTTTCTCACATGCGGGTTTTTGTTTTTTTTTTTAAATCTCCTGTGGCATTATAAGACCATGTCGTCTATCACTATAATGTAAATATAAAGTAACTGTAAATTACATGTGCTCGTTTACAGACAGAAGTACTGGACTATTTGCATTTTTTCCAACTTTAAACTTGGTTTCCACCGACTCTACATTTTATTTACTGAGTAATTTATTATGAATTCTTTTGATGCAGTGAGATTCAGATTTAAATGTTAAAAAGTATGACTGGCTCATAAAATACTTTGTTCTAGTTAAAATGACCTAAAGAGGTTTCAGCACCTGGAGCAGATACAACATTAAAATGCTGCTTTCACTTTAATGCATCATTAATTTAACAGTCTGGAGGGAGTCATTCTTCACAGTGAGCTCCTTCTACTTCTGCTACTTGAACAGACTGCAGGACTTTTACTTCAGCGACACCTTGAAAGCAGAACAATATGGAGAATTTAGCCTTTAATAATAATTTTCATTTGTGTATCACTTTTCAAAATAAAGTGCTTCATAGAGGAAGAGGGGGAAAAACATAGGAAAAAGAATAAAATCACAGAAATGACAGTATGAAGGAAAAGATCCACACAGATGAAACAAATTAGTATCAAAGTTAGAAGATACAGGGCACAGAAATTATGAATATGCTCTTTTGATGAGTTTGCTTACGAGTTTAATAGCTTTTAAAAGACAAGAATTGCAGCTGTTTAAAGAAAAAGACATGAACACCAAATAACAGAAGATTTAAATAGCTCTGGGTTACACACAGTACTTCTACTATATCCGTAAAGGGGCTTACAGTGAGTCTGTGGTGCTTTAATACATTTAATTTTACTGATCTGAACACTTTGTAGTTTTCTTTTGGGCCTGGTGCCTAAAACTCATGTGGCCCCTCAGCTGAATGTAGCTGTATTTAGTTTTGGAGTTATATTATGTATTATATTATATATTAGATGTTCAAAACTGTAATACAATGCATAAACTAATATGATTGTAATTTTTGTTTCGTTTACATTTCGTACAGGATGTTAAAATCCAAAGTTCTTTCCTGACATGTTCTTTAAAAAAAGGAAACTGCTAATGCACTAGTCTCTGCATAAAACAATAATATTACCGTTTACATATTTTCGTGCGAGCTGTTGCTGCCTATGAGCGGAGTGAAGGCACATCCTCCGCTCTGTCCTGTTTGCCACTCACATGTTACCTCTGCTGTCAGCGTGAAAAACACCATGCAGCCTTCAGAAAGAAAACCTGACACTGTTGATTAAGACGTCCACTACACAGAGATGAAATACAATACCGGTCATACTCCCCACCCCACCCCCCTCTTACTCTTTCTCTCCATCGCTCTCTGTATCACTTTCTCCTCCACTTTTTATTCTACCTCTCTCTCTCCATTCTTTCTTTCAATACATCACTTTCTTCAGACCTTTAACCAGAACCTTCCCTCTTTTTGATCTTCCCTTTTTCTCTTGACTTGCTATCGCTGGAGGTGCTGAAAGACCTGGGCAGCAGTAATAGTCTCTTCATATTTTGCTTTCAACCCCAATAGACTCCAGTCATCTCTCTCTCTCCCTCTCTCTCTCTCTCCCCTCTTGCTGCTCTGCCAGGGGAAACGTCCAAAATAGGTCATGAGGAGCCATCTTGGCCGTGTTATGAATTCTCCTCATAATTGTTTGTGTCATCATGTAGATTTTTCAATAGACACTGCTTCCCTCCTCTTCAGAGTGCTTACCCTCAACTCTACATTTCCAAACAAATATTCGCCCTTATTCAAAGCCGGACACGCTCGGCACGGAAAACGCTGCAGAGCACGCTCAGCCCAAAGTGTTTATCATGCAGGGGCTCTTACAGTATATATATCCACCTTTGGCGTGCAGTGACACCGTCACGCAAAGCTAATTAAACCCACTGGATAGAATTAGGCATGGCGGCTCCTCCTCATTCTGGGAAATGTGGGCAAACTGGGTCATGACATGGCGCTCCAGGAGTCCCTCAGAGGCCCAGTGCCTGATGGGAGTAGAAACCCCACTTAGCGTCCTCTGTAGGCCCGGATAAAGTGGAGCAGATCTCATCAGAGACAGAAAATAGTTTAATCTTCAAAAGATGTGAAATAACACGAGCAAAAACAACCACGTCTCAGTCTCATCCACTTCTGACTTCAAGAGTTTTCAGTTTTAGTTGTCAGACTAAACATTAGTCGTCAGATTCAGTTGACTGTTTCATCTTTGTTCTTTGTCATCATTTAGTTACCATCTTTTGTGTCTAATTGTTTATCTTATTACTTTTAGCTGCGGTGTTGTGACTTCAACCAATCGTCAATCAATCACTGATCTGCCAGCAGGAATCCTTCTCCTCTCATATGAGCTGTATGATCTAATATGTCTCCAGTGATCAGTTTAATTGTCTGTGTCTGTTATTGTCTGTGTTGTATGTCAGACCATGTTTGTGGTTTACACGTTTGTCAAAATAACAACAAAACCTGTTTAAGGTTTTAGTCAAATTTTGGTAAAATCATTTGGGTTAAAGTTGATGTAAGATTTTTTGGTTTAAGGTGGAGTAATGGTTTAGTGGTTTGGATTAGTTTAATGCAAAGAGTTACATCTCTTTCAATGCTTCCTGCAGAGATTATTGTCCGGATAACAGGTTTTCTTTGTATAAATCAGGCTCTGAGCTGATTCTTCTCAAGCTACAACTGGAGTAGAAACTGTGGTTAAACACAGTTTATTGTTTATCATTTGGGAGCTTTACCAGACCGTTTACTTTCACTACAGCCGCACCACAGCAGCTTTTTGTCAGTTATGTCTCACTTTCTACTTTCTTATATTCTCTAAACACAGAAAACTCTTGAGTGGATCTCTACAACATCAGATGCTGCTTTCTTCTCTCATATATTGCCTTCTCCTGTCATCTATCCATTGGTAAGTGATTGTCGTCTCTGTGAACGTCTGCTCTCTGGTCTCTCTGGTGATCTGTGTCTCAAAGCTCCAGAAACTGTCCTCTAACTGCTGTAATTCTGCCCGTCCTCAGCCCATAAAGATAAGAGCAGCGCGGCTGGAATGTGGAGCAGAGAGGTGACAGTGACGAGCTGAAGGGAGGTAAACGCACATAAACTCCAACACGTCCTGTAACTACCTTTTACCCTTTTAGTTTATCTGACAAATCATTTGGACACTTTTTCTACAAATTAATATCAGTTATAAAACAACACTGTTTTAACATATAATAAACTAATATATGAACAGTTTATGACTTGTAGTTTGGCAAATACTCCCTACAAAGGAAATGTCCTTTGCTGTGCAGGAATTTTTTTTCTTTTCTTTTCAGCAGCAGCAATATTATTATTTAATTTAGAAACTTAAACATCAACAGGAAAAAGCAAAAAGAGAAAACATTAAATAGTTTGACTAACAGGATTTTTGGGAGGTAAAGAGCAGAAACACTACAGCAAAACAAACTTTATTTCCATCATTGATTAATCTGTTGATAGTAATTTCTGACAGGCAGAGGTTTTTCCTCCTACCTGCTGCAGCTCAGCATGGTGGGAGACGAATGAGCTGCCAGCTGTGCACAGGATAATCATCTGCTGACTCACCCAAAGACACTCACTGCACAATGACATGAGACAGAGGAAAGGATGCAAAATTATTAAGTGATTAAGTGACTTAAAATGATTTTATCTATATGTTACTATCAGAATTTGTGTCAAATAATTTTCCAATGATCTAATAATTATTTCAGGAACACAAAGGTCACCACAAGGTCAAGATGATGATCTCTGTGACACACAGGAAATATTTTTTTAAAAATTAATTAACCTTAAAACGATTTGTTGTAAAGTTAATTGATGATTATTTTAATCATTAATCATTTTGGCAATTTAAGTCAATATACCAAACATTTTCAAGTTTCACGTTTTTTGTTTCATATCTTGATAATTTGAATTCAGAGGAAATGAGCCGAGGATTTCTTATTCAGAAAGAAATATTGACGTGAATCATGTGGACCATTTACTATCATTTTATTTTTAATTTTTTTTTCTTAAAGACCAAATGATTAAATAATAGTTTATTGAATGGATCATCAATAGATCAGTTAATAATGAAAATCATTTTTTTCTGTTGCAGACCTGTAATTCTTTATGAGTTCACAGCGTGTAGTGCAGTGTCACGTGGGTCGATAACAAGCTTCTCTTATCCATGTTGATCCTTACTTTTATACTCACACTGGTTAGAAGCATCAAACCAAGCCTCCCACCTCTACACACACACACACACACAAACACACACACACACACACACACACACACACACACACACACACACACACAGAGTCGGGCCCTGTGCTCTGGGCTCGTGGACCACCGGCAGGCCGGGCTCTAATGATTTCACAGCAGCAGATTTAACAGAGGGTGGCTGCTCTGTGTCAGACGACCCCAGAGGGTTTAGAAAGGCTGACAGTCAAAACATCGGCATAAAGGCTTGACCCTGAGAAACCGAGAGGTGGAAACAGTTCAGGGAACAACTTCTCTAAAGGCATTTTAACACCGAGGAGGCTGCAACACTTTTAATACTGAAACGGCCGCCATGACTGTTCAGGTTATAAACAAACTTTATTAGCTGAAAATGAGCAGCAACAGTTTCCTCTTCAAGCTTTATTCTTAATGTTACTGATGGATTCATCTAGTTTAATGTGACTGTTTCAGTTTCTCATTTTCTATATTCAGATAACTTCTTCCTGGTTCAGTCCTGTTATTCACTTTACCAAGAACATCTCATAGCATTCAGACAAAGCTAATTTTCAATCTACGGCTGTTTTCATATAACATAACTCTGCTCTTGTTTAAAATATATTATAAACATATTGACCTGTTTAATAGGGAAATAGCACGGGAGGTACATAAAGAGAACAGCGTCCTTACAGGTCTTAACTTTTGGCTGCAGCTTGTTCTAAATGTTGGATGGTTTATTTATCCCTCAGTTATCATACATGTAAAGAATTGCATCAGTCTGAGCTGTGTGGAGGCTGTTGTGTGTACTAACACACTGTAGTGGTGCTGAGGTCATTGTGCTTGGTAACCTAATTGCCCCTCGGGCTCTTAATGGCAGAGGCAGCTAGTTAAAGTCCCCCGCTTGTCCATTCATACTCGGCTCTCTGCACCTCGCTCTCCTGCTCATTAAAGCAGTGAATGGACCACAGATGTGGAGTCGCCCATTAGTGTTACCTGGATGGAGCTTTGGAAGAGGTGAAGTTAGGAAGCGAAGTTAAACACCAGGTTGAGGGCTTCGTTTCCCCACTGGGCCCACCCAGGCTAAACACGCCTGTGCTCACGATGCTGTGAGCGGACGTGTTCGTCCACTGACAGATGTTACCTGCTGCATGCGCAGAAACAACGAGCTGAGATGTTCTTAGAAATTCAAAGGTAGTTTTTTTAACGACACACTAAAAAGAAATAGATAAATCTGGAGGATTTAATGGTTCCAAAGTCCTGCATCAATCTTTGGCCGACAAACAGATCTTTTAAACCTGGTTTTACTTACAGGAACAAAATGAAGAGCAACATCTCCAGTCCTAATCCTCAGCGGAGGTTATTCATTGTTTTAACAGGTTCTTTGGAGGAAGAATCACAAATCCTCACAGGAGGTAGTTATTAGACATTGGTAAAGTCATTTTATCCACACCAAGGTCTCTGTACTATATGGCCAAAAGTATGTAGCTGCCATCTATGAACTACTTCTGGGTCCGGATCTGTTTTTCATGGTCTGAAATGAGGGGAAACCTTAAAGCCGTGTAGAATACAATGAGATGTTGGGGAATTGCATCCTTCCAACTTTGTGGAAACAGTGTGGGAAAGGCTCTTTCCTGTTTCAACATAACAAAGAAATGGTTTTCCCAGTTTGATGTGTAAGAACTTGACTAGCCTACACAAAGCCCTCAACACCATCCAACACCTTCGGATCTTTGGTCTGAATCCCTGCAGCCAGGTTCCACGCTGTGACCAGATTATGTTTTATATTAAGACGATGAGGAAATTAATTGTTAATTTCAATATTTGGCAAGTTGCACATATACTGATACTTAACGTCTCAGTAAAATATTCACAGACAACACACATTTGTTTTGAGCCAGAATATTTGACCTTGCTGTGCAATATCCTCTTGTAGTGTCTAAAGCATTATGTATAGAATAACAGCCCCTGGTTAAGGTTGCATTAACATAAACTGTTTACTTATAACTTCTGTGAAATTTTATTTTAATTTGCTGGCAAAGCTGTTGCTGAATTGAAGATGTCGTATGTTAGCCACTGGCTAACTTTAACTAAATCAGAAAGGGTTAAAGCAGCATGTCCTCGTTTGAAGAGCAGCTCGGTCAGATTTCTTTCCGTTTGTCTGAGCTGTGCTGAAACTCTTTCCTATCTGTAAAGACCCTAAAATAGCCCCGCAGCTCTGTGGTCCAGCTGGCATCAGGCCTCATGATAGTGTCAGATCAGCATGTGGAATGCAGCGACAAGCTCTCAGACTCAGATTTGGATGCTTATCACAGCAGCGTGAGCTCTGATTGGATGCTTATCATAACCGTATCCTGTTGTGGGCTCATGGAATGACCTTTACGGTATCAGCATCGGATGCCATCGCGGGGCGAGGTGGCCACGACTGGACTTTCCCTGATATTTTTTTTCACACCTTTAGGCTCCATCACCAGACCTGTAACCCCAAAATAGTATCGTTAGTGAGTTACAAGGCTTTTTAGCTTTATTGTATCATGGACGCACACGAAGATGCAGCAATGAAAGTTGGACAAATATTTCAAAATTAGTTTTAATGGCCTTAAATTAAAACAGGAAGATGATATGTTTCAGCAGTTAACTCACACTGTGCATTCAGGAGTGTGTATTATGGCTGCACCTACAGAACACAGTTCTATTTACATTTACTTATTTGGCAGACGCTTTTATCCAAAGCATCTTACACGTGAGGGACAGCACTAAAGCTTCAGTACAGTAGGAGATCTTGGAGTAAGCACTAAATACTAAATGTGCTCAATTAGACAAAATCCACAGGATTTACGTGGATGAAGTGCTGAGCATGGAACATGTAAACATGTTCATTAAGCTCAGAGAGACAAGTTACACTCAAACTATAAGTCTCTGTTTCCTGCAATTCTTCAAAATCTCTTTTGGCCTGCAGAAAAAAATATGAGTAATGTCAGCACTTCAGACTTACTGTTACTTTCTTACTGTGTGTGTGTGTGTGTGTGTGCGTGCGTGCGTGTGTGTGTGTTTGTGTGTGTGTGTGTGTAGCTCCCAGGAATGTGTAGCATTGCCTGACCGTAAGTGTGACCTGTGTTTAATTTAGTTTACAGAACCCATGTTGTATTTATGCTATTCTCACTGGCTGATCTGGGACCTCTGCTCTGAGACAGTCTCTACAGGGACATTCATTAATTATGTGCAGTTATTCCGTCATTTGCCGCTCACGCCACTCGTCCGTGAAGCTCCTCAGTCATGCAGACTGAGGGGACATGCGGTAGAAGTAGTGTGTTAAAGGATCTTACTGAGTCGTGTGGTTCTGACGATGTTTCTTCACTCATCTAACCGGTCGCATCGATTCTGTTGCTTGTACATCATCACTGTTTACAGACTGTATCTATGCAGTGACTTTGTATAAGTGACTATATTTTGAAAAAGTCACAAGTAAAGGTTTTGAGGCCGGGGCGGAGTTCAGGTGGAGCTTCAGAGCTTAACAGAGAGTGATAGTGGCAACATATTTACCCATGTATTAGTAGAACTATGAGTCTTTGGTGCTTTCCGGCAGCAGGCTGGGTGGTTTTCTGCCACGTTTTCTTTAATACAGCAGGTAAAGTTTGATTTGGATGGGTTGTTATGATTTGGGCTTCTTGTTCTTGTTGTACCATAAGGGCAGTTTTTACCTACAGAAGGTTTTTCCGCTATATTCCAGAGGTTTAAGCTGTAAGGGAGGGACAGAGGGTGAGAGATGTGAGGTGACAGGGACAGGTGTGTGCAGGTGTGTTCAAAACCCTGAAAAATCTTTCCTTTAACTCAGTGAAATCTGAACACAGACATGATGCACGTAATTTCAGATTCAGCTTGATTTTAATTTTCCGAAGATGTCATTATCACTGACATGCAAATAAACATTCATAAGCCTCCTTATACCTGCAGAACCTGCCTGAGAATCTGTAGGTTTTTAAGTTTTCTTGGGTGTCACAGTGATCCAGTGATTTCTTTTCCATAGACTGCTAACTCATGCAAACGTGTGACCATAGGTGTGTCTGGTCTTTTTTTCTTTGTCTGAGCACGGTGGCTAATGCTGCTCCTGCCAACTACCCTCTGTTTATTCCTCACAAAATGCTTGTGCTGCTGCCTTAAATGGAAAGCAGGAAAGAAAGAAACATCTCTACAATAAGTCACTATATTAATAATGTTATATATCATCGATTATTGTATTAGAATACTCTGAAGATAATTATTACCACTTTAAATTACAGCTGAGATGTAGCTGA
Organism: Toxotes jaculatrix; assembly: GCF_017976425.1. Taxonomy (NCBI): domain Eukaryota; kingdom Metazoa; phylum Chordata; class Actinopteri; family Toxotidae; genus Toxotes; species Toxotes jaculatrix. The sequence continues at coordinate 24,554,418 of NC_054405.1, read as the reverse complement.
CTGCAGAATTGTAGGGTGTGATTCTGTTTCTGGGACATAAATCTGACCATGAGTACTTTGTGGCTTCTCAGGTCAGTCCTCCTCTGGGAAAAGGGAGATGAGAGACTTGGGGTCAATCTGGGCTAAGCCCTGCTGGTGCCAGTGGACCCCCTGGTTCCCCTGACAGACCCTGAGACAGCGCTGACACCAGACCCAGGTCAAACACTGTCTGAGAAAAAGAATTGCTGTTTGTTTCGGCCTGCGTGGAGCAACAGGAGAGATAATGACATCAGGTAAGTTTTCAAATCGTGCAAACACTTATCAAACCGACTGTCAAATAATTTTCCTGTGAGAAAAACCAAACCCACACACGGCTCCACAGACGACACAGAAACAAACCCCGTCATTATCAGAGGCAGAAAAGTGGACGTCTAGAGACAATAAAGCAGGTGAACTTCAGCACCTGAAAAGAAAATGTAGAGTGGATGAAGGTTTTTTTCAGGCTGGGATCAACACTTTATATCACGACATCACGAGTCATAGTATCCAACCATTTACATCTGATTCCTCACATATTTGTGATTTCACAAGAAGATATGCAGTTATCATAAAACAGGGTTTTAGTAAACACAAATAAACTTTAACATTGAATATAATATGCATTCCTCTCTGGCCTCCTGCAGTTAACTGACTGAACAGACCACATATTTCCAACAGCTGTGATGGAGCTCGCTTTTGGTTTTGCGTATGTGTTGGAAGACGATGTCTTTTTACAGTATATTTTTGATGTGGACACGAGTGTCTTCTAATCCCATGTTTATGTAGGATGTTTAGTATGACCTGGAAAAATAATGGAACAATTTGGGACAACGGGTAAACACAAAATTAATCAGCAACTATCAGTTAATTATAACCAAACATTCCAAATGATTCCAGGTTAATACTAACTGGTAAATGTCTGTTGTCTCTGTGCCTCTATGCTGATGCTGCAGCTACGTGTTATACTACAGTTTGTGATTTCCTACATTTCCCAGAATGACTTTTGATCTTTCCAGTTCATCAGTTTGCTGATGAACTGGAATGCAGGCAGAACATGGTAACCACTGGCCATTTCGTGTGGCGACCGCTTGACAGAACATCCAGAGAACAAACTGAGAGTTCAGTCTCTTCTCATGAAACACTGAAAAACCTGTTGCAGAGAGTCGAACCGAGGAAGTCGACCAGAACACAAATGATCTCAGCAGAACCTAACGGAGCTGAGTCTAGTAAAACCGAGTGCAGGGTTTGGGAGCTCGGCTGAGGCGCGATCCCGACGCTCCCTGCACCATTTTCCCATTTCCCGGCTTTTCCATGTCGACTTCGCTCTGCAGCCTCACTCCTGAGGAAAAACAGACGCCTCCTCTGCTGCCGCCCTCCCCCCTCCTCCCCCTCTCTCCTCCTCCTCTGCCGGCTTTCTTCTCTTCCCCCCCTTTGCCCCTTGGGCTTTTTTTATGGCAGGGCTTCTAACACATGACCTCTGCCATGCATTAGGCTGCATGTACACGTCCATACACAACAAAATAAAACCAGAACAGTATGGGTTAAAGTACGAACTGAGCTTTTTAATGTGCATATTGTTGCTCAGATGTTTCTGTGAGGTGAGTCCAACTCCCCAAATCTTCATCTCTGCCAGTTTTCATCAGTGATAACAGCATTTTGATTTATCCTCTGCAAAACACATTTGTACTGTAATCCAATCAAAGAGCAGCCTCAGAGAGCAAGAAATCATCTTTGTCTTGTGGAGATTTTCATTCAGGTCTTTTCTTATTCCGCTCGTGCTGCCTCGTCTGGACGATGGCCTCTGTGGATCGTCCGGCTCGCTGCTGTGTTATGCAGAATGACAAGCTGTAATTTGGTGTACACATTTACCTCATTTGCATGAGAAGCATTTGTGCTGCCTGCCACCGAGCTGAACGCATTACACCGGCGGTTATTCTCAGTCTAAATAACGGAGGCTGAATTATGAGCGATGCTGGGAAGTGAGGGAGTAGCTCATTACAACAGGGCGGCTTTTTGTCAAGTTATGGCGTCCACCGTCTCTCTGTCCATGACTTGCAGGTGATTGAGTGTTTTGTTGATGCTGCCATTTTGACTCCTAAACAGTCCCATCATAACCACAGAGCAGTTAACAAGCGAGTATGAAGGAGAAAAAAAAAAATCACTTAACCGAGAGAAAAGGCAAAGATTTTCAAACAGGGATTGTTCAAGTCAAGTCAATTTTATTTATGTAGCCAAGCCCAAAATCCAATCAGTGCAACATGTGAGACCCGCTGTCCTTTGATTCTTACTTTGACATAAAAAACTCCACAGAACTCATGTGGATTATAGAGCAATAAATATAATGACCTGTCATAATAAATTAACTAAACTTACATAATAGCAAAGGTTCCACCAGATTTCCAAATGAACACACAACATGCGAAATAAGCACCGGATTATAGATACAAGAGTGAGACCTGCTGAAATAGTGGATGCTGAAAAGCCATTCAGTTGTGTTGAATGACCTTAATTGTTTAAAGTAAAAGTAAAAATTCTCTTTACACCAACAATAAACATTTTAGAGAAAATCCAAAAGTTACAGGCGTTATTGTAGGTAAACATCACTGTAAACTTACACCCCAGCCTCACGTCAGCTCGTTGAATCACCACGAAATTTAATGTATTGATTTGTGTACATGTTGCGCTCTGTTACACTTATTTCTGGTGATGGTCAGAGTCTTCAGGTTAGTAAAAGATCATGATCTGGTTTAATACAGAAAAAGTTCACAGAGATTCAGACACTAACCACACACTGGACTCTGGATGTGAACCCCAGTCTCTGGTGTGACTGTCATGCAGTTTGTCCACGAACACGAATCGAAAGATTCAAATTCTGTGACTATTTCACAAACTGCCGTGAGACTGGATTAGTATATCCCAAATCTCGTAATCTTGTGGATCTTGACGGCCTCTTGGTCGAGATGGAGGCTAAACGTTTTACAAAAAAGAAAGATTGAAAAACGGAAACAGCTTTTCTTTGGCCAGATGCAGAAAACTTCTCTGAAGCATAATTTTATTGTTTTAATTCGACGGTCCTGCCGTGTCTCCGGCCCCATTTCAAACCAAATTTTACACTTGAATGTCTTCAGACTTCAAGACAGAGGGCTGCACGCTAGACTACATCTAGAAATGAAATCCTTCCTCCATCCTGACATCATTATTATCATTATAACCACCCACACAAGAAGACAGTTTATTTGGCATGCAGTTAGTAAAGTGTGTTTTGAATGGAAGAGCAGTGACAGACACCTACCACCATAAACTGCATGCTGAGTCACAAAAGCATCAGCAGGAAGCCGAGAGGGGTGGAGAGGTTCTGGATGCTGAGTGCATCGCTTTAATCGTCCTGAGGGAGTGAAAACAATAACAAATAACATCAGTGAGACGGAGCTTCATTTAAATCATTTCATGCTAATTCTATATTCTATATTAGGTTGTTCTGTCCTAAAAAAAAAAAAAAGAAAAACATGACGCACGGCTGTTTTTGGGTAGACGCCTTTCAGAAGAGTGTAAACCAAGGGACCTCCATGTCTGCATGAAGACCTGAATATAGATCTTAGATAATATCGTCTGCGTGAAGGCTCACATGAAGCACAGCAACATGATAAATGCTCAAGTCTTGACATGTATGAACCTCAAACGTGCGTGTGCCTGGTACACTTTAAAATCTAAACTAAACTTTGCCCCTGTCAGTTTGTCTAGTTTTTTTTTTCTTTTTTTGTCTTGAGGCAGCTTCTCTTTCTGGGTCACTGTGACAAGAGGAGAGACTGAAGTAAGCAAAACGAATCCAACCACAGTCGACGCTGCGTCAAGTCCATGAACATCACTTTTCCTGGCTTATTGTTATTTTTACTTATGTATTTATTCTGTAAACAGTCATCATACATATTTGTACAAGTATTTGTATTTGTACAAGTTATTTTTTTTAAGACTATGGACACAGAGGTTCGTTTCCCCCCGTGATATTTCTTGAAATGTCTGGGGGTTAATGACATTTACATTCCACGATTACACACGTTGGGTTCTTCAAAGCTGATGCTCATTTATCTTTAGACAGAATGTATTATATTTTTTTAGGCAAAACAGAAACTAAATATATCAAAAATCATGTAATCTCCACCAGAACTACATTCAGATCATGATGCAGGGAGATTAACTTGTATAAAATATAATTAAACACTGAAATTATTAAAATGTGAAATAATTTTTGGTGTTTCAAAAATGTTTTTCAGAAAATTTCACAGCGTTTTGATGGTGACTAAAGTGACTGTAGACATTTGATGGGTGGAGCTGATTTGGACTCATCACCTCAGTATTTCTAAAATCCAGTATCAGCAGGTGAGTCACACACAAGGAATGAAAGACTCAGCTTCGACATATGTGTTATTTAAAGCCAAAGAATCAAACCTCAGCAGGTCTTGAACTCTCTGGACTGTTCTGCATCAAAGATTGATGCGTAGACCTTTTGCATGAAGTGAAATCAGAGGCAGATCTCGTTGCGCCTTCATGTGAGACTAAATCTTTTTGTTGCTGTGTTAATGAAAAGTTGTGGATGTTGTGGCTGAACCACACAGACTTTAAGGATCTCCGGCATCCGCGTCTCTATCTGAAGACAAACCAATATCCCAGCATCCCAGGCTTCTTTAAGTTTGTTTCAAATTCACCGAAAGGTCTCTGCGCCGGTTCTGACGTTTAATCAGTTAACATGCTGCAGTAAACTCCTTAAACGTTAAAGAAGCCCGAGGTTTGCATTGGGTTGTTTGGTTTAGGATTAAAGTTAAGTCATTGTTTCTTAAACATTCTTGCGCAGACATAACTGTGATCCGTGCACGATGTCTGCTCATGCATTTTCTCTCTTCCGTCTGTCAGGAAGGCCGATCAGTCCAGTCACGTCTGTTCCATGATTTTCGACAGTGGTTGATACTGGGAAATGTCTGAGCCGGTTATAGGTAAAGATTATTGGTATTCTTCTTCAGACCTGATGATGAATGTATGAATCGTTCCACCTTTTGATTTTTTCCTGCTCATACGTGCTTTTAAATGATGGGATGGGTGATGGGAAAGTGGTGCGCGGCGCTGCTGCCTCGCATCATGCTGTCGCAGAGGCCGCTGAGCCTTATCTCCGTCTGGATAATGATTTGGTGTCTCGGCTAACAGGTAGTATTTTTTTTTTTTTTTTACTGGCTCAGATTTAGTGCAGGAACCTCTTCTTCTCTGAGGTATGTGCATGCGTGCGCGCAGATGCAAACGCGCGTGTATGTTTGCCTGCCCGCGTGTGAAAGTGTCTCCTCCGTACAAGCCCCCGCGTGAGAGCTGAACGTTATATATAGTTTATTTGTGAGGAGGATTACGGCGTTCTGGAGCCCGTAATCCATTCTCAGTTTTAAACACACACCCCTGCTCAAATCTACGGCCTGTCGCCAAGGCCCGAACTCTGAACCTGCGGGCTTCCCTCCCCTAACCAACAATATACTGCCCCCCCCCCCCAACTCCACAACAATTCGACTGCCCCCGCCAGGCTGCGGTGGAGATGGGGTGCGTTGTTTTACGGCGCGATCTGTCTTGTACGTCTCAGGCCAAATCCTATTTTTACAGCTTGCTTATACATTCCTGCTGCAAATGGTTTACATACCGAGGCAGGGAGCCGTCCTAAATCAGCTGGCAGCTCCGTGCAGCTGGGACAAGGTGGAAACCTTGTCATCGGTCCGCTCTGCCGGCGATTAATGAACCCCAAATTAAGATAATAACATCTCGGTCTGACCTGGGCCGGCAGATTACATCACTTCCACGGAAATTCAATTTCGTCTCTTGTCGCTCTCAGTCACCTCTGGGATCGGCAGTATTTACCCACCTTGTTTTTTTCTCTCGGATTTATTTTGAGAGGGGACCGGTGCCCATTCATGAAATTGGTGGCGTGTTTTCTCATTCTTGTAGGGTCCTTCAGCGCTGTTCAAACACTGCTGAGTGAAAGTGGAGAGGCTGTATAATGAGCAGAGGAGTTAGAGGGTGATGACTCTGCCATTCAGGGCCCGAGCACAATCTGCGCCAGTGTTTCAGGCCGAGGCCCTCGAGTGCAGCCACACAAATCCTCTGTTACCTACTCTGTTTTAAAACCTTGTTTCATTCATGTTAGCAGCTCATAAATGGCCGCCCACCGCCTCAGCAAAAACAAGCTTCAGTTTTATATGAAGCAGCCTGCTGCAGGGCCCTAATCACTCCTCTGGATTTTTTTAATAGTTAAGTGCTTTGGTTTGATAAGAGGTGACACTGAGGACAGAGGTTTGTTTGTTTAACGTCACAGCTGGATGTGAAAACAGCTGGATGTTACTGTCAGGGCAACGTGATTAAACCAAACCCAAAGTTTAATAACTTGCAGGAAGCGTTGGGTTTTCCTTTTACGAACTTATACTGTAAAACCAACCTTCTTGGTTTGTGAATAGTACAATATGAATGTGCATGGATCAGCATTTCAACGGGGGCCACAGGCCCAGGGGCCCAGCAGGGTCAGGGGGCCTGGGGCTTTTGCAGAGTGAAGAGTCTCAGTTACTGATGTCAGTAACAAACAAAAACCAAAACTCCCTCTGAAAACTGAAGGCTACACACTCAGTTTCTCTCTTTGATGTTAAAGTTGTATTAATGTCATATTATAACAAAGCTGACTTACCAACAAGGCAAAGCAGGTCCCAGACTCCCATGGTCCCCCTTTTCATTTGGGCCTACATCATTACTTTAAGCTCAAATTTTCACCACTGAAGTAGAATATCATTTCTGTAGCAGTACAAAGTGCATGAAGTGGCATCTGAAATATTCATCAACTTCTTTGTTTGGCAGAATACAGAAAGCTCTTCTCCAAAACGCTCCAGCAGGGAACAGGAAACATGAACGGGGTTGGTCCTTTATGATTTGATGCTCATGTATTTAGCATCTTAGCAGAGAAGCTGCAGAGAGAGTTGATGTTTACAGTGTTCAGCTCAGTAAAAACACCTTTACCTGTAGATTACAAGACAAACAACTAAGTGTTGTAAGTCCAACAGATGAGCCACAACATAAGGTGCTCAAAAAAACAAGCATTTTATGGACCTTGATGGAGTCAGGAAGCGTCGTTACTGTTATTATTTTTGAAATATTTGCTTTAGTGTAACACACTCTGCCAGTTTAATAAAGAGTCCTGTCTGTAATTTAGCATTTTTCCCACCAGCTCCAAACATTAAAACTGCAAATCATTACATTCACATAAGACAACAAGGCATTGTAGATCATTCTGTACTGTTTATGTTGCTGTTAAAGTATTATCTGTTTTTTCATCCTCCCTGTCACTCCCATAACTCCCCCCTGCACGAGCTGCTTCGGTGATGTAAGAAGTTGCATTTTACATTTGCGTCTTTTTTTTTCGTCCTCCTCTTCCCCCTCGACATCCTCTCCTCGCTTCCCGAGAAATAGCTTTTTCTTGCATGTGGGAGAAGAAAAAAAAACTTCTTAAAAGTCTTATGAGTGAAAAGGATGTTACCTCATTAAAGAAGAGGCCATAAATCTGTCTCCCTCCTCAGCAGCACCGCTCCACATCTGGCCGTTCGCTCCAGCCACTCATTGTTGCTCATTCCCGTTGAGCCCTGGACGGGATTTATGGTCCATTCTGCTCGTGTCACATGTTGTGTAGTTCTACTTCCCTATCAGCGATCTCATGCTGGTACCGTCCCGTCTGATGTTTGGGGTTTTTGCTGAAGTGTAAAACTGTGTGCTCACTGTGGTTGTGTAGCTGAAGGTGTTAACTGCTCCTGTCTTGGCTGATTTTCACCCGGTGATAATCAGGAAGCAACGCAGAGGAATAGCTGTTCACATAAGAAATATAATGTGATTCTTGGTGATTTCTGCAGGGCTTGCCTGCTTTTTAAAGACAAAGCATTCACATAAGAAAGATGGCAAATATAATTTTATAAAATAAAATTGCCATTTGCATTATTTTGTTTGACTGTTTAGGGTTAAACTAATGTTGTGGGTTTATGTTTCATCCTTTACTTGCATGGCCTCGTGCTTCAAACTGAGTGCTGGTCAGAGCACTTAGCAGCGTCTGAAACCAACTTTCCAGCATCAGAAACTTTACGAGACTGACAATCCGACAATCACACTCCCTTAATGAAGCGACTGAGCAGGTGTGCGGGGATCACAACTGCCTCTGTCAGTGTTCCCCTCCTCTCACTGCTGATGTTTTAAAAGTCAACTCCCAAACTGACAATCTAACACAGCAACGTTCAGCCGTTCGGATCAGCTATAAATATTTTGATTTCCGACGTGGTCCGACAGCTCGTCGCACAAACTGGTTCTGACAGACCATAAACTGGCCCTGACACTCTGTGGAGAACAAAGTCAAATGACAAGTGACAAGTAGTATTTTCAGCCCAAACCAATATCCTCCCCTGACCCGGGCCGAGTCGTGTTTGTGCCTGAACCTAAACTTTGACAGTAGCGTTGTTAAATCATATAACAGATTATTCTGCAGTCAGCGGAATCAGAAGTTTCTACATGTGCTTCTGGAGGCGGGAACAGACACCACATCGTGTCCTTTATTTTGACAGACTTGTTGGAATGAATTGTATTTCATAAGCATGTTGAAAAATGGCAAAAGAGTGAGGATTTCCATTACAGTGAGGTTCAATTACACCTTAACATATACAGTGTAGTAAATGGTACTTTTAAACCATCACATACATAAATTTCAGTTAATACTAAGCAGTCTTAGCAGAAGCGATTTATTCCCGTCAGCGTCTACGGATTCTCTGTGTAAACCTTTACCAACAGCTTCTGACTCAAGCACAGAAATAAAACTTTCTGAACCAAATCTAAAGCGACACAAACCACAGTGACTGTGCTCCACTGTGCTTTACCTTTTTTTTCCCTTTTTTTTTTTTTTTTGTCTTTTACTACTTCATAACCAAATGTGGACAAGCCTTCTGGGCAGACGTGCATCCACTCCCTTCTCCCACGGTCTCTCGCAGCCAATAGATCAGTGTAAAAGCAAACCTGTGACGTCGGGTCATGATATACTGTGACTCGACTTTAAGTGTGTGTACAGGTCGGAATCTCTCTGTACGTGTAGACAGAAGCACTGAGGCCGTAGGCTGACACGCAACGCCAGACGCTTCCAATTACATCTCTGTAACTGTCAGGGGGCCTCCGAGCTTTGGCCTTTATGAAAACAACGAGTGGCACAAGAGCACGCAGGGCCACTGCGGTCTGGACCGCAGGGATCCGCTGGGCCGTTTGCAGCCTGGAGCAGTTTTTCATGCTCTTCCAAGGCCTGATCGCGTCTCAGCTTCTTCTGCCTTGAGTTACATACAGTATTATAACGAAGCAGCACAGGGAATCATTTAAATATTCATCTGTGATTTGTACCTTGACCTGAGGAAGAATTATATTCCTAGCATTATGACAGAAACACCCGTCACACCACTGTTAAACTGATATTAAATATTTCTGCTCCAGTGCAAACACTGCACTTTTTACTTCGCTCCGTTTGTTTTATAGTTACCATTTACTTTGCATAGTTAGAAAATAGTATGAAATATAAACAACAAATCAGTGATGATGTTGTGATGAATACAACATGACTTCATCCATACTGGGGAAAATAATGCTCAGCACGATATAATGTTTTGGTGGCTGGTCAGACGTGTTGCAGGGAAAGCAGTGTGCTGTGGGAATTTGTTCTCATGACCTCAGTGTTTCTAAAATCCTTGCCTCCGCCCTGGTTGCACTTTTATCAGCAGTTTTAAAAACTGATTAAAACTCTGGCTAAAAGCACTGACACTGCGTTTAATGGCTGATGCCAGCTTCTTCTTAATAAGGTATCCATGATGAATTGTTGGTCATTACTTTGTATTGTGTGTCCGCTCCTGTGTGTTTAGTGCTTTGCATCACACACACACTTTCCACCACTAATGAACAAGGATCCACAGGAGATAGAAACTTTACTCACGCACGCAGGAATCACGCTCTCGCATCTAAAACCGATGTTTGAAATTCATCTCTGAGCTCTGCTGAGGTTCAAAACAACAAGTGAAAGACACTGTCATTTATCATTTTACTGATAGATTCAGCGTCAGCACTTCACAGCTGAAGTTCAGGGGGAATTTGCAGGGGACGAGTGGTTTTTGATATTTTTCACTTATCTTCTGTCAGATGGATTTAAAAAAAAAAAAAAGAAAAGTGGTGAGTTTTACATTTTCTGTTTTGTTTTATATGAACGTGTTCTGAATTTATTCTCTTTGTTGTCTCTGCGGACAGAAAACAGGCCCAAATTTGACCAAATGCTGTTTTTTTCCTGCTTCTTTATCTCTCCAGCAGAGTGAGATTGTCTTAGTAACATTCAGCTTGACATATTTAAGGGCAGTCAGAGCAGAATTACATTTTATGACCCCAGTTTTTTATATATACATAACTGAAGCGCATTAACTTAATCAACAGACTGCTTTCAGTGCACAGTTCTGGGTGTATGGATGCACCCTTGTTTCTTCATCATCTTATTTGGATTAAAGTTTTCATGCAGAAAGATCAGATTATATTTTTAGGACATCAAAGAGCTTTGTGTCCCAGCAATGTTCAGAAGGCTGCTCGTTTTTTACAGATATCATAATGTGGTTTACATGGTTGTGGTTTTATCATTAATTAGTTCAGGACAGGAATTTGTTTTTTCGGCATTTGCTCTTATTGGGACTGAGACTACAGTACAGAGAGACAGGAAACATGGGGAGAGATAAAGGGAGGTCACATGGCTTCCTTCCCAGTTCACCGGACAAACCAGAATCATTTTAATCATGAGGTTTTACAAGTAAAAGAAATGTGAGTAAAAGTGTAGTGAAAAGCAAGTGTACTGGTCTGAACTGGACCAGCTGGGTGGTGGTGGTGTTCAGATGCTGGTTTCACTGGAACCATTTCAGTTACTGTGAGGTGAATCAAGTTAATCCAGACTAACTCCAGCTGTGACGTGTTTGCTGCTAAAGCTCGTCTGAAACGATGGAAAATAAAATCAGATTTTAAGAATGTTTGGTCGTCTGTAGGAAAAAGAAAATACCAACATTCTTTTATGTTTTAATACCATTATGCCTTCTATTTTCCACACTGACCAGGGTTTGAGATTTCTGGCTGCTCTTCAGACTTTAAAGTATGTAAAGCCTTGATGGAAAAAGGTCCTAATCCAAAAATTCTTTATAGAAATTACAACATTTAACTGAAAACTTCATCTGACGTCTTGAACAGCCAGCTTTAAATTGTGTTTATTACTGATGACTCCTAAAATCTGACCAAATGTCTTGCGTTCAGTTACAGCTGTAAAAGAGATGAGTGAGTGATTCTGGTTCCTTTCTACAAAGAGCACAACATCTGGGAATTCAGCTGAACGCACAGCTGAGGCGAAAAGGCCGACGAAGTAGGCGAGAGCATAAATCTGCTAAAAGCTGTGATTATGTAGAGCGAAGCCTGCTGAGTCTGAGGTGTCCTAAAATGGCCACTGTATTTAGTTTAATCAGGCCCCTCCCTCAGGCCAAACTATAGACCTCTACTCTTGATAGTAAATCAATAAAACATGCATACACTCCGGTATGGCCCTTTAATCGCCCCTAACAGCGCCCCTTTGCTTCACTCTGTCAGAGGATGTAGCTTTAATCACATCACGCGGCGAGCAGCACCTCCAGTTCAAACAGCCCACACTCATCCTGTCAGCTGCGCGGCTCTGCGACATCAGCTGAGCCTCAGCCGCTGCGACGCGCTGCGGCTTCAAAGCTGCTGCGTGTCTGGCTCACGCCAAAACCAGTTACAGTGGTGGAGAGCAGACCACCGCCACACAAAGGAAGCTTTGCTTTAATGTTATCAGAGACTGATCCACGTCTGTGCAGCGCCGTAATGATGCTGTATTTCCCTGCCTGTCTGACAGTGGCCTTATGGCTTTTATAACCAGGTCCTAATACAACTATACTCCATTAGAGAGCCACTTTTATTACGTATCCAGCCCTGGAGAAGCCCAGTCATCTCCAGAGAGATGGATTGCTCTTGTTTTTTGTGATCATCAAGATGAATGAGTTTATGTGTCCCTCTGGCACTGGTGGTGGTGGCGGTGGGTGGGGTGGGGGGGTAGATAGTGCCTGCATTACAGTATCTCTGTACAGAATCAGGAGGGCATAAAACACAGATTGTATTTTATTCATTTGGTTAAAAAAAATAATGCTGAAATTCACTTTACTCCATTTTACCCCAGGCAGCTTGATTTTTATCTGCTTTTGTTTGGTCATTTCTGATGCTGAAGCTGCTTTGCTGCTCTCACAGCCGCAGTTTGAAGTTTCTGAGGAGCCGATTTAGCCGAATGTGTCCTCTGGTCCAGGCTGCGTCACACAGCTCCTGGGCGAATCTTCAACGCATGTCATATTAGCCCTATTTAAGAAAATAACTGTGATCATTGTTAAATGGCTGTGAAATATAAAAAGAAAAAAGTTGGACCTCTTCAGCAACAGACATATCGATATCACAAGCATCATTTTGTGCACCTTTGTGATTCCACCTAACATATTTGGTATCACTGGCATCTTTTTGATCTGTTCTATAATTTAACCCCATTTCTGCTGCATGACCTGTAAGTGTGAATCCTCACATATTAGACTGTTTATTTTCCGTATCATGGTTAAGACAAAGAAAAAAAAAAGGCAACACAGCCTCATCTTCATCTGCGTTTTCTTAGTGAGCTTGTTCCCAAACTGCGTAGCACGTCCTCGGACATCTGAGGACGCACTGACAGTTGTCCTCAGCAGTAAGAAACAGCACCGTCTGCTCCGACCATAAACTCTTTATCAGGACTGAAGCGGTCGGTTTGGACATTCCTCCTCCGTCTTTGTGTTCTTCGCTGTGTTTTGTTTATTTGAAGCAGAGTTGTAAAAGATGTTCCAAACTGCCCTGGTGCAGGGTCAGGCTGCTGCTGAGGCTTTGATGAGCAACTGTAACTGCAGAGCACGCACACACACACACACACACACACGCACACACGCACGCACACACACACGCGCACACACACACACACACACACACACACACCCCTGCCCATCCCCATCCATACACCCCCTCAACCAGCCAAAACCCCAAATCTAAATGGGGCCTTTGATGTGGTTGGATGGTGCCTGTTGTTATTGTTTGTATCAGGGCTTGTCACTGCCCGACCCTCCACCCCCCACCTTCAGCCCCCACCTCACCCCCATCCTTCACCACTGCCACACTCACAGACACACACAGACACACACACACTCCTCTCTCAGTGCATCATGCAGGTGACAGGTCAGAGCAGGACAGCGTGTTGTTTGCTTTTTTTGTCTTGTTAAATCATCTTGTAAATATAACGATTTTTCTTTTAATTCCCAAGTTGATCTTCATCTTTTCTTCCTCTTTCCTTTTCCTCCTCTCTCCACCTCTTTCCTCCTCTCTCCTCCTCTTCTCCTCTCTTCTCTTCTCCTCGGTGCAGCCAGACTCTCCCTGATAAGGATGATGGATGGGGCAGAACTCTGGCTCCAGCCAAGCCCGGCAGCTTCCTGGGAGCTGAGAGATACTGAGGGGGAGGTGAGGAGGTGGTGGGGTGTGTGTTGGAGAAGGGAGTGTGTGTGTGTGTGTGTGTGTGTGTGTGTGTGTGTGTGTGTGTTGGGGGGGTGGAGGAGGGGGTTACTTGCCTGTGCCCTGCACTGCCCATACAGTAGGACTGCCAAATAAAATAATACCACGAAGGGTGTGTCACACCTCTTGTTTCCAGATCATCGCTGTACGTGAGGTGAGGTGACTTTTATCCAGGGGAGTTTTCTGACAGTGGGTGGCAGGAGTTTCTCTTTTTTACAGTAAAGACAGTACTCATAGATTAAATCACTAATATATCAATAAGTAAAATACAATAAAACACTGGGACCTTTTTTTAGCAGCCCTAACACACCACTCAACACTGTTTAGGTGAATGGCTCATGTAAAGGCTGTAAGATGTTTTTACTTCGTGAATCAAGCTCATACCCACAGAGTATGTCATATGTCTGTGTAACTGGTGTCATTGAGGCTTTTCCTCCTTCTCCAGCTGGATCAGGATCCAGAAAACACGAGGAATAAAAGTTTAGATATGTAGTTTCGAAGGGCCCAAGACTAAAAGTGCCCATGTGCTTGATCCCCTGCCTCCCTGTTAAAACCATCATTTTAATGTGTAATGTTTCTCTAAAGCTGCATATTCATCTGTATTTTGATGTTTTGTGCACTGTGACCTTCAGAAGCACCAGCAGGTCAAATCCTTTTCTGGTGAAAAACAAACTTCCAGTCTCTGCGGCAGCTCTGTGTCTCCTACTGTAACTGTGGCATTTAACCTCGCGGCCACACAGGACCGTCCTGCTGGAAAACTGCGATTACATTAATGATTTGTTTTGGTTTCAAGAAGACAGAGGGGGGGCGGGGGTAAGTCAAGCAAATATATTGTTAAATAAAAAGTCTAATCCCTGTTTACATCCCAAGCAAAGACAGGCATTTGTTTTCATTATGAATCAGAGGAGATAGTGTTTCCCACAGATGTGCGCCTCTAAAATAAATTTCAACCAGTTTTCCACAGCTCCATCTCCAGGATTAAGGGTGCAGGCTGAAGGATGCGTTCACCCGCCGTCCTATCTCAGCGCAATCAGAAACATCAACGGGGACGGCGGCCAGGAGCCTGGCAACTCCAGCCGCTAACAAAATCTGTTTTTAAAGTGCGTGTCCTCATGTCCACACACTCCTCAGCTCTGTCACACTTCTGATACACGCAGAGATACAGCCAAGGGACAACTTTTATTTCCCAGAATTCCTCCATTCCCCCATAAGGTGTGCGCTCGCGGCTCACGATGATGATTTAGGGGTGTTTATCACGGCTCGCTTAAACATTTACTTTTCAGCACAAGGTGAAGCTCAGAAGAAAAATGTCTCTCTGCGGGATTTCAACCTCTGGAGGATTTAACACCATCTCTCCCCCCCTCTGCACCGCTGACGTTTACAAGACGAGCAACTAGTAATGGGACCCAAAGAATCATGGGATACATATTAGAGCTTGGCTGGCTGTCAGAGCATCCGAGGGCGTGCGTGTATGTTTTGTGAGGTCAGTCACGGAAGTACACTGCGTTTTGGTTTGATTGCTACATCACATCTGGGAGGCGTCTACATTTTTCATCGCAGCACGTTGTTTTGATCCAGTTCCTCTTTTTAATGGCCCACAATCCTTTACTGTAAAACGGCTGGAAGGAGATCCAAAGGCCCCTGCTGAGTGACTTATTATCAGTTTATGCTTCAGGCTGAAGAGTAAATAAATGAACATTTCTCCACGCGCCCTGAACCTTCACCTTTTTATGTTCTTCTTCTGAGATTCTTCACTCCTTCTTGGCCGTTTTATTGCTCCTTTTGTCTCTATTTTAAATTTCTCAGGTCCCCCCCTCCATCCACTTCACCTCCTGTGTTAAACCTTGACAATATGCAACACCTCGAGCTTTTTAAGAGGCTGCAGTTTTGGAGACATGGATGTTAAGTGCAGAGGTATGTGTCTGGGTGTGGGGACACCCGGCTTTCCTCAGCTTCTTTTAGGATGAGGACATGGGGGTCGCTGGAGGGGAAGGGGTCTTAAGCAGGAGGACGTGTGTGTGTGTGTGTGTGTATGTGTGTGTGTGTGTGTGTGTGTGTGTGTACATACTGGGGGAGGTTGGAGGTTCCACTAATGGGGGTTTAGTTGAGACACATTAAGTCGTGGAGGGTAACAGTCGAGCATGATTGGTGACCGCCTTAATGGTATAATGTCGCCTCCATTTCAGTCTTCCTGAAAAGAAAGGATGGGAGTGTGTGCGTGTGTGTGCGTGTGTGTTTGCAATCCATGGGAATAACCTCTGCCCCTATTTGTATCTATCCTATGAAAAACTCAATTTTGTACCATAAATGAATGTTTTTATTTTTTTATGTTGTTGTTGTTGTTTTTTTGCCCCTAGCTGTTAGTAAAGTTAAAGTTCAGGGTTTTTTTAGGTTAGTTTATATTTTATGGTTGCAGGATAACGTGAAATGGAGAGACAACATTTCTATTTTTCTTTATATTTACCTCCAGTAGGATGATAAAATGTAAAGCCTGGCCTGAGGATGCCACCGCTGAACAGGTCGTGTTGATGTAACATTCAGCTTGATCCATTCTAACGTTTTGGATGTTAATATGAATCAAAATATTGGTGAAACCACAATCTTTTCCTGGCCTTAAACTAACCGTACGCAGGATCTGAACCTCGGTCTTCAGTCTCGAAGTCCAGCACTTTGTACGCCTAGCATCCGCTCTGACCACGCTCACTGGAAAAGACACTGCCATAAAACATAATCCAGGCGGCATTAGTTTTCCCTCAAAGCGTATTTGGTGAAACAGATTAGCTGAACATAATCATGATTTCTAGGAGACACGGTTCCACATAAATTTACTTTCATGTAAAATATGTTGTTGAAGATGTGGCTTGTTATTGTCTCAGCTGCCTGTTGACTCTGATTCCCTGTTGGACCAACTCACATGCAGCTCACAATCAAGACACATTACATTTACTGCTGGTAGCTAATGTGGACAGTGGCGGCTCAGACAGTCAGACTGCAGTCCTTTCTCGAGGGCATTTCCAGCCGTACTGGTCGGAGCTATCTGATTACGCTCCAATCAAAAGGACAATATTGGCCCCATAATTGATGAACTGATATATTAATCCAACCATTCCTCCTCGACTGTCAGTGTGTGTGTGCGCCTATGTGTGTGTTTGTGTGTATGTGACAGACATGGCGTCCGCTGACAGCCCAACTCGGCCTTATCTACACAGCAGGAGTGACGTCAGAGAACCAGGAGGTGGGAGGTGGGGGGGCAGACAGAGACGTAGAGGAGTGTGTGTGTGTGTGTGTGTGTGCTTCTCTTTCTCTTTTCAACACACACCCTTCAGAGTGTTCCTCACTTTTATTTCTCCTCTTCAGATGCCCGTCCACTTTCTGACCTCTGCAGCTCTTCACTGTTGTAACTGCAGACCGTCTAACGCTGGGGATCTGAATTACGCTGATGTTGTGGACTGTTCACTGTGAAAAGCTTCCAACTGACACAAACAGAAAATCTGGGAACTTTCACATCAGTTTCAAAGACTAGAAACACGTTGTAGTGACCGACAATTCTGTCAACCTGTAGAAGATACAGGTACGTGGTTGTATTCACACAGTGTGTGTTATTTTAAATATGAATATGAGAAGCTTATTCGAAAAGAGATGAACATAAAAAATCTAAGTGCTGAAAGAGAAAGAAAAGAGATAAAATGTGTTTAACATATACAACTACACAATAAACAACTAGGCCTCATCGCCTGCTGTACCTGTTTCCTTCTCATCTGCAGAACAATATCACAAAGGAGAGACTCTCGTCCTGGTTCTGGGAAAAACCGTTAAAGGGAAGACGAGCTGGTGGAGAGGCTGAACGGGACAAGGGTTAGAGGAGGTGATTTGAGACGGAGAGATGACAAGAGCCGAGGAGAGGAGGAGGGGGCACAGGGCGGAGAGGAGATGAGGTAAGAGAGTCGTGGGAAAGAGATGAGAGAGAGTGACGGAGGAAGAAGAGGAAGAGTGTAAGAGAGAGAGGGAGAGAAATCTTCTGTGAGCCTCTGCAGGTGATCAGGTGGAATTACAAAAACAATTCTTCACCGCTTTTCTTCTACAACACCTGCAGCTACAGAGGCCAAAGACAGCACACACACACAGCCAACGACACAGGTGAAGTGAATTCATCCGTGCAGCTTAAAACACTGAAAAATAAAAATAACAGTACTTCAGTCGATATCTGGAATTCTGACACTTTCAGAAACTTTTCCTGAGAAATTGCCGAACATGTTAACATGTAAGACACTGAGCTCAGTTTGCAACAGCAAATACGTTTTGCAGGAAACATGATTGCAACCGTTTACAGTTCTGTTAACATCAGGAAGAAATGTTGTTCATTTCTGTCCAGACTGAAACAACTGTTCAGACATTCATGGAGCCCAGAGGATGTATAATAATGACTCTGGTAATCCTTCTTCTACAGCACCATTTTTGGCTTTTATTGCAATATTTTGATTGTAAATTAACCAAACTCTTTTTTTTAATATTATTGTACAAACAAAGCTAATGACATTCCCATCAGCCTCAGGGCTACTCTATGTTTATTGCTAATTGGAATGTGTTTGCGAGCCAACATGTAAAACTATCATGGCGAGCACGATGCACATTATACCTGCTGCATCAACTAATAAAGGTAAAAGTCCATCAACATCGACCTGCTAGAATTATGCTGATGTTAGTATTGAACTCAGTTTTAGCCTCACAGAGCCTAAACTATCATGGCTGCAAACCCTCAGTCTTGTTCCTTTGATTCATTCATGTCGAATTCATCTGTCCTGTTACTGATATGTTTGCTGCTCCCACTTTCCCCAAGATATATATTACTGTCGTGGACTGAATCCATGGTGATACCGTGTACTTGTTTATAAGGAATGATTAGAAATAAAAGGAGTGAAATGTCACAAAATGAGGAGTTGTGAAAGAACAAGAAAAACAGCAAGAAAGAGAAGCTTTGAGAGAGATAAGTCAGCCGCAGAACAACACTGCTATCATATCTGCGAACCATTTTCCAACAAAGTCATTGGTCAAATGAAAAAAAAAAAAATTTTTAAAAGACAAACATCTCCACCAATGGTTGTATTAATCTTCGTGCAGTGATGTGAGTTGGGAAATTGCAGCAGAGAGTGACCTGAACTTCTGAAAGGCTGATTTTAAAGACTACAAACACATGAAAAATGTAGATTGCGAAATAAACTCCAGATTAGAGTTTGTCTGTGAAACACAGGAGCCAAATTAAATCTGAGCTCATATTTCCACACGAAGCGGAACTCATTAGAGCGAGTCGAGGAAGTCCGTTAATAGAAAGAGTTGAACCCGGGTGCAAACTGCAAAGAGCAGCAGCAGCAGCCACTTGTTTCTGTTTATTTCAGCCTCATGATGTTTGTCTGATGGGACAGACATCAAAGAGGACATGGACATCTGAGACAGATCGTTGTTGGTTTTTCTTTCATTTTTCTTTCATTCCTTCATTTTTTGTCTCCACTCATTATCTCCGTAACTCGGGGGAACATGGAAGCCGTGTGACCCTGGGTGATTTATCAAGACATTTCTCTCTTTTTTCTTTCCTCTCTCTCTCTCTCCAGTTAAAGTAAATGACTGGTATGTGGAGAGACTCTGGAGAGTCCACAGTCCCCCCCCACCACCCCACCCCGGCCAGCTATTAAGCCTCCCCCCACCTCCCCCTGCGGAGAGAGGGAGATAAGGAAAAATTGAAAATGAAGAGGAAAGGGAGGGAGAGAGAGAGACATCACCATATCCACAGGCAGACCTCTTGTTCTCCTCCACTATCTCTCCCTCTCTCCCTCCTTTGAGCTTGATTAGCCGCCAAGCTTAAGAGGCTTGTTATCAACCTTGGAGACGATGGAAGTTCATCGGCCGCAGGACTTGACTGATGGAGACGGGGATGGAGGCTTTTTCTGAGTGTGTGTGTGGAGGAAGTGGCGTATATCTTTTTGACTGATGTGGAGTCACGGTAGAATGCGGTCAGCTCATTCGTGTCCAGGGCCACGGGGGACTCCAACATGTCTGCTGGCTGGTTCTTATTCAGTCCCCACGAATCGTCTCAGTGCTGCACACGAAAACTGCTCTTTTCTCAGGGTCAGCTCGACCCCCAGATCTTAGAAAAGTGAAAGAATATTCACAATAGACTCAAATTCGTTTGGGGCAACAGCAGCCCACCTTTCAAAGTCCCCGCTGGGGATCCACTAAGTGTTATTTTATCTTATCTTATCCAGAGGAGGGCAGCAGAGCTATCCATTCTGAAGCCAGTGGCTCAGATAACAAGTCCTCATAACTTAAACAACAATTTTTTTTCATGGCCTTGCAAAACAACCAATCTACCAGCTACATTTTCTCATCTCATGATTTCCATCAACAAGCGGAGTTTGCTCAGTTGTCAAAATGTGACTTAAGTATGGAACTTTATTTACCTGATAACAGGTTGTTGTATTTTTCGACCAAAACCACACATCAACTGAGGAGGTGTAAAAACCATCAACCTGGAGTTAGAGGCTGGTCAGAGAAATGTCATGGAGGACATTCACATCCACAACCAGACAGCATCTCTGAACAGATGCATGTGCAACCACCTGCTGTCATGTGACCAAAGTTCCATACGTAGGTCAGGTAATGACAACTGAGCAAACTCAGGACAGAGATATAAACATCCCTAAACTCAGAGAGGATGGCACACAGCTCTCAGTGAAAAGGCCAAGAAAACGACGATGTGATGAATTTGTTTGTATTTCAGTTGACTTCTGTGATGTTCTATCTCCAGGCGACTGGTTCTTGGATGCCATCACTGTCACTGCCATCGTCGTACCCCGTTTTACAGTTGCCTTGTAGTTTTATCAGGAGCTGTATCAGCCGGTCCATGACTTGATGACCGTTGTCTCGTAGTGTTTCTCTCCTCTGTCTGGGTCCTCGCCGGCTCTGGATGAGGCCTCGTGGGGCGACAGGACCGTGTAAACATTCCCAGCCCTCAGAATCAGTCTGTCTGCAGAGGGTGATGCATCTGCGTGGCCCGTTTGTTTACTGCACAAAGAATGTTAAGAATATAGGCTTCAGTCTGTGTGTGTGTGTGTGTGTGTGTGTGTGTGTGTGTGTGTGTGTCTGCAATTGCACGTCCACGTGATTGTGCACTTAAAATAGAGAGTGTGAGAGGCCAGGGGGACACATGGGCGGGGCGGGGTCACGAGTTTTGTTTCCTTTTGTATCGTCTTAATGTTTGTAATGATCCAGTGGGTTGTGGATCTGGTGAATATTGCATGCTGTTTAGTCTACCAATCACCACGGTGACAAAGAGTCTAGGTCTTGGGTAAAGGTGAGGGTGGGGGTAGGGTGAGGGTGGGGGTGGGGTCTGGTGGGTCGGGGTAGTTAGTGGTGATGTTGGTGAGGGAGGGTGTGCTGCAAAAAATACACACGTAAAAAAAAAAAAATCTGCAACTGTGAGTTTTCTAATTGTGACAGAGGTTTTGCCTCGACGACCTCTCTCTACACAGGAAATGACTAATTTTAAATTAAGAGGTAAAAAGAGAATAAACTCTTACTTAAACAACATTCACAGTGTCACAGAATGTACACAATGAACACAATGACCTGATTTCTGGACACTGAAGTTCAGATTTGGGGGTCGTTTGTAAAGTTACCTGGTACAGCAGTAAAACCTTTTATTTCTGAAAACATAGGTTCAGTTATTTCCTAAAACAATACTCACGTGGTCATATGGACATTGAAAGCAGTAAATATTCACTAATCTTTCTCCTGTTTATTCCAGCAACAGGTGACAGCAGGTGATAATCTGAGGTGATACCTCAGATTATCACATTCAGATGTAGGGACTTTGTTGTGATCAAGAAAAGATCAGCAACAGCAACATAAAAAGCTCAGCTCAGAAAATAGAAATAATCAGAAAATAGTAACTGATCAGAAATAATAACTGATTGTGATTATGTCAAATGAATAACAGACTGAGGCCCATCTGAACATTTTGCTTCGAAATATTATGAAATTTTATTCTGAAAGATATCTGAAGAAATTAAAAAAAACAAAAGGCTGTTAAATTTGGTGAAGGGCACACAGTGCCTGTGTGGGTAAAATGTTTTATCTAATGTTTGAAAGCTAATTAAAGGGGGAGTTCTGTGGTAAAAATCTGAGTTTAAGACATTAAAACAAAGATTCAAACATTCTTACAAACAAAATCTGCACATAACAAGATAAAAAAAAAATTCCTGAAACAAACCCAGAGCTGCGAGTTTTGATAAAAGTCTTTGGAGTGGAGACAAGTTTAGGAAACAGACTTATGCACTTGATTATGTGTTATGTGTACGTGTGCTAGATGTTCACAAACTATTGTTTACAACAGGTTTGTTGCAGTGTGTGTTGTTACGAGCGTGGACAACAGTGACTGTGCAGCACCCCCACAGCTGCCCTGGACAGTTTGAACTGCTGCTGACTGTGAAAGGTAATTCCACTGAGGCTGCACTCTTCCCCTAACGCACATTAATTCTTGGCTGTCTGCAAACGTTGGAGTCACTGTGGGATGTAACATATTTAGGGAATCTCTTGGGATGTTTAAAAGTCCGGCTTCGGTTTGATCACCTACTTCTGATTTGTGTCAGGTTCATTTGCATCAAACATTTGAATTTTACACACAGAATAGAGACAGTGGAGAAAAGACAGGGCGTCAGAACCTGCTGATGTCAAGCTGCTCAAACGTAATCAATAACTACGCTATATTAATAAATTACTGACCTGTTCCAAAGCTGATTATAGTTGGTCTGATCTGTATAAATTCAGATGATTTCTTTGGTATATACACTTTTTTTTAAAAACTAGTGACAATGTGAAGGTACCATATCATCAGATTTAATCGTTAGAAACACAAAATACAGACTGCTGTTGTGTTTGTTCCATGCAAATGAGATGCAAGTGTGTTTATTATCTTTTTTAGGCCAAATAAAGCAACTCAACATTTTTACTCCTGAAACTAAACAAGTTTGTAACGTCATCATCTGACACAACAGGAGAGAGACGACACCCGCACAAGAGTTATAGGTCTTATTCACCCTTTCAATGAACCTTGAGATGCACTTAGAGGATGTTTGCAGCAGCCGTATATCAAGGCTAACAACACAGGAGATCCACTTCAGGGGAGCCTAGCATCAGTCTGACACTCAGTACTGCCCCCTAGTGGAAGAAGGGTTTAGTATGAATACTGTTGATCACACTGTTACAACTACTACACCTCATATTTTTCAGAGAAAAAATATTATTTTAGTGTTTGGTCTGTAAAATGCCAGAAAATGGGAGTCAATTACAAATTCCCAGAGCCTAACATGATGTCTTCAAATGTCTTGATTTGTCCAATTATCTGTCCAAAGATGTTAAAATTACTGTGATATAAAACAGAGACAAATTACAGAGATTACTGTTTGGTAAATAACTTAAAACTCAATTTGTGGCCAAAATTGTTTGGAAAACTATTTTTAATTGGTTATTAGAGAACGGAGGAATGATAATTATAACGGAAGTGAACATATAAACTCTAACGAGACTAAGAACATGTAGTTAGCAAAGTAAACATGATTGATTTAGAATGAGGGGGACAAAAACTAAACAGTAAGTGATTAAAAGACGATTCGATGCGGCTGACCAGTGAAAATGCTCATTGTTTCTAGTCTTCAGTCTGTCGCCCTTCGTTGTGTTCGCCAAGTGTTCGAGCCCTCTCCTATCTGAATGACAAGGTTCAGTAATCAAAGAATTTGTTGACCCTCCCTCCCCTTCACCGGACTCTCCTCTGCTGCTGCACCTCCCATCCCTCTCCTTCCTCATTTGTCTGTATGTGTCACAGACAAATGTGTGTGTGCACACACTCAGGCCATGTCCACAGAAATGCCTGTGCATGAAGTGACTCAGCAGAGCTCAGTTCAAAGACACAAAAAGACCGCAAAGACACGCAAATCAATATAATTTCTGTCTGAGAGGTGGGGGCCTTTTATCTGTCTGTGTCCAGGGGCCCATTCCCTCATAATCCATCCATGCATAGAGGTGGAAGATTGATGTTTTTGTCCTGGTCTTAATGCTGGAGACAGCACTGACAGCCTATTTTGTTGGTTCTAATATTCTCCACATATCAACCACAACCACAGTTTATACGGTTTATCTGCAAAAACTTTCATCAAGTGTTTATCAGGTGAATCCTGCACCAACATCTGTGCCTGGCACTGATGTTGGTGCAGGATTCTAAAACAAGTTGGCGAAGGCGGGAAGGGAAAGATGGTGGTCATGCTTCAACTATAAAAATGCCAAAAGTTACTAGCATTTTATTTATTTATCTTGGAGATCATGTGCACTGTTAAATATATATCTTACCTGTTAGCAGAGTTAGCTTAAAGCTAATTTTCATCTGCAGGTCCTTTGGCAGGTCACAAGTAAAACATTTGCTACTGACAAATGTTTTGTGTCTGTCTTTGTTCTCAGCTTAACTGAGCCTTCGTGTTTTGTCACCTGGTTTTTAGTATTGTTTTATTTGTGCGCCTGGTGTTGTATCATGCTGTCTGAAACTTGTAATGCTGCCATCATGACCTGGTCTCTTTTGAAAAAGAGACCAGGTTTTTGGAAAGTTAAATTGATAAATTCTAAAATCATCAGGAAACAGAGGGTCAGAACAACACCATGTTACACACAGTATTATATATATCTCACTCACACCATGTCAATAACATTAGCGCTGAATGTTGCTGCTGCACATTTTTCAGTTCTTTAATTATTTTCTCCAGTTTCAACATTTCAGTGCAGATAACAAACTCTCCACTGAAACCAGAGTTGGCATTATTTTTGGGTAAGCAGCTCTTTAAGACACAGGGACTCAGTGAATGTAAAGAAAACTACCACTCACATATTAACACACACACACACACACACACACACAGAGCCTTCTGATTTTAATAGACACTAAGATCACGGAGGGATCAGATAATTATTGCCCTGCATGCCCCTTTGCCCCCTGGTCTCTACCTCCCCTACACACACACACACTTGCTGCACCATCACCAACCTCTACCTATCCGTCTCTCCCTATCAGCTACTCCCTGCTGCCGTTGTTTTGAGAGGTCAGAGCTGTTTGTTTGCTCGGAGGCTCTTCGTCTGATAGTGTGTGTCGGACTACGCCTCCCCCCCTCCCGCCTCATCTTAACCTGAGCCGTTATCAGCCGACTCCCCGGCAACTCCAAGCTTGTCTTTTAAAAGGAACACTTCCCCAGGAAATTATGGACAGACTCAGGGCAGATAGACAGTGTTTCTGTCTGCCACGGCAGAAACCTCAGGACAGACAGGGACGCTCAGGCAGATTCCTTGTCCTCCAGGTTCAAATCCGTCTCATGACCTCTGATTTCCGTGTCAGGCTCTGTCCACACAAGATTCACTGATTTGGCTGAGTATAACTGAGGCTCATCCTTTGCCAGTTTCAACTAAAAAATACACAAAAAAGTAGATCATGAATTTTCCGTGAAATTTTGCACAAGCATTCATGGTTCCCAGAGGATGAATCCTAATACCACTGGTGATCTCCAGACTTTTCTGCTTGAGCCACCACAAGGTTGACTTTTTTTTTTCTTTCTTTTTTTTTTTTTTTAGTGAAACATCTCAACATGAAATCTGGTACAGACCATCATGTTCCCTCCGGGATGGACTGTAAAAACTGTGAGGATCCATCATCAGGTCAGAATCTTCACTTGTCCAATACTTTTGTTTGTTGCTGCAAAACTAATGACACTCCCATGAACCTCAGATTCTCTTTAGATCTGTAATGAAAAACTTTCACAAACCTATATTTCTGTCTTGTAGCTTGTAACTTTTTGTCTTGTCTTGTCACGTTTTCTTTGTTAAGTTGTTTTGTTTTTATCTTTTTATTGTCTGTCTTGAAATAAGAAAGCTAATGTAGATCTAAATGAGAGATTAAAGGCAAGACTGAAACCAAAAATGATGCAAGATGAAAAACAAGATGGACAACTTATCAGACTTATCAGACACTGAAACATTTTCAGGTTTGACAGTGAGAACTAAAGCAGTATTTCAGTTTAGTTGAAATTGTGCTCATTTAATCAGTATTTCCAAACAACACCTCAGACATAAATCCCCTTTTGGTTTTGAGAAACCTCCCTCACCTCAGCACAGAATCATCTGTTTCGTCCTGGCTGGACGTGCAGCCGTCCGTGTGGCCAAAGGAGAAAAGAAAGAAAAAAGAAAAAAGAAAGCTGTGATAAAATTACTCCCCCAACACTGGATCAAACCCAGCGGGGAGGGCAGCACCAACCACCTGATTAAGCAACATGGAGGAAATGAGAGAAGCAAAGGAGTCCATTTTCTTCAGAAGCGGGAAGGAAAAGCCCAGAAGAAAGAATGGGAGGGGATGAACAGGGTGGGGGGTGTGGGTTGTAGGTGGGATAAGTTTTGGAAGCATATGTGTGTGTGTGTGTGTGTGTGTGTGTGTGTGTGTGTGTGTGTGTGTGTGTGTGTGTGTGTGTGTGTGTGTGTGTGTGTGTGTGTGTGTGTGTGTATGGGTGTGTGTGGTGGGGGGGAGGGGGGTGTGCAGGGTTAAAGTCACAGATTTTAAATCAGTTCTTTGGCCTTTAACAGGCGCAACAGAAGCCCAGTGTGAGCGAGCAGAACAAAGAGGGCAGCAGTGGCCTTGACCAATTAACATTCCTGCAGCCTTTATGAGCCGCCTGGACCCGCCCCTTCACTCACACCTCATAAAAGTCACAAACATCAATTCTTGCAAACCATAACTGTCATTATAATCCTATTAAAAACAACCCACTGAGCAATTTACAGTGAACACCAGGGCCAAGTTTGCCAGCAAACGGGAGGGATGGCCTCCACTGGAACGCAAACTGGACCAAACAAATGGCAAAGTTTATTGGGAGTAATTTGACAAAATATGATATGATAGTGACTCCATAAGTTTCCCCGTCCAAGCTGAACAAGAGAGAATGAGGTTAAATCTCCGTTTCTCCGTCCTCTTTTAAATTTAATGGTTCTTGGCAAACATTTCACTGACCGCACAGTGCAGATGTTGTCATTAATCAATGTTTGGCCACTAGAGGGCAGAAAAACACCAAAACAAGCCAACAAATACATAACCATTGCTTATGGAGTTGTAAAAGTCCACCTGAAGAATGTAGGTGCAGTAATGACCATCTTTTAGCTCTGTTTTGATCTCCAGCAGAATGTCTGCCTCTTTAGCTGCCAAATGCTCCACTGTATTCACCAGCAACTCGCTAACTTTTTCTGCCTGTTGCTTGGTGCTGGGTCGGCAGCGTAAAGAAGGTTTTCAAATATTTTGACATGGCCTTTCTTGGCCAAATCTGTGGCCTTTCTTTTACTGGTCCAGGATTTTTTTTTTTTCTTTTTAACGCGGAATTTGACATAATTCGACCGCAATGTTGTTTTTCGTGTGGAAGAGGAACGTGTGTCTGGGGGAAACTGGACGGAGGGAAGCAAATCTGTGTGGCACAACAAGCCCCTTCCACAGACTGAGCCCCTCCCCATTCAAAACAACGTTACCATGGCGGAGCGGCTGCCCACGGCTCAGTGTTCGTCGGCGAAAAAGCTGCGAAACTCGAGGCTAACCCCTCAGTACAGAGCCGAGCAGTTCCCGGACGACTTCTGTGAGTCAGGCGAACCGTTGTTTTGCAGATTCTGTCAACGCTCCGTTGCCTGGAAACGTAAAAATACGTGCAGTGACCACACAGCGCTAGCAAGCTAATGCTAGCAAGACCGCGTCCCCACAGACGCTCATTACTGCGTCTACATTAAAGTCATCGGACTCAAGAAAAGAGTTTATTGAAGAGTGTGTTCTGAGGCGGACATCCCCTTGGAACAGACGACAAAACTGCGTCCGTTTCTGCAGAAGCACCGCAAACAGGGAGGACAATGTTAGCAGCTTTCGCCAGATACACCTCCTCCGAGTGTTTGAGCGACACATCTTCTCTGTTGCAAGAGACTGCAGCGTCCTAACCATCGTCATTGGTAAGTTAATGTGAATTTAACAGCCTGTAGTACAATGGTCCACACGTCCCTCAATATCATATAATTTTCACTTTTTATCGTTACATGTATAACGATGTAATAGGATAACTGAATATAGGTTATTAAAAATAAATGATGATTAATAGCTGATTCATCAGAATCGGAAAACAGCTGATCCCACGGGGGAGTCTTTCTGACATGCACATACAATAAGATTAAAAAGCATTACTTTCTGGACGTGTAAATCAGGATATAATATTGTGATAGAAGTGGAAATACTGTCCATTTCCTTTCCATATTTTTTTCTTTTCTTTTTTAACTGATATTTTTAAATTTACACGTTCAAAATAAAAGAAATCAAAATCATGTCAGTACAGCCACATAATATATATTTTTAGTGTTGTTATTATTTTCTATATCATATATATATTTCTATATATCAGTAAATGAAACAGACATTTAGAACTACATGTGCACATGTTTTTTTCTTCTTTTATCACAGGAGTTGAAAACCTATACTTTCTTGGAGAGGCCTGAGTGCAAGATTCCCAAGATTTGCAGAGATGGCTGTGCCCTCCGTCTGCATGCCCCCATTTTCAGCAGAGCGCTTTCAAAGCAACATCAGGCAACTTACAGAGGCAGTGTCCTCTATATGACTTTTTTTTTTTTTTTTAATGTGAAAATGAATTGTTCTCCTGTGTGGACAGGTGACACGACCAGTATAAGGTGAGACATGATATCGTTGTGAAGAATATGGCTCCCTCTAATGGATAAGTTGTGTTTTACTTAGTATTTACTATTTAACGTAAATTCAAAGCAAATAAGTTAAAGTTTCCATACAGTGTGTCTGTATTTCACACATTCTTAGGTTTGTGTATTTATTAATTGTTATTTTCGAATGGTATTCTGTATGAATACACAAAGAAATAACAGCATACAACAGACTTTTGAATTCATTTTATTGATATTAAATCAATTATTATATTTAATTATAAAAATCAATCAATCAGTTGTTGCACTCAATTTGTTTTCCCATGTAGTCATAAAAGTTCAATTAATTTTAGTTTAATTCATAAAGTGATAACATTGGCAGACATATCAAAAACAATATAAGCTTATACAACATGTATAAAGCAGGTTTACTGATAATAAACATGTGCTGTGGGCTTGATTATAGAACCAACAGGGTCACATTTTTTCCAAAGTTATAGATGAGGGACAAACTTCACAGACCTCACTCTGTGCAGTAATCATTTCTAAGATTCATCTCTGACAAATCAAGTTGGTATCTTCCAAAATTACATTTTTTTTTTTTTTACTTTGATGTATTCCCTCTTTGTGTTACTGTTTTCCCACTGCGACATATCAAGGAAACAGTCTTGGTAAATAAAAAAACAAAAAAACAACAACTTTAGAAGATATCCACATGATGTGATCTGTTTAACACAAACTGTCAACATGTCGCAGTTCATTTCAACTGAAGTTTGAAATTAAAATTTGCATGAGAAGAGGACTGTGGATTTTGTCCCCAGTTACTGGCCAGTAAGGAGAGGAGGACATATTTTTAAACTGTAACCATGGTTATTTTTTTAGCCTCAGCAGAAAAAATAAAAAGGGACGGACAAGGCAAGGCACTGGTCATGATACAAAACAACTTGTCTAGTGTAAAAAGTTAGTTAACTTCCCTTCTGTGGTTTGTTGAAATATCCGACTGCCCTGGTGGTGATGACGAGCGCGGGAAGGTCAGGTGTTTTTGGCACTGACCAGAACGACGTGGAGCTTTCTTCTCTTCATCTCTCTGGACATCTGACACCAGGTGCACGAGGTGCAGAAGGTCGCACATACGCAGTCATTGAACATGGTGCCCTGCAGACAAAACACGGTGATGTTGGTCAGCAGTAAGGATAATAATCACAGACCAACCTGATGATCTGCACAAATCATTCACATGGAGGATAATGTGGAACATTTGAAAAATAATAGGCAGTTGTTTCAGGAACAGGAAACTGCTGTTTGATCTAATGATCACAGCTGCTGTTCTGCTCAGATTATTGTAGGCTTCACTGTCTCCCCATGTAAGTTACACTTACAGACGCACTGGGTCTTTAAAGAGACCAGAACTCAAACCGTTCAACCCACAAAGTGCAGAAAAAAAAATGTGTCCTTACTTTGATACCGTAACGCTGCCGCATGGAGACCCTCATGGACATCGTGATGGGCGGGATGAGGCAGGTGAAAAAGTCCAGCAGAGGGAGGCAGAGACACTCACCGTACTTGTCGCTGATACCACAAGCGAAGCAGGGACAGCACCAGAAAGCAAAACAGCCTTAACCAGTAAAAAAAACCAAAAACAATACACAGACAAGGAACAGATGAAGACACTGATACTGAGAGAAGACACGCCTACAAACCCACACACACACAAGATATAGGGAAGTGAATGAGACATCTTTGTTCTTGGTTATATGTTTTTCCGTAACATCACTGAGGAAATATTTATCCTGCGCTGTGACCATGTGACCTTTCTCAGGTTCAGGTAGAACTATGCCTCTTGCATCAGATTTTTTCACACAAGTTTGATTATAAATGAGCTGTGAGACTAACTGACTTCGTACAGTAAACCTCTGGGTTTTTTTTTTTTTTTTTTTTTTTTTTTTTATTAATCGCTGGTGATAACAAATTTTTTTCACTGGTCTGAGTGAAAATAAGTCACAGAAGCGCAGACACTTACAGTCAGGCAGGTCTTGTAAGCAGTCACATATCCCAGATCCCCACTCATCTGAGTCTCGGACCTCCATCAGAGGCTGAGGCTGGTTGATGACCAGCGTGGAAGACATGGTGCTGTCTAACGGGGGGACCAGGATGTAGCGTTCATGTTAAACATATTCACTGATGTCACATGTAAAAAAAATATGAGCACATGCAAAGTTCGTACAACAAATGTCTGTGAGTTTGCTCAGTAAGGTGTTGTGGTTTTAGATGGGGGGGGGGGGGTAATTTTATTTTGATCACTCAAAATAAAATTATCTTGATAAAAAAAAAATCATTCCTGCTTGCAAATAAAAATTTTCTGTGCTTTGATGCCTTTCTGCAGATATTCTTACTGCTCTGCTTTAGTTTTAGGTCCCAATTTTTTTTACTAAATTATTAATTAATTTCTAATTCATTATTATCACCCATTCATAATTAATTTCTAATTATTGTTATTATGTTTGTGTGAATGAATTGAGTACACAAACATATTTCCAAATGAAAAAAAGAAGATATGACAAAATATCTATCTCAGAATATCCCCTCGACTCAGTGTTAGTGATTACACAGTACACGTTAGACTCACCTTTGGGGATGAATATAGACAAAGTGCATAGTGCACAACAAAAAAGCATAAAATTATCACGACATGAAAAAAAAGGTTAGTTTCAGAGCAAATGAATACGAACGGTAATGAATTTGTACACACGTAGTTGAGCTGTGATCCTAAAGAGCCTGGCAGTTGTCTCACCTGTGTGTTTGTGTGATGAGAGAGGTCTGTGCTGGTCGTCCTGTCACAGCTGATGTCTGCACTGAGAAGCTATCATTTCCCAGTCAGATCAAAAATACCTGCAGACAACAGAACACCTGAGGGGACAAACCGGACAGACTGGTCCATCCTGCACTCCTTAAGCATCGCTTTTATTTATTCTAAACAGAGAAGGATCAAACTGAGGGTGAGGCCATGACAGGATCCATTTCCAAACCCATGTCTTGGTCTGACATGCAAAAACTACACGACGCTGTTTTCCTGAAAGCTTCTATTTATTCAGATGAATGCTGCTCAACATCTGTCCCCATCAGTCGACCTGACTTTGATTTCTCTGGTTAAAAATCATGATTGGTGTGAATGTGTCTAAACTGACTGTAGAACATCAGCACAAAGTGGCAGATCTGGGACATGGATTTTGTTAATTTTACTCATTTTAATCTCAGTCTCTGTACAGAGATATAAAAACATTGCACCACTTTTTCCTCAGCTATGTAATGAGCACAGTCATTATTTACTCACCATGAGAAGTTTCTTATCAGGAAACAAGAGAAACTCTTAAACTCTTCCTGGTGAACTCTTGTTCATAGAAAATTATAATACAGCGCAGCTATATTTCTCCTTTACTGTGCACAGTAAATAACACTGACTGGGATCTAACCTGTGACGTTCAGATCACACAGCAATTGAATAACTGAACAGATGGTTTTGGGACAAAGAGGCAGCCTGTTTGTCCTCCTTTGGAAAATCTGGGCAGGAGTCATGACTAAATAAACCTCTCCCATCCTTTAACAATTACTGTTAAGAAACATTTTCAAGGTACAACAGAAACTGCAAAGCACAAACCACAGTAAAGGCTGTGAATGTTCTGTGAATGTTAGAGAACAACACTCAGAAAACGCTTCAATAGGCAAAAGAAGAGCATGAAGCGATGTTTGAAAAAAATGAATAGCAGACGAACAGTAATGAATACAACAAAATGGAATAAAAGAGAAAAAAGAAAGAGAAACTGAACTCCACAGGCACAGAGCTGCCCTGCCCTGAATTCTTGACCTGCCAACAAAATGCCACAGAGATTACCTGCTTTACACCTTCATCTCGAACACAGTGACACCTTAACTCACAGTTCCTCACATCTCAGCTGGAAAGACGTGAGAACTGAAGTCCAGCTGATCAGCAGTCAGTGCCTCATTTACTTATCAGCGTCAGTAGATCTGATAAACTACCAGCAGTTTACTTTTATTTCATATTCTTTGTAACGTGGTAGTTCTTTCTTTCACTGCCGACGCCCTCATGAAAAGATTATCTTCAGCAGCTTCCTCGTGTATTTAAGTGCTTTTCTTTTTTCCATTCCTGATGCTGCTGCAAAATGTTTTATTTAGGGCTCATTATTGTTGGAGTTGAAAAAAACATTGAATTATCTTTTTGATTTATCTTTATCTTTCTCTTTTTATATTAAAGCATGTTCGATGTCCGGCAGCGTCTCTGGGATTGATTCAAGGTAAGCAGCAGCTGCCATTTTCAATGGAAAGAAAGAAAGAAAGTGTCACCCTATTGATGTGTTTTAAATCGTTTTTGTACAACTTAGTTTTAGATTTGGTCTTTTCAAGGATTGTGTTCACAATAAGAGACGTACAGACACAGAAAGGCTGTGGTTGCTGTAGTGTAATGTCAGGACTGTGGCTTTTCCTGATTCTGCCTGTGCTTCTGCAGCTTTCCCATTACCTTTGACCCAGATCAGTGACTACCATGACCCAGCACGAGCCAAGCAAACTGACCCTCATGCACCACGATCCAGCTCCTGCTTTCCTCCTGTGAACTTTGATCCAGAGAGTTCTATGAATGGAAGGTGAGCTGCAGGTCAACATGTGAACCGCAGCTTTTAGAGGCTACTGATCACATGATTTAGTGAAATCCTTAAATGTTTGGAATAGTTGGAAGTAGGTGGGATTACAACAGCCCTATGCTCTTGACTTGTGCCTTTGAATTTATTCTTATGTGCCACAGACAATGCTAACAGAGCAGAAGATGAAAAGTATAAAGATACATGGGCTGTATTTTGGGACAGCAAATATTGATTCAACGTGGGAACTGATCGTGTCAAACAATAAGCATATATTTTCATTCTAGGTAAAGGTTAATCACACGGTAAACAGAGGAGAAATTTTACATTAACTTTTTTTTTTTTTTAATTTCGTTATATTTCATTTCTGTAACACATTTTAACTTTAAATTCTTTTTATTTTTTCAAAGCTTAAATTTCCTCATATAATGGTTCTTGCACAAGGCCCACATTGAACCAGACTTACAGGTAATGATGTTTTGAACCCTGCAACTTTGTTTCAAGAACTGTTTTTCTATATGTGGTCCCACACACGCACCTCAAACCGAACCCTGGTGTCCTATGGTCCTCCTGCTTTGTCCACAGCAGATAAACCTGCTGAACTCAGGAGATGATGACCAGAGAGCAAATTTCTGATCAGAGCAAACAGACAGCAGATCAGCAGCCCTTCAGACTGAGGTTACAGTCCATGTCCTGTCAATATGATGTAGACATTTTCTCTGACATCCCAAAAAGGCTTTCCCCAGAGGCGGCCAAGTTCAGCTGCAAGCCGACGAGATTAGAAGATAAATTTTAAATGAAACGACGCAGCTACAGCAAACACGTCTCCTAAAAACTACACTTACATACTAATCTGCAACAGCAAATATGCTTTGAGAGAAATGTCACATTGGACGAATCTGCTAAACTTTCAGTGATTCTCACACTAACTGGGGCATCATTAACATTTTTGAGTTTCTTTTCAGGCAACTTAAAGCACATGGTTAAAGTTTTGGTTAGATATTAAAAATGGGAATACTGACTTCAGACAAGAGGCAGGATGTGTTTGCTCAACACTTAAAAACAGGTTAGCAAACAGTTTTCTATGTCTACATGTGCATCTTCCAGACACAGAGCAACATTAGCATTTATTTGAAGTCTTGCCTCTGGCCACCTGAAGACTGTAAGTCCAATATTCACTCTCCTCTCAGGTCTGTTTTATCCCCAGCAACTCGTGAGAAGAATATGTGGCTCTTTGGATCCTCAATGTTCCAGGGCAGGTAACATACAGAGGGCTGATCAGAGCTTTCTTTACTGAAAGCAGCTGCTAGGAAAAAAAACTTTCTCAGGCTGGAGAAGAAGTTCTGAAAGTGCTGTGGATTAAAGCCTAACAGCTGCTACTCACATGTGAATCAATGCATCGCCATAACAACTGAGTAAACATCTTCTGATGAGTACCACATGATACGGGTGACAGCCTGGGGAAAAACTCATAAGCTGGCTTTCAGTTGGGAAAGAGAGAGAGAGAGAGAGAGGAAAAGGAGAGAGGCGGTCAGACAGAGCAGTCAGTCCTGAAACGAGGAAGAGGAGAGAAGAGAGACGTGGATCTCACACTGAAATCCGGTACCACCTACTTTTCAGAAATGTTCATGTATGCATCAACTTTGATTCCTCTTTTGTGCTTGGCAGGTTACATATTATTCAGATCGGCTTCCATAACCGAACTAAAAACAATGAGCTGAAAGCTGCTGAAAGCTTAATAGAGCTGATTGATGAAACGGTTTTATTTCCCTTTAAGCTTAAAGGTTGTAAAAATCATTTTTCACACTGTCTCACAGCATCATTGTATCCACTTGTTTCAGCACTTAATTGAAGCCATGTGATGTTTACACTGAGTGAAACATTCACGGATGGGGCCGATCCGATCCACGGCATTGGGTTCCGATACCAACATAATTCACGGATCTGAAATTTCCAGAAATATCCAACCTGCGGAGATTTCCGATCCCTGAAACATTTCTGTGTTTTCATGTTGTCTGCTGAAATGACTCCACAGGTGATTCCCTGCCGGCTGCTCTGCTAACTGCCTGCAAAATGTGGAATGGATTTCCTGAACGGAG
Organism: Toxotes jaculatrix; assembly: GCF_017976425.1. Classification (NCBI taxonomy): domain Eukaryota; kingdom Metazoa; phylum Chordata; class Actinopteri; family Toxotidae; genus Toxotes; species Toxotes jaculatrix. Next base: position 24,519,203 of record NC_054405.1, on the reverse strand, counting down.
ACGTGTCTCAATGAGACGCGGAGACGCCGCCGTTCAGGAAATCCATTCCACGGTTTGCAGCCAGCTAGCAGGCGAGCATTGAGCAGCACCGTGGCTAAACAACTTTTCAGCGCAACATGTCGCTGTGTGGAAGTATTTTGCACTAGAAACACAACATAGCAACACAGCAACGTGCAACGTGCAATGTTTGCCGTTGTACCGAGGGTCGGAAGCTCCGTCGCGACCTATAGTGGTAATAAGTAGCGATTAGCTCGATGCTAACAATATGGAGAATCCCAATGACGGGCTAGCGCATTAGCATCGGTCGCAGTATTAACTGTTACACACAAATGATAAACCAAAGCGGGACACCCTAACAGGTAAGTCATACACCAACAATATATTAGTCACAGACTTATGTTCCTTCTAGGTGCAGCAGGAAGAAAATGAACCGCGAGTGAGCTTCCGCTCCTCGGGATGTTTGAGATTAGAAAAACCTTGATCAGATCAAGTAGCCCTTTTTATTTCTATTTTATTTGTAGAGGGGTAGTCTAAAAGAAGGTTACCCTTTATGGGTATCTCTCGAATTGAATAAATATTGACCGTTAACAGGATTTTCTGTTTTTCTGACCTCAGGTTGCCTTTTGGGACATAGATGCATACATCCATACATATCATACTTGCCTGTAGAGAAGATTTATTACAGCATCACATAAAATCAACAGTAATGATAATAATAATATTAAAGCAAACAGAGCTCTGGTAGAATAGAATAGCATTGGTCCAAATTCAGGTATCAGGAAAAATGTGGATCGGAGCATCCCTTGTTCAAATCCAGAAACTATCAATCCATCCAAAATATTTTTATGTCTTGTGCATAATTTTATGCAAATTTTCCCAAAATTCATGCTGACATATTTGGTGTCACTGACATTTGAAATAAAGCTCAGTTAGTTTGAACAAAGTTTTAGCTGCACAGCATGAGTGTGGTGTGTGGTGTTTAAGAGATAAATAGATTTCCATCACAACAGTTTCTACAAATTGTATTATTTTAATATTTTTTAAATGAGATGAGACACCCAGTGACTGTATTTAACTTAGACGTAAATTGGTAAATGTTGTGTTGTGAATATCTAATGTAACAAGATTTTTGGCATTAAAAATTACAGCACATCAAAAAGTGCACTGATTATTCTGGGACTGCAGCCGTAATATATCACGTTATGGCAATATATAATGTTTCTTATTCTCTTCTTAGTCCTCTTATTATTCATCTTTTTCACACTCTTCCCCCAACACTGCAGGGTTACCTCTGCAGCCACCAGCCCTGGGTTTCCACTTTCCAGCTGCCATATCCTGCTCTCTCTCTCAGGACGTCCTCAGTCAGCCTGGGCTCTGCAGCTGCTGTCAGGGTCTCCAGACCCAGAGGACAGATTTATTATTTACTCTTGTTTGAACCTCTTCAACAACAGCTTCAGGAGCCACAGGTTAGTTCAGCTTGGTTGGTTCACTTGAAGACTGAAGCATGAAGAAACGATCATGTGTTTTCTAGGAACTGTTGCTTTCACATCTGCCTTTCTATGTATTGGTCTCCCTGGTGAAATCCTTTCATGGGATCTCTGACTCCCAAAAGTGAAGACTTTATGAACACACCTCAAAGCACTAACAGCCCACAGAGATTATCACCTACTCTGCAGTTTGTAGCTGGCTGGTGAATCCTGGACTCAGGTTCATCAGGGCAGAAACATGACACAGCATTAATGCCAATGTTGCATCATGTCTGCAGGTGTATGAATTGGCAACATGTTAACATGTTCACTATAACAACTTATAACTTTCTAAACAACTTTATGGGTCAGTGTTGTGTTTTCAGCTTTTTTGAACTGATCCCTGTTCAACAGTTTTAACAGCTGCTTTTTTCCATTTGAACTTGAAAAATTATAATAAAACCACAAAAGTCAAAAAGCAAAGATTAGAAAAAGTATTTTTTAAAATCCTGTTATCATTTCACAATCTCCCAGACTTTGTGACCATTGGTGGGGTCCTGATCCTTAACTAATCTCATCTGACATCATTTCCTCTAATCTGCATTAAAATGCGATTTACAAATGTTTCAGAGCAACTGAAGATTTATTTCTTCACACCAGGTGTTGCTGTCGCTGAGGTAGGGACTCGAGTGAACAGGAGAATGGAGGGCAGCAGCCAGCCAGAGGCCGTGCCTCCTGGCCTGAGTAGGATGTCAGCCATACTGTCAGACCCCCCTGAGAAGCTGCACAGCCAGACAGACTCTTTTCTCACTGCAGCTCGGCTTGTCCGCAGAGGATGGATGGAGGAGGGGAAGAATACAGGGTGGCAGTTCTCCCGTTTTGACTGCTCAGAACGTCAGTCATATGGAAATCAGGGTCCGAAGCATGCTGAGATCTGCTTGAAGGACCCCTGGAGCAGCCGGGTTTGTGTCGTGAACAGCAGGAAGACAGCTGAGGACAGAGAGGTGGACTCTGAAAAAAAGACAGATGAAGTAAGACAGAAAGCTGAAGGTGCATCCTCACCTCACAGACAGGCAGAGAGATCGAAAGAAGTGCGTATCTGGACAACTGGTTGTCGGGTCCCATGCAGACAGCCCAGGAGATTTAAGGCCCCGATACTACCAGTCATTGCTGAGATATAGACAAGTTTCATTGATGCCACAATGAATTAAAGGCAAGTGTGTGTAAAAAAACACAACTTGGTTACACTTCTTCTGCTACGTGATAAGGGTAGTAGAATCTAGCCCTTAGATCCTGTGTTAAATGGTGGATGTTGAATCCCATGAATGCTGTTGTGATTCTGTGAAAGCACAATCTATCTATGATTTAATGTGTTGATGCGGATTTTCTTCTGTTCATTAAAACTCTAATATGTACAAATGCAACTGTGGGTTGGTGAAGACTGACAGATGTGGTTCAACAGAAAAACAAACATCGCGCCGTGCAGTTTAAGGTAAGGTTCTTTTTCATTTTTTTCAAGTTCAATTATTTCGGTTACATACATCTTATAAAATAAACAAGGATCATTTCACACAATGTCACAGTCAATAACCAAAAAAGGAATAGGCTGAAGCACAAGGCTTATTGCCTATCCTATACATATGTGTAGGTATAGGATTCTTAAGAGTAGTGCTAATAAACAGAACAAAACTAAACTGACCAGCTTTGTTTTGGGCCATAAATCTTTTCGCCTGATCAACATTATTCACTAAGCTAAAGTTGAAGAAATAGTTTTTAGTTATTTCACTGAATTCCAAAAACATTTTTAATAGGACACACTGGTCAATTTAAATGAAAAAATAATAATACGGATACAATTAACAGTAGTGGTTATGGTATTAACCATAAAATTAACCACCGTGACCTTAATAAATACAGTGAATATTTACATTAATATTTAAGCCAACAAATGTAGGAACTCAAATGAATAAACAGTGTCATCTAGTGGCTGTAAGTGGACACAGCAGCTGAACCCAAAGACGCAGCAATTAGCAATCAACTTGCTTATACTGAACTATATGGCACTCTCTAATGCCCTAAAACATTTAATCTACAATATAAAAATAGTTAACAACAAGCGTTAACATTAAGGGGGAAGCATTTAACTTCATTGAATTACATTAAAAAGAATATTACCCTTGACATCACATAACATTAAACCAGAGCAATAATCAGAATTTCAAACGTTTTCGCTCTGCTTGTATTCCAGGTGCAATTTCACCTTGGTTTGAATCGCTGCTTCTGTCCTCTGGACATTTCACTGGATTCAACGGACGAAAGTTCAAACAGCGCCACCCTGCCGTTGGAATCCACATTGTGGTCAGAGAGAGTATTACATCCGCTCTGATAATCGCTATCATAGAGAATCAAAGGGAAAAAAAGTTTTAAACGGTTGAATCTCACTAACGCCGGTTTTCGAACAAACGGTTCCAAACCGGCCAAGTACATCCAAAGCTGTTTTCCTTTTAAAGTAAAAAAAAAAAAAGTAATATGAAATAAAAACTATCTCGTGATCGCTTCCCCGTGTTTCGTGGTCCGTAAGTAAACGTGAACGTACAAAATCACCACTGGTTAGATGAATTTTGACTTTCTTATATTATTCGTTGTGGTCCTTGTTTAAGTAGCTGTATTAAAGAACAAAAAAAAAAAAATGTGTTTCCGCCCGGTTTCGAACCGGGGACCTTTCGCGTGTGAGGCGAACGTGATAACCACTACACTACGGAAACCATAGTGAAGTATGACGCACATGTATTAATGTCAGTCTCCAGTACGGTGTAACTCATACTGAATGGCCAAGAGTAAAGGCACAATTTGTGTTCTGCCTTACAGCAACTCGTTCTCGTTGTGTGTGTGTGTGTGTGTGTGTGTGTTCATTCATGCTGGACACATGTGAACTGCCTTAACACAAAATTCATGCGAAGCCCTATTGTAACGGATATAACTGTGGCTTTATCTCCCATATACTTCATCCAATGTTGATGAAAAAGATCAGGCATGATAAGCATGTGATTATGAACAGATTGATATGCTAATATGCTGATAGAATCATAGCGCCACCTACTGGCTGTATGCATTATTTTTAGCGCTATTTTCCACATTACACACATTGTATTTTAATGAAGTCCTCTTAGGGACTTAATCTGATACATTTGAAATGTTGTCTCATGGTTCAGAGGACATTGATGAGTAAAAGTTAGCAAAAGCTTTGATAAAAATTACACGGTGTGGGCGGGGCGGCACCCAGAAATTCACCCTATGCCAAAATACAGAAAATGGATGTATTAGTGGGTGTTTCTCCCACATACTTAATCTATTTAAGTACTTAACATTTTGAGGTCTTTCAAAAATATGACTTTTTTTGTCCAATTTTGACACCTTACTATACTAAGACGTTTTTTATGACATTTTGAGGTCAAAAAATTTTTTGACTTTTTTTTGGCTGATTTTGACGACTTACTATACTATGACGTTTTTTATGAAGTTTTGAGGTAAAAAAAAATATGACTTTTTTTGTCCGATTTTGACGCCTTACTATACTATGACTTTTTTATGAAGTTTTGAGGTCAAAAAAAATTTTGACTTTTTTTGTCCGATTTTGATGCCTTACTATACTATGACGTTTTTTATGACATTTTAAGGTCAAAAAAATTTTTGACACTTTTTGGCCGATTTTGACGCCATACTATACTCTGACGTTTTTTATGAAGTTTTGAGGTAAAAAAAAATTGGACTTTTTTTGTCCGATTTTGACGCCTTACTATACTATGACGTTTTTATGAAGTTTTGAGGTCAAAAAAAATTTTGACTTTTTTTGTCCGATTTTGATGCCTTACTATACTATGACGTTTTTTATGACATTTTGAGGTCAAAAAAGATTTTGACTTTTTTTGCCCAAAAAAAACGCCATACTATACTATGACGTTTTTTATGACATTTTGAGGTCAAAAAAATTTTTGACTTTTTTTGTCCGATTTTGACGACTTGCTATACTATGACGTTTTGAGGTCCAAAAAATTTTTGACTTTTTTTGTCCGATTTTGACGCCTTATTATACTATGACGTTTTTTATGACTTTTGGAGGTAAAAAAAAATTTTTGACTTTTTTTGCCCGAAAAAAACGCTATAGTATACTATGACGTTTTTTATGACATTTGGAGGTCGAAAAAAATTTTGACTTTTTTTGCCCGAAAAAAACGCCATACTATACTATGACGTTTTTTATGACTTTTGGAGGTCGAAAAAAATTTTGACTTTTTTTGTCCGATTTTGACGCCTTACTATACTATGACGTTTTTTATGACTTTTGGAGGTCGAAAAAAATTTTGACTTTTTTTGCCCGAAAAAAACGCCATACTATACTATGACGTTTTTTATGACTTTTGGAGGTCGAAAAAAATTTTGACTTTTTTTGACCGATTTTGACGCCTTACTATACTATGACGTTTTTTATGACTTTTGGAGGTCGAAAAAAATTTTGACTTTTTTTGCCCGTAAAAAACGCCATACTATACTATGACGTTTTTTATGACTTTTGGAGGTCGAAAAAATTTTTGACTTTTTTTGCCCGAAAAAAACGGCATACTATACTATGACGTTTTTTATGACTTTTGGAGGTCGAAAAAATTTTTGACTTTTTTTGCCCGAAAAAAACGGCATACTATACTATGACGTTTTTTATGACTTTTTGAGGTCGAAAAAAATTTTGACTTTTTTTGACCGATTTTGACGCCTTACTATACTATGACGTTTTTTATGACTTTTTGAGGTCGAAAAAATTTTTGACTTTTTTTGCCCGAAAAAAACGCCATACTATACTATGACGTTTTTTATGACTTTTGGAGGTCGAAAAAAATTTTGACTTTTTTTGACCGATTTTGACGCCTTACTATACTATGATGTTTTTAATGACTTTTGAGGTCGAAAAAATTTTTGACTTTTTTTGCCCGAAAAAAACGCCATACTATACTATGACGTTTTTTATGACTTTTGGAGGTCGAAAAAATTTTTGACTTTTTTTGCCCGAAAAAAACGCCATACTATACTATGACGTTTTTTATGACTTTTGGAGGTCGAAAAATTTTTTTGACTTTTTTTGCCCGAAAAAAACGGCATACTATACTATGACGTTTTTTATGACTTTTGGAGGTCGAAAAAAATGTTGACTTTTTTTGTCCGATTTTGACGCCTTACTATACTATGACGTTTTTTATGACTTTTGGAGGTCGAAAAAAATTTTGACTTTTTTTGCCCGAAAAAAACGCCATACTATACTATGACGTTTTTTATGACTTTTGGAGGTCGAAAAAAATTTTGACTTTTTTTGACCGATTTTGACGCCTTACTATACTATGACGTTTTTTATGACTTTTGGAGGTCGAAAAAATTTTTGACTTTTTTTGCCCGAAAAAAACGCCATACTATACTATGACGTTTTTTATGACTTTTGGAGGTCGAAAAAAATGTTGACTTTTTTTGACCGATTTTGACGCCTTACTATACTATGACGTTTTTTATGACTTTTGGAGGTCGAAAAAAATTTTTGACTTTTTTTGCCCGAAAAAAACGCCATACTATACTATGACGTTTTTTATGACTTTTGGAGGTCGAAAAAAATGTTGACTTTTTTTGTCCGATTTTGACGCCTTACTATACTATGACGTTTTTTATGACTTTTGGAGGTCGAAAAAAATTTTGACTTTTTTTGTCCGATTTTGACGCCTTACTATACTATGACGTTTTTTATGACTTTTGGAGGTCGAAAAAAATTTTGACTTTTTTTGCCCGAAAAAAACGCCATACTATACTATGACGTTTTTTATGACTTTTGGAGGTCGAAAAAAATTTTGACTTTTTTTGCCCGTAAAAAACGCCATACTATACTATGACGTTTTTTATGACTTTTGGAGGTCGAAAAAAATTTTGACTTTTTTTGCCCGAAAAAAACGGCATACTATACTATGACGTTTTTTATGACTTTTGGAGGTCGAAAAAAATTTTGACTTTTTTTGCCCGTAAAAAACGCCATACTATACTATGACGTTTTTTATGACTTTTGGAGGTCGAAAAAAATTTTGACTTTTTTTGCCCGAAAAAAACGGCATACTATACTATGACGTTTTTTATGACTTTTTGAGGTCGAAAACATTTTTGACTTTTTTTGTCCGATTTTGACGCCTTACTATACTATGACGTTTTTTATGACTTTTGGAGGTCGAAAAAAATGTTGACTTTTTTTGCCCGAAAAAAAACGCCATACTATACTATGACGTTTTTTATGACTTTTGGAGGTCGAAAAAAATTTTGACTTTTTTTGTCCGATTTTGACGCCTTACTATACTATGACGTTTTTTATGACTTTTGGAGGTCGAAAAAAATTTTGACTTTTTTTGACCGATTTTGACGCCTTACTATACTATGATGTTTTTAATGACTTTTGAGGTCGAAAAAAATTTTGACTTTTTTTGCCCGAAAAAAACGCCATACTATACTATGACGTTTTTTATGACTTTTGGAGGTCGAAAAAAATTTTGACTTTTTTTGCCCGAAAAAAACGCCATACTATACTGACGTTTTTTATGACTTTTGGAGGTCGAAAAAAATTTTGACTTTTTTTGGCCGTAAAAAACGCCATACTATACTATGACGTTTTTTATGACTTTTGGAGGTCGAAAAAAATGTTGACTTTTTTTGCCCGAAAAAAACGGCATACTATACTATGACGTTTTTTATGACTTTTTGAGGTCGAAAAAAATTTTGACTTTTTTTGACCGATTTTGACGCCTTACTATACTATGACGTTTTTTATGACTTTTGGAGGTCGAAAAAATTTTTGACTTTTTTTGTCCGATTTTGACGCCTTACTATACTATGACGTTTTTTATGACTTTTGGAGGTCGAAAAAATTTTTGACTTTTTTTGTCCGATTTTGACGCCTTACTATACTATGACGTTTTTTATGACTTTTGGAGGTCGAAAAAATTTTTGACTTTTTTTGCCCGAAAAAAACGCCATACTATACTATGACGTTTTTTATGACTTTTGGAGGTCGAAAAAAATTTTGACTTTTTTTGACCGATTTTGACGCCTTACTATACTATGACGTTTTTTATGACTTTTGGAGGTCGAAAAAATTTTTTGACTTTTTTTGCCCGAAAAAAACGCCATACTATACTATGACGTTTTTTATGACTTTTGGAGGTCGAAAAAAATGTTGACTTTTTTTGCCCGAAAAAAACGCCATACTATACTATGACGTTTTTTATGACTTTTGGAGGTCGAAAAAATTTTTGACTTTTTTTGTCCGATTTTGACACCTTACTATACTATGACTTTTTTATGACTTTTTGAGGTCGAAAAAAATTTTGACTTTTTTTGTCCGATTTTGACGCCTTACTATACTATGACGTTTTTTATGACTTTTGGAGGTCGAAAAAAATTTTGACTTTTTTTGACCGATTTTGACGCCTTACTATACTATGACGTTTTTTATGACTTTTGGAGGTCGAAAAAATTTTTGACTTTTTTTGCCCGAAAAAAACGCCATACTATACTATGACGTTTTTTATGACTTTTGGAGGTCGAAAAAAATTTTGACTTTTTTTGACCGATTTTGACGCCTTACTATACTATGACGTTTTTTATGACTTTTGGAGGTCGAAAAAAATTTTTTGACTTTTTTTGCCCGAAAAAAACGGCATACTATACTATGACGTTTTTTATGACTTTTGGAGGTCGAAAAAAATGTTGACTTTTTTTGCCCGAAAAAAACGCCATACTATACTATGACGTTTTTTATGACTTTTGGAGGTCGAAAAAATTTTTGACTTTTTTTGTCCGATTTTGACGCCTTACTATACTATGACGTTTTTTATGACTTTTTGAGGTCGAAAAAAATTTTGACTTTTTTTGTCCGATTTTGATGCCTTACTATACTATGACGTTTTTTATGACATTTTAAGGTCAAAAAAATTTTTGACACTTTTTGGCCGATTTTGACGCCATACTATACTCTGACGTTTTTTATGAAGTTTTGAGGTAAAAAAAAATTGGACTTTTTTTGTCCGATTTTGACGCCTTACTATACTATGACGTTTTTTATGACATTTTGAGGTCAAAAAAGATTTTGACTTTTTTTGCCCAAAAAAAACGCCATACTATACTATGACGTTTTTTATGACATTTTGAGGTCAAAAAAATTTTTGACTTTTTTTGTCCGATTTTGACGACTTGCTATACTATGACGTTTTGAGGTCCAAAAAATTTTTGACTTTTTTTGTCCGATTTTGACGCCTTATTATACTATGACGTTTTTTATGACTTTTGGAGGTAAAAAAAATTTTTGACTTTTTTTGCCCGAAAAAAACGCCATAGTATACTATGACGTTTTTTATGACATTTGGAGGTCGAAAAAAATTTTGACTTTTTTTGCCCGAAAAAAACGCCATACTATACTATGACGTTTTTTATGACTTTTGGAGGTCGAAAAAAATTTTGACTTTTTTTGTCCGATTTTGACGCCTTACTATACTATGACGTTTTTTATGACTTTTGGAGGTCGAAAAAAATTTTGACTTTTTTTGCCCGAAAAAAACGCCATACTATACTATGACGTTTTTTATGACTTTTGGAGGTCGAAAAAAATTTTGACTTTTTTTGACCGATTTTGACGCCTTACTATACTATGACGTTTTTTATGACTTTTGGAGGTCGAAAAAATTTTTGACTTTTTTTGCCCGTAAAAAACGCCATACTATACTATGACGTTTTTTATGACTTTTGGAGGTCGAAAAAATTTTTGACTTTTTTTGCCCGAAAAAAATGGCATACTATACTATGACGTTTTTTATGACTTTTGGAGGTCGAAAAAATTTTTGACTTTTTTTGCCCGAAAAAAACGGCATACTATACTATGACGTTTTTTATGACTTTTTGAGGTCGAAAAAAATTTTGACTTTTTTTGACCGATTTTGACGCCTTACTATACTATGACGTTTTTTATGACTTTTTGAGGTCGAAAAAATTTTTGACTTTTTTTGCCCGAAAAAAACGCCATACTATACTATGACGTTTTTTATGACTTTTGGAGGTCGAAAAAAATTTTGACTTTTTTTGACCGATTTTGACGCCTTACTATACTATGATGTTTTTAATGACTTTTGAGGTCGAAAAAAATTTTGACTTTTTTTGCCCGAAAAAAACGCCATACTATACTATGACGTTTTTTATGACTTTTGGAGGTCGAAAAAATTTTTGACTTTTTTTGCCCGAAAAAAACGCCATACTATACTATGACGTTTTTTATGACTTTTGGAGGTCGAAAAATTTTTTTGACTTTTTTTGCCCGAAAAAAACGGCATACTATACTATGACGTTTTTTATGACTTTTGGAGGTCGAAAAAAATTTTGACTTTTTTTGTCCGATTTTGACGCCTTACTATACTATGACGTTTTTTATGACTTTTGGAGGTCGAAAAAAATTTTGACTTTTTTTGCCCGAAAAAAACGCCATACTATACTATGACGTTTTTTATGACTTTTAGAGGTCGAAAAAAATTTTGACTTTTTTTGACCGATTTTGACGCCTTACTATACTATGACGTTTTTTATGACTTTTGGAGGTCGAAAAAATTTTTGACTTTTTTTGCCCGAAAAAAACGCCATACTATACTATGACGTTTTTTATGACTTTTGGAGGTCGAAAAAAATGTTGACTTTTTTTGACCGATTTTGACGCCTTACTATACTATGACGTTTTTTATGACTTTTGGAGGTCGAAAAAAATTTTTGACTTTTTTTGCCCGAAAAAAACGCCATACTATACTATGACGTTTTTTATGACTTTTGGAGGTCGAAAAAAATGTTGACTTTTTTTGTCCGATTTTGATGCCTTACTATACTATGACGTTTTTTATGACTTTTGGAGGTCGAAAAAAATTTTGACTTTTTTTGCCCGAAAAAAACGCCATACTATACTATGACGTTTTTTATGACTTTTGGAGGTCGAAAAAAATTTTGACTTTTTTTGCCCGTAAAAAACGCCATACTATACTATGACGTTTTTTATGACTTTTGGAGGTCGAAAAAAATTTTGACTTTTTTTGCCCGAAAAAAACGCCATACTATACTATGACGTTTTTTATGACTTTTGGAGGTTGAAAAAAATTTTGACTTTTTTTGCCCGTAAAAAACGCCATACTATACTATGATGTTTTTTATGACTTTTGGAGGTCGAAAAAAATTTTGACTTTTTTTGCCCGAAAAAAACGGCATACTATACTATGACGTTTTTTATGACTTTTTGAGGTCGAAAACATTTTTGACTTTTTTTGTCCGATTTTGACGCCTTACTATACTATGACGTTTTTTATGACTTTTGGAGGTCGAAAAAAATGTTGACTTTTTTTGCCCGAAAAAAAACGCCATACTATACTATGACGTTTTTTATGACTTTTGGAGGTCGAAAAAAATTTTGACTTTTTTTGTCCGATTTTGACGCCTTACTATACTATGACGTTTTTTATGACTTTTGGAGGTCGAAAAAAATTTTGACTTTTTTTGACCGATTTTGACGCCTTACTATACTATGATGTTTTTAATGACTTTTGAGGTCGAAAAAAATTTTGACTTTTTTTGCCCGAAAAAAACGCCATACTATACTATGACGTTTTTTATGACTTTTGGAGGTCGAAAAAAATGTTGACTTTTTTTGCCCGAAAAAAACGGCATACTATACTATGACGTTTTTTATGACTTTTTGAGGTCGAAAAAAATTTTGACTTTTTTTGACCGATTTTGACGCCTTACTATACTATGACGTTTTTTATGACTTTTGGAGGTCGAAAAAATTTTTGACTTTTTTTGTCCGATTTTGACGCCTTACTATACTATGACGTTTTTTATGACTTTTGGAGGTCGAAAAAAATTTTGACTTTTTTTGTCCGATTTTGACGCCTTACTATACTATGACGTTTTTTATGACTTTTGGAGGTCGAAAAAATTTTTGACTTTTTTTGTCCGATTTTGACGCCTTACTATACTATGACGTTTTTTATGACTTTTGGAGGTCGAAAAAATTTTTGACTTTTTTTGCCCGAAAAAAACGCCATACTATACTATGACGTTTTTTATGACTTTTGGAGGTCGAAAAAAATTTTGACTTTTTTTGACCGATTTTGACGCCTTACTATACTATGACGTTTTTTATGACTTTTGGAGGTCGAAAAAATTTTTTGACTTTTTTTGCCCGAAAAAAACGCCATACTATACTATGACGTTTTTTATGACTTTTGGAGGTCGAAAAAAATGTTGACTTTTTTTGCCCGAAAAAAACGCCATACTATACTATGACGTTTTTTATGACTTTTGGAGGTCGAAAAAATTTTTGACTTTTTTTGTCCGATTTTGACACCTTACTATACTATGACTTTTTTATGACTTTTTGAGGTCGAAAAAAATTTTGACTTTTTTTGTCCGATTTTGACGCCTTACTATACTATGACGTTTTTTATGACTTTTGGAGGTCGAAAAAAATTTTGACTTTTTTTGCCCGAAAAAAACGCCATACTATACTATGATGTTTTTTTATGACTTTTGGAGGTCGAAAAAAACTTTGACTTTTTTTGCCCGAAAAAAACGCCATACTATACTATGACGTTTTTTATGACTTTTGGAGGTCGAAAAAATTTTGACTTTTTTTGCCCGAAAAAAACGCCATACTATACTATGACGTTTTTTATGACTTTTGGAGGTCGAAAAAAAGTTTGACTTTTTTTGCCCGAAAAAAACGGCATACTATACTATGACGTTTTTTATGACTTTTGGAGGTCGAAAAAAATTTTGACTTTTTTTGACCGATTTTGACGCCTTACTATACTATGACGTTTTTTATGACTTTTTGAGGTCGAAAAAATTTTTGACTTTTTTTGCCCGAAAAAAACGCCATACTATACTATGACGTTTTTTATGACTTTTGGAGGTCGAAAAAATTTGTGACTTTTTTTGTCCGATTTTGACGCCTTACTATACTATGACGTTTTTTATGACTTTTGGAGGTCGAAAAAATTTTTGACTTTTTTTGCCCGAAAAAAACGCCATACTATACTATGACGTTTTTTATGACTTTTGGAGGTCGAAAAAAATTTTGACTTTTTTTGCCCGAAAAAAACGCCATACTATACTATGACGTTTTTTATGACTTTTGGAGGTCGAAAAAATTTTTGACTTTTTTTGTCCGATTTTGACGCCTTACTATACTATGACGTTTTTTATGACTTTTGGAGGTCGAAAAAATTTTTGACTTTTTTTGCCCGAAAAAAACGGCATACTATACTATGACGTTTTTTATGACTTTTGGAGGTCGAAAAAAATTTTGACTTTTTTTGACCGATTTTGACGCCTTACTATACTATGACGTTTTTTATGACTTTTGGAGGTCGAAAAAATTTTTTGACTTTTTTTGCCCGAAAAAAACGCCATACTATACTATGACGTTTTTTATGACTTTTGGAGGTCGAAAAAAATTTTGACTTTTTTTGTCCGATTTTGACGCCTTACTATACTATGACGTTTTTTATGACTTTTGGAGGTCGAAAAAAATTTTGACTTTTTTTGTCCGAAAAAAACGCCATACTATACTATGACGTTTTTTATGACTTTTGGAGGTCGAAAAAATTTGTGACTTTTTTTGTCCGATTTTGACGCCTTGCTATACTATGACGTTTTTTATGACTTTTTGAGGTCGAAAAAAATTTTGACTTTTTTTGTCCGATTTTGACGCCTTACTATACTATGACGTTTTTTATGACTTTTGGAGGTCGAAAAAAATGTTGACTTTTTTTGCCCGAAAAAAACGCCATACTATACTATGACGTTTTTTTATGACTTTTGGAGGTCGAAAAAAACTTTGACTTTTTTTGCCCGAAAAAAACGCCATACTATACTATGACGTTTTTTATGACTTTTGGAGGTCGAAAAAATTTTTGACTTTTTTTGCCCGTAAAAAATGCCATACTATACTATGACGTTTTTTATGACTTTTGGAGGTCGAAAAAAATTTTGACTTTTTTTGCCCGAAAAAAACGGCATACTATACTATGACGTTTTTTATGACTTTTGGAGGTCGAAAAAAATTTTGACTTTTTTTGACCGATTTTGACGCCTTACTATACTATGACGTTTTTTATGACTTTTTGAGGTCGAAAAAATTTTTGACTTTTTTTGCCCGAAAAAAACGCCATACTATACTATGACGTTTTTTATGACTTTTGGAGGTCGAAAAATTTTGTGACTTTTTTTGTCCGATTTTGACGTCTTACTATACTATGACGTTTTTTATGACTTTTGGAGGTCGAAAAAAATTTTGACTTTTTTTGCCCGAAAAAAACGCCATACTATACTATGACGTTTTTTATGACTTTTGGAGGTCGAAAAAATTTTTGACTTTTTTTGACCGATTTTGACGCCTTACTATACTATGACGTTTTTTATGACTTTTGAGGTCGAAAAAAATTTTGACTTTTTTTGCCCGAAAAAAACGCCATACTATACTATGACGTTTTTTATGACTTTTGGAGGTCGAAAAAAATTTTGACTTTTTTTGCCCGTAAAAAACGCCATACTATACTATGACGTTTTTTATGACTTTTGGAGGTCGAAAAAAATTTTGACTTTTTTTGCCCGAAAAAAACGGCATACTATACTATGACGTTTTTTATGACTTTTGGAGGTTGAAAAAAATTTTGACTTTTTTTGCCCGTAAAAAACGCCATACTATACTATGATGTTTTTTATGACTTTTGGAGGTCGAAAAAAATTTTGACTTTTTTTGCCCGAAAAAAACGGCATACTATACTATGACGTTTTTTATGACTTTTTGAGGTCGAAAACATTTTTGACTTTTTTTGTCCGATTTTGACGCCTTACTATACTATGACGTTTTTTATGACTTTTGGAGGTCGAAAAAAATGTTGACTTTTTTTGCCCGAAAAAAAACGCCATACTATACTATGACGTTTTTTATGACTTTTGGAGGTCGAAAAAAATTTTGACTTTTTTTGTCCGATTTTGACGCCTTACTATACTATGACGTTTTTTATGACTTTTGGAGGTCGAAAAAAATTTTGACTTTTTTTGACCGATTTTGACGCCTTACTATACTATGATGTTTTTAATGACTTTTGAGGTCGAAAAAAATTTTGACTTTTTTTGCCCGAAAAAAACGCCATACTATACTATGACGTTTTTTATGACTTTTGGAGGTCGAAAAAAATTTTGACTTTTTTTGCCCGAAAAAAACGCCATACTATACTGACGTTTTTTATGACTTTTGGAGGTCGAAAAAAATTTTGACTTTTTTTGGCCGTAAAAAACGCCATACTATACTATGACGTTTTTTATGACTTTTGGAGGTCGAAAAAAATGTTGACTTTTTTTGCCCGAAAAAAACGGCATACTATACTATGACGTTTTTTATGACTTTTTGAGGTCGAAAAAAATTTTGACTTTTTTTGACCGATTTTGACGCCTTACTATACTATGACGTTTTTTATGACTTTTGGAGGTCGAAAAAATTTTTGACTTTTTTTGTCCGATTTTGACGCCTTACTATACTATGACGTTTTTTATGACTTTTGGAGGTCGAAAAAAATTTTGACTTTTTTTGTCCGATTTTGACGCCTTACTATACTATGACGTTTTTTATGACTTTTGGAGGTCGAAAAAATTTTTGACTTTTTTTGTCCGATTTTGACGCCTTACTATACTATGACGTTTTTTATGACTTTTGGAGGTCGAAAAAATTTTTGACTTTTTTTGCCCGAAAAAAACGCCATACTATACTATGACGTTTTTTATGACTTTTGGAGGTCGAAAAAAATTTTGACTTTTTTTGACCGATTTTGACGCCTTACTATACTATGACGTTTTTTATGACTTTTGGAGGTCGAAAAAATTTTTTGACTTTTTTTGCCCGAAAAAAACGCCATACTATACTATGACGTTTTTTATGACTTTTGGAGGTCGAAAAAAATGTTGACTTTTTTTGCCCGAAAAAAACGCCATACTATACTATGACGTTTTTTATGACTTTTGGAGGTCGAAAAAATTTTTGACTTTTTTTGTCCGATTTTGACACCTTACTATACTATGACTTTTTTATGACTTTTTGAGGTCGAAAAAAATTTTGACTTTTTTTGTCCGATTTTGACGCCTTACTATACTATGACGTTTTTTATGACTTTTGGAGGTCGAAAAAAATTTTGACTTTTTTTGCCCGAAAAAAACGCCATACTATACTATGATGTTTTTTTATGACTTTTGGAGGTCGAAAAAAACTTTGACTTTTTTTGCCCGAAAAAAACGCCATACTATACTATGACGTTTTTTATGACTTTTGGAGGTCGAAAAAATTTTGACTTTTTTTGCCCGAAAAAAACGCCATACTATACTATGACGTTTTTTATGACTTTTGGAGGTCGAAAAAAAGTTTGACTTTTTTTGCCCGAAAAAAACGGCATACTATACTATGACGTTTTTTATGACTTTTGGAGGTCGAAAAAAATTTTGACTTTTTTTGACCGATTTTGACGCCTTACTATACTATGACGTTTTTTATGACTTTTTGAGGTCGAAAAAATTTTTGACTTTTTTTGCCCGAAAAAAACGCCATACTATACTATGACGTTTTTTATGACTTTTGGAGGTCGAAAAAATTTTTGACTTTTTTTGTCCGATTTTGACGCCTTACTATACTATGACGTTTTTTATGACTTTTGGAGGTCGAAAAAATTTTTGACTTTTTTTGCCCGAAAAAAACGCCATACTATACTATGACGTTTTTTATGACTTTTGGAGGTCGAAAAAATTTTTGACTTTTTTTGACCGATTTTGACGCCTTACTATACTATGATGTTTTTTATGACTTTTGAGGTCGAAAAAAATTTTGACTTTTTTTGCCCGAAAAAAATGCCATACTATACTATGACGTTTTTTATGACTTTTGGAGGTCGAAAAAAATTTTGACTTTTTTTGCCCGAAAAAAACGCCATACTATACTATGACGTTTTTTATGACTTTTGGAGGTGGAAAAAATTTAGACTTTTTTTGACCGATTTTGACGCCTTACTATACTATGATGTTTTTTATGACTTTTGAGGTCGAAAAAAATTTTGACTTTTTTTGCCCGAAAAAAACGCCATACTATACTATGACGTTTTTTATGACTTTTGGAGGTCGAAAAAAATTTTGACTTTTTTTGCCCGAAAAAAACGCCATACTATACTATGACGTTTTTTATGACTTTTGGAGGTCGAAAAAATTTTTGACTTTTTTTGTCCGATTTTGACGCCTTACTATACTATGACGTTTTTTATGACTTTTGGAGGTCGAAAAAATTTTTGACTTTTTTTGCCCGAAAAAAACGGCATACTATACTATGACGTTTTTTATGACTTTTGGAGGTCGAAAAAAATTTTGACTTTTTTTGACCGATTTTGACGCCTTACTATACTATGACGTTTTTTATGACTTTTGGAGGTCGAAAAAATTTTTTGACTTTTTTTGCCCGAAAAAAACGCCATACTATACTATGACGTTTTTTATGACTTTTGGAGGTCGAAAAAAATTTTGACTTTTTTTGTCCGATTTTGACGCCTTACTATACTATGACGTTTTTTATGACTTTTGGAGGTCGAAAAAAATTTTGACTTTTTTTGTCCGAAAAAAACGCCATACTATACTATGACGTTTTTTATGACTTTTGGAGGTCGAAAAAATTTGTGACTTTTTTTGTCCGATTTTGACGCCTTACTATACTATGACGTTTTTTATGACTTTTTGAGGTCGAAAAAAATTTTGACTTTTTTTGACCGATTTTGACGCCTTACTATACTATGACGTTTTTTATGACTTTTGGAGGTCGAAAAAAATGTTGACTTTTTTTGCCCGAAAAAAACGCCATACTATACTATGACGTTTTTTTATGACTTTTGGAGGTCGAAAAAAACTTTGACTTTTTTTGCCCGAAAAAAACGCCATACTATACTATGACGTTTTTTATGACTTTTGGAGGTCGAAAAAATTTTTGACTTTTTTTGCCCGTAAAAAATGCCATACTATACTATGACGTTTTTTATGACTTTTGGAGGTCGAAAAAAATTTTGACTTTTTTTGCCCGAAAAAAACGGCATACTATACTATGACGTTTTTTATGACTTTTGGAGGTCGAAAAAAATTTTGACTTTTTTTGACCGATTTTGACGCCTTACTATACTATGACGTTTTTTATGACTTTTTGAGGTCGAAAAAATTTTTGACTTTTTTTTGCCCGAAAAAAACGCCATACTATACTATGACGTTTTTTATGACTTTTGGAGGTCGAAAAATTTTGTGACTTTTTTTGTCCGATTTTGACGTCTTACTATACTATGACGTTTTTTATGACTTTTGGAGGTCGAAAAAAATTTTGACTTTTTTTGCCCGAAAAAAACGCCATACTATACTATGACGTTTTTTATGACTTTTGGAGGTCGAAAAAATTTTTGACTTTTTTTGACCGATTTTGACGCCTTACTATACTATGACGTTTTTTATGACTTTTGAGGTCGAAAAAAATTTTGACTTTTTTTGCCCGAAAAAAACGCCATACTATACTATGACGTTTTTTATGACTTTTGGAGGTCGAAAAAAATTTTGACTTTTTTTGCCCGAAAAAAACGCCATACTATACTATGACGTTTTTTATGACTTTTGGAGGTCGAAAAAATTTTTGACTTTTTTTGTCCGAATTTGACGCCTTACTATACTATGACGTTTTTTATGACTTTTGGAGGTCGAAAAAAATTTTGACTTTTTTTGTCCGATTTTGACGCCTTACTATACTATGACGTTTTTTATGACTTTTGGAGGTCGAAAAAATTTTTGACTTTTTTTGCCCGAAAAAAACGCCATACTATACTATGACGTTTTTTATGACTTTTGGAGGTCAAAAAAAATTTTGACTTTTTTTGACCGATTTAGACGCCTTACTATACTATGATGTTTTTTATGACTTTTGAGGTCGAAAAAAATTTTGACTTTTTTTGCCCGAAAAAAACGCCATACTATACTATGACGTTTTTTATGACTTTTGGAGGTCAAAAAAAATTTTGACTTTTTTTGACCGATTTTGACGCCTTACTATACTATGATGTTTTTTATGACTTTTGAGGTCGAAAAAAATTTTGACTTTTTTTGCCCGAAAAAAACGCCATACTATACTATGACGTTTTTTATGACTTTTGGAGGTCGAAAAAAATTTTGACTTTTTTTGCCCGAAAAAAACGCCATACTATACTATGACGTTTTTTATGACTTTTGGAGGTCGAAAAAATTTTTGACTTTTTTTGTCCGATTTTGACGCCTTACTATACTATGACGTTTTTTATGACTTTTGGAGGTCGAAAAAATTTTTGACTTTTTTTGCCCGAAAAAAACGGCATACTATACTATGACGTTTTTTATGACTTTTGGAGGTCGAAAAAAATTTTGACTTTTTTTGACCGATTTTGACGCCTTACTATACTATGACGTTTTTTATGACTTTTGGAGGTCGAAAAAATTTTTTGACTTTTTTTGCCCGAAAAAAACGCCATACTATACTATGACGTTTTTTATGACTTTTGGAGGTCGAAAAAAATTTTGACTTTTTTTGTCCGATTTTGACGCCTTACTATACTATGACGTTTTTTATGACTTTTGGAGGTCGAAAAAAATTTTGACTTTTTTTGCCCGAAAAAAACGCCATACTATACTATGACGTTTTTTATGACTTTTTGAGGTCGAAAAAAATTTTGACTTTTTTTGTCCGATTTTGACGCCTTACTATACTATGACGTTTTTTATGACTTTTGGAGGTCGAAAAAAATTTTGACTTTTTTTGCCCGAAAAAAACGCCATACTATACTATGACGTTTTTTATGACTTTTGGAGGTCGAAAAAAATTTTGACTTTTTTTGACCGATTTTGACGCCTTACTATACTATGATGTTTTTTATGACTTTTGAGGTCGAAAAAAATTTTGACTTTTTTTGCCCGAAAAAAACGCCATACTATACTATGACGTTTTTTATGACTTTTGGAGGTCGAAAAAAATTTTGACTTTTTTTGCCCGAAAAAAACGCCATACTATACTATGACGTTTTTTATGACTTTTGGAGGTCGAAAAAATTTTTGACTTTTTTTGTCCGAATTTGACGCCTTACTATACTATGACGTTTTTTATGACTTTTGGAGGTCGAAAAAAATTTTGACTTTTTTTGTCCGATTTTGACGCCTTACTATACTATGACGTTTTTTATGACTTTTGGAGGTCGAAAAAATTTTTGACTTTTTTTGCCCGAAAAAAACGCCATACTATACTATGACGTTTTTTATGACTTTTGGAGGTCAAAAAAAATTTTGACTTTTTTTGACCGATTTTGACGCCATACTATACTATGATGTTTTTTATGACTTTTGAGGTCGAAAAAAATTTTGACTTTTTTTGCCCGAAAAAAACGCCATACTATACTATGACGTTTTTTATGACTTTTGGAGGTCGAAAAAAATTTTGACTTTTTTTGCCCGAAAAAAACGCCATACTATACTATGACGTTTTTTATGACTTTTGGAGGTCGAAAAAATTTTTGACTTTTTTTGTCCGATTTTGACGCCTTACTATACTATGACGTTTTTTATGACTTTTGGAGGTCGAAAAAATTTTTGACTTTTTTTGCCCGAAAAAAACGGCATACTATACTATGACGTTTTTTATGACTTTTGGAGGTCGAAAAAAATTTTGACTTTTTTTGACCGATTTTGACGCCTTACTATACTATGACGTTTTTTATGACTTTTGGAGGTCGAAAAAATTTTTTGACTTTTTTTGCCCGAAAAAAACGCCATACTATACTATGACGTTTTTTATGACTTTTGGAGGTCGAAAAAAATTTTGACTTTTTTTGTCCGATTTTGACGCCTTACTATACTATGACGTTTTTTATGACTTTTGGAGGTCGAAAAAAATTTTGACTTTTTTTGCCCGAAAAAAACGCCATACTATACTATGACGTTTTTTATGACTTTTTGAGGTCGAAAAAAATTTTGACTTTTTTTGTCCGATTTTGACGCCTTACTATACTATGACGTTTTTTATGACTTTTGGAGGTCGAAAAAAATGTTGACTTTTTTTGCCCGAAAAAAACGCCATACTATACTATGACGTTTTTTTATGACTTTTGGAGGTCGAAAAAAACTTTGACTTTTTTTGCCCGAAAAAAACGCCATACTATACTATGACGTTTTTTATGACTTTTGGAGGTCGAAAAAAATTTTGACTTTTTTTGCCCGTAAAAAACGCCATACTATACTATGACGTTTTTTATGACTTTTGGAGGTCGAAAAAAATTTTGACTTTTTTTGCCCGAAAAAACGCCATACTATACTATGACGTTTTTTATGACTTTTTGAGGTCGAAAAAATTTTTGACTTTTTTTGACCGATTTTGACGCCTTACTATACTATGACGTTTTTTATGACTTTTTGAGGTCGAAAAAATTTTTGACTTTTTTTGCCCGAAAAAAACGCCATACTATACTATGACGTTTTTTATGACTTTTGGAGGTCGAAAAAATTTTTGACTTTTTTTGTCCGATTTTGGCGCCTTACTATACTATGACGTTTTTTATGACTTTTGGAGGTCGAAAAAAATGTTGACTTTTTTTGCCCGAAAAAAATGCCATACTATACTATGACGTTTTTTATGACTTTTGGAGGTCGAAAAAAATTTTGACTTTTTTTGACCGATTTTGACGCCTTACTATACTATGATGTTTTTTATGACTTTTGAGGTCGAAAAAAATTTTGACTTTTTTTGCCCGAAAAAAACGCCATACTATACTATGACGTTTTTTATGACTTTTGGAGGTCGAAAAAAATTTTGACTTTTTTTGCCCGAAAAAAACGCCATACTATACTATGACGTTTTTTATGACTTTTGGAGGTCGAAAAAAATTTTGACTTTTTTTGACCGATTTTGACGCCTTACTATACTATGACGTTTTTTATGACTTTTGAGGTCGAAAAAATTTTTGACTTTTTTTGCCCGAAAAAAACGGCATACTATACTATGACGTTTTTTATGACTTTTGGAGGTCGAAAAAAATTTTGACTTTTTTTGTCCGATTTTGACGCCTTACTATACTATGACGTTTTTTATGACTTTTGAGGTCGAAAAAAATTTTGACTTTTTTTGCCCGAAAAAAACGCCATACTATACTATGACGTTTTTTATGACTTTTGGAGGTCGAAAAAAATTTTGACTTTTTTTGCCCGAAAAAAACGCCATACTATACTATGACGTTTTTTATGACTTTTGGAGGTCGAAAAAAATTTTGACTTTTTTTGACCGATTTTGACGCCTTACTATACTATGATGTTTTTTATGACTTTTGAGGTCGAAAAAAATTTTGACTTTTTTTGCCCGAAAAAAACGCCATACTATACTATGACGTTTTTTATGACTTTTGGAGGTCGAAAAAAATTTTGACTTTTTTTGCCCGAAAAAAACGCCATACTATACTATGACGTTTTTTATGACTTTTGGAGGTCGAAAAAATTTTTGACTTTTTTTGTCCGATTTTGACGCCTTACTATACTATGACGTTTTTTATGACTTTTGGAGGTCGAAAAAATTTTTGACTTTTTTTGCCCGAAAAAAACGGCATACTATACTATGACGTTTTTTATGACTTTTGGAGGTCGAAAAAAATTTTGACTTTTTTTGACCGATTTTGACGCCTTACTATACTATGACGTTTTTTATGACTTTTGGAGGTCGAAAAAATTTTTTGACTTTTTTTGCCCGAAAAAAACGCCATACTATACTATGACGTTTTTTATGACTTTTGGAGGTCGAAAAAAATTTTGACTTTTTTTGTCCGATTTTGACGCCTTACTATACTATGACGTTTTTTATGACTTTTGGAGGTCGAAAAAAATTTTGACTTTTTTTGCCCGAAAAAAACGCCATACTATACTATGACGTTTTTTATGACTTTTTGAGGTCGAAAAAAATTTTGACTTTTTTTGTCCGATTTTGACGCCTTACTATACTATGACGTTTTTTATGACTTTTGGAGGTCGAAAAAAATGTTGACTTTTTTTGCCCGAAAAAAACGCCATACTATACTATGACGTTTTTTTATGACTTTTGGAGGTCGAAAAAAACTTTGACTTTTTTTGCCCGAAAAAAACGCCATACTATACTATGACGTTTTTTATGACTTTTGGAGGTCGAAAAAAATTTTGACTTTTTTTGCCCGTAAAAAACGCCATACTATACTATGACGTTTTTTATGACTTTTGGAGGTCGAAAAAAATTTTGACTTTTTTTGCCCGAAAAAAACGCCATACTATACTATGACGTTTTTTATGACTTTTTGAGGTCGAAAAAAATTTTGACTTTTTTTGACCGATTTTGACGCCTTACTATACTATGACGTTTTTTATGACTTTTTGAGGTCGAAAAAATTTTTGACTTTTTTTGCCCGAAAAAAACGCCATACTATACTATGACGTTTTTTATGACTTTTGGAGGTCGAAAAAATTTTTGACTTTTTTTGTCCGATTTTGACGCCTTACTATACTATGACGTTTTTTATGACTTTTGGAGGTCGAAAAAAATGTTGACTTTTTTTGCCCGAAAAAAACGCCATACTATACTATGACGTTTTTTTATGACTTTTGGAGGTCGAAAAAAACTTTGACTTTTTTTGCCCGAAAAAAACGCCATACTATACTATGACGTTTTTTATGACTTTTGGAGGTCGAAAAAATTTTTGACTTTTTTTGCCCGTAAAAAATGCCATACTATACTATGACGTTTTTTATGACTTTTGGAGGTCGAAAAAAATTTTGACTTTTTTTGACCGATTTTGACGCCTTACTATACTATGATGTTTTTTATGACTTTTGAGGTCGAAAAAAATTTTGACTTTTTTTGCCCGAAAAAAA
Source organism: Toxotes jaculatrix (assembly GCF_017976425.1). Classification (NCBI taxonomy): domain Eukaryota; kingdom Metazoa; phylum Chordata; class Actinopteri; family Toxotidae; genus Toxotes; species Toxotes jaculatrix. The sequence goes on along the minus strand of NC_054405.1, from coordinate 24,494,673 downwards.
CGCCATACTATACTATGACGTTTTTTATGACTTTTGGAGGTCGAAAAAAATTTTGACTTTTTTTGCCCGAAAAAAACGCCATACTATACTATGACGTTTTTTATGACTTTTGGAGGTCGAAAAAAATTTTGACTTTTTTTGACCGATTTTGACGCCTTACTATACTATGATGTTTTTTATGACTTTTGAGGTCGAAAAAATTTTTGACTTTTTTTGCCCGAAAAAAACGGCATACTATACTATGACGTTTTTTATGACTTTTGGAGGTCGAAAAAAATTTTGACTTTTTTTGTCCGAAAAAAACGCCATACTATACTATGACGTTTTTTATGACTTTTGGAGGTCGAAAAAATTTGTGACTTTTTTTGTCCGATTTTGACGCCTTACTATACTATGACGTTTTTTATGACTTTTTGAGGTCGAAAAAAATTTTGACTTTTTTTGTCCGATTTTGACGCCTTACTATACTATGACGTTTTTTATGACTTTTGGAGGTCGAAAAAAATGTTGACTTTTTTTGCCCGAAAAAAAACGCCATACTATACTATGACGTTTTTTTATGACTTTTGGAGGTCGAAAAAAACTTTGACTTTTTTTGCCCGAAAAAAACGCCATACTATACTATGACGTTTTTTATGACTTTTGGAGGTCGAAAAAAATTTTGACTTTTTTTGACCGATTTTGACGCCTTACTATACTATGACGTTTTTTATGACTTTTGAGGTCGAAAAAATTTTTGACTTTTTTTGCCCGAAAAAAACGGCATACTATACTATGACGTTTTTTATGACTTTTGGAGGTCGAAAAAAATTTTGACTTTTTTTGTCCGATTTTGACGCCTTACTATACTATGACGTTTTTTATGACTTTTGAGGTCGAAAAAAATTTTGACTTTTTTTGCCCGAAAAAAACGCCATACTATACTATGACGTTTTTTATGACTTTTGGAGGTCGAAAAAAATTTTGACTTTTTTTGCCCGAAAAAAACGCCATACTATACTATGACGTTTTTTATGACTTTTGGAGGTCGAAAAAAATTTTGACTTTTTTTGACCGATTTTGACGCCTTACTATACTATGATGTTTTTTATGACTTTTGAGGTCGAAAAAAATTTTGACTTTTTTTGCCCGAAAAAAACGCCATACTATACTATGACGTTTTTTATGACTTTTGGAGGTCGAAAAAAATTTTGACTTTTTTTGCCCGAAAAAAACGCCATACTATACTATGACGTTTTTTATGACTTTTGGAGGTCGAAAAAATTTTTGACTTTTTTTGTCCGATTTTGACGCCTTACTATACTATGACGTTTTTTATGACTTTTGGAGGTCGAAAAAATTTTTGACTTTTTTTGCCCGAAAAAAACGGCATACTATACTATGACGTTTTTTATGACTTTTGGAGGTCGAAAAAAATTTTGACTTTTTTTGACCGATTTTGACGCCTTACTATACTATGACGTTTTTTATGACTTTTGGAGGTCGAAAAAATTTTTTGACTTTTTTTGCCCGAAAAAAACGCCATACTATACTATGACGTTTTTTATGACTTTTGGAGGTCGAAAAAAATTTTGACTTTTTTTGTCCGATTTTGACGCCTTACTATACTATGACGTTTTTTATGACTTTTGGAGGTCGAAAAAAATTTTGACTTTTTTTGCCCGAAAAAAACGCCATACTATACTATGACGTTTTTTATGACTTTTTGAGGTCGAAAAAAATTTTGACTTTTTTTGTCCGATTTTGACGCCTTACTATACTATGACGTTTTTTATGACTTTTGGAGGTCGAAAAAAATGTTGACTTTTTTTGCCCGAAAAAAACGCCATACTATACTATGACGTTTTTTTATGACTTTTGGAGGTCGAAAAAAACTTTGACTTTTTTTGCCCGAAAAAAACGCCATACTATACTATGACGTTTTTTATGACTTTTGGAGGTCGAAAAAAATTTTGACTTTTTTTGCCCGTAAAAAACGCCATACTATACTATGACGTTTTTTATGACTTTTGGAGGTCGAAAAAAATTTTGACTTTTTTTGCCCGAAAAAAACGCCATACTATACTATGACGTTTTTTATGACTTTTTGAGGTCGAAAAAAATTTTGACTTTTTTTGACCGATTTTGACGCCTTACTATACTATGACGTTTTTTATGACTTTTTGAGGTCGAAAAAATTTTTGACTTTTTTTGCCCGAAAAAAACGCCATACTATACTATGACGTTTTTTATGACTTTTGGAGGTCGAAAAAATTTTTGACTTTTTTTGTCCGATTTTGACGCCTTACTATACTATGACGTTTTTTATGACTTTTGGAGGTCGAAAAAAATGTTGACTTTTTTTGCCCGAAAAAAACGCCATACTATACTATGACGTTTTTTTATGACTTTTGGAGGTCGAAAAAAACTTTGACTTTTTTTGCCCGAAAAAAACGCCATACTATACTATGACGTTTTTTATGACTTTTGGAGGTCGAAAAAATTTTTGACTTTTTTTGCCCGTAAAAAATGCCATACTATACTATGACGTTTTTTATGACTTTTGGAGGTCGAAAAAAATTTTGACTTTTTTTGACCGATTTTGACGCCTTACTATACTATGATGTTTTTTATGACTTTTGAGGTCGAAAAAAATTTTGACTTTTTTTGCCCGAAAAAAACGCCATACTATACTATGACGTTTTTTATGACTTTTGGAGGTCGAAAAAAATTTTGACTTTTTTTGCCCGAAAAAAACGCCATACTATACTATGACGTTTTTTATGACTTTTGGAGGTCGAAAAAAATTTTGACTTTTTTTGACCGATTTTGACGCCTTACTATACTATGATGTTTTTTATGACTTTTGAGGTCGAAAAAATTTTTGACTTTTTTTGCCCGAAAAAAACGGCATACTATACTATGACGTTTTTTATGACTTTTGGAGGTCGAAAAAAATTTTGACTTTTTTTGTCCGAAAAAAACGCCATACTATACTATGACGTTTTTTATGACTTTTGGAGGTCGAAAAAATTTGTGACTTTTTTTGTCCGATTTTGACGCCTTACTATACTATGACGTTTTTTATGACTTTTTGAGGTCGAAAAAAATTTTGACTTTTTTTGTCCGATTTTGACGCCTTACTATACTATGACGTTTTTTATGACTTTTGGAGGTCGAAAAAAATGTTGACTTTTTTTGCCCGAAAAAAACGCCATACTATACTATGACGTTTTTTTATGACTTTTGGAGGTCGAAAAAAACTTTGACTTTTTTTGCCCGAAAAAAACGCCATACTATACTATGACGTTTTTTATGACTTTTGGAGGTCGAAAAAAATTTTGACTTTTTTTGACCGATTTTGACGCCTTACTATACTATGACGTTTTTTATGACTTTTGGAGGTCGAAAAATTTTTTTGACTTTTTTTGCCCGAAAAAAACGCCATACTATACTATGACGTTTTTTATGACTTTTGGAGGTCGAAAAAAATTTTGACTTTTTTTGTCCGATTTTGACGCCTTACTATACTATGACGTTCTTTATGACTTTTGGAGGTCGAAAAAAATTTTGACTTTTTTTGCCCGAAAAAAACGCCATACTATACTATGACGTTTTTTATGACTTTTTGAGGTCGAAAAAAATTTTGACTTTTTTTGTCCGATTTTGACGCCTTACTATACTATGACGTTTTTTATGACTTTTGGAGGTCGAAAAAAATGTTGACTTTTTTTGCCCGAAAAAAACGCCATACTATACTATGACGTTTTTTTATGACTTTTGGAGGTCGAAAAAAACTTTGACTTTTTTTGCCCGAAAAAAACGCCATACTATACTATGACGTTTTTTATGACTTTTGGAGGTCGAAAAAAATTTTGACTTTTTTTGCCCGTAAAAAACGCCATACTATACTATGACGTTTTTTATGACTTTTGGAGGTCGAAAAAAATTTTGACTTTTTTTGCCCGAAAAAAACGGCATACTATACTATGACGTTTTTTATGACTTTTTGAGGTCGAAAAAATTTTTGACTTTTTTTGCCCGAAAAAAACGCCATACTATACTATGATGTTTTTTATGACTTTTGGAGGTCGAAAAAATTTTTGACTTTTTTTGTCCGATTTTGACGCCTTACTATACTATGACGTTTTTTATGACTTTTGGAGGTCGAAAAAAATGTTGACTTTTTTTGCCCGAAAAAAATGCCATACTATACTATGACGTTTTTTATGACTTTTGGAGGTCGAAAAAAATTTTGACTTTTTTTGACCGAAAAAAACGGCATACTATACTATGACGTTTTTTATGACTTTTTGAGGTCGAAAAAAATTTTGACTTTTTTTGACCGATTTTGACGCCTTACTATACTATGACGTTTTTTATGACTTTTGGAGGTCGAAAAAAATGTTGACTTCTTTTGCCCGAAAAAAACGCCATACTATACTATGACGTTTTTTATGACTTTTGGAGGTCGAAAAAAATTTTAACTTTTTTTGACCGATTTTGACGCCTTACTATACTATGATGTTTTTTATGACTTTTGAGGTCGAAAAAAATTTTGACTTTTTTTGCCCGAAAAAAACGCCATACTATACTATGACGTTTTTTATGACTTTTGGAGGTCGAAAAAAATTTTGACTTTTTTTGACCGAAAAAAACGGCATACTATACTATGACGTTTTTTATGACTTTTTGAGGTCGAAAAAAATTTTGACTTTTTTTGACCGATTTTGACGCCTTACTATACTATGACGTTTTTTATGACTTTTGGAGGTCGAAAAAAATGTTGACTTCTTTTGCCCGAAAAAAACGCCATACTATACTATGACGTTTTTTATGACTTTTGGAGGTCGAAAAAAATTTTAACTTTTTTTGACCGATTTTGACGCCTTACTATACTATGATGTTTTTTATGACTTTTGAGGTCGAAAAAAATTTTGACTTTTTTTGCCCGAAAAAAACGCCATACTATACTATGACGTTTTTTATGACTTTTGGAGGTCGAAAAAAATGTTGACTTTTTTTGACCGATTTTGACGCCTTACTATACTATGACGTTTTTTATGACTTTTTGAGGTCGAAAAAATTTTTGACTTTTTTTTGCCCGAAAAAAACGCCATACTATACTATGACGTTTTTTATGACTTTTGGAGGTCGAAAAAATTTTTGACTTTTTTTGTCCGATTTTGGCGCCTTACTATACTATGACGTTTTTTATGACTTTTGGAGGTCGAAAAAAATGTTGACTTTTTTTGCCCGAAAAAAATGCCATACTATACTATGACGTTTTTTATGACTTTTGGAGGTCGAAAAAAATTTTGACTTTTTTTGACCGATTTTGACGCCTTACTATACTATGACGTTTTTTATGACTTTTGGAGGTCGAAAAAAATGTTGACTTTTTTTGCCCGAAAAAAACGCCATACTATACTATGACGTTTTTTATGACTTTTGGAGGTCGAAAAAAATTTTGACTTTTTTTGTCCGATTTTGACGCCTTACTATACTATGACGTTTTTTATGACTTTTGGAGGTCGAAAAAAATTTTGACTTTTTTTGACCGATTTTGACGCCTTACTATACTATGATGTTTTTAATGACTTTTGAGGTCGAAAAAAATTTTGACTTTTTTTGCCCGAAAAAAACGCCATACTATACTATGACGTTTTTTATGACTTTTGGAGGTCGAAAAAAATTTTGACTTTTTTTGCCCGAAAAAAACGCCATACTATACTATGACGTTTTTTATGACTTTTGGAGGTCGAAAAAAATTTTGACTTTTTTTGGCCGTAAAAAACGCCATACTATACTATGACGTTTTTTATGACTTTTGGAGGTCGAAAAAAAGTTTGACTTTTTTTGCCCGAAAAAAACGGCATACTATACTATGACGTTTTTTATGACTTTTGGAGGTCGAAAAAAATGTTGACTTTTTTTGACCGATTTTGACGCCTTACTATACTATGACGTTTTTTATGACTTTTGGAGGTCGAAAAAATTTTTTGACTTTTTTTGCCCGAAAAAAAACGCCATACTATACTATGACGTTTTTTATGACTTTTGGAGGTCGAAAAAATTTTTGACTTTTTTTGTCCGATTTTGACGCCTTACTATACTATGACATTTTTTATGACTTTTGGAGGTCGAAAAAAATTTTGACTTTTTTTGCCCGAAAAAAACGCCATACTATACTATGACGTTTTTTATGACTTTTGGAGGTCGAAAAAAATTTTGACTTTTTTTGTCCGATTTTGACGCCTTACTATACTATGACGTTTTTTATGACTTTTGGAGGTCGAAAAAAATTGACTTTTTTTGTCCGATTTTGACGCCTTACTATACTATGACGTTTTTTATGACTTTTGGAGGTCGAAAAATTTTTTTGACTTTTTTTGCCCAAAAAAAACGCCATACTATACTATGACGTTTTTTATGACTTTTGGAGGTCGAAAAAAATTTTGACTTTTTTTGTCCGATTTTGACGCCTTACTATACTATGACGTTTTTTATGACTTTTGGAGGTCGAAAAAAATTTTGACTTTTTTTGCCCGAAAAAAACGCCATACTATACTATGACGTTTTTTATGACTTTTGGAGGTCGAAAAAAATTTTGACTTTTTTTGACCGATTTTGACGCCTTACTATACTATGACGTTTTTTATGACTTTTGGAGGTCGAAAAAATTTTTGACTTTTTTTGACCGATTTTGACGCCTTACTATACTATGACGTTTTTTATGACTTCTGGAGGGCGAAAAATTTTTTGATTTTTTTTGCCCGAAAAAAACGCCATACTATACTATGACGTTTTTTATGACTTTTGGAGGTCGAAAAAAATTTTGACTTTTTTTGCCCGAAAAAAACGCCTTACTATACTATGACGTTTTTTATGACTTTTGGAGGTCGAAAAAATTTTTGACTTTTTTTGCCCGAAAAAAACGGCATACTATACTATGACGTTTTTTATGACTTTTGGAGGTCGAAAAAAATTTTGACTTTTTTTGACGCCTTACTATACTATGACGTTTTTTATGACTTTTGGAGGTCGAAAAAATTTTTTGACTTTTTTTGCCCGAAAAAAACGCCATACTATACTATGACGTTTTTTATGACTTTTGGAGGTCGAAAAAAATTTTGACTTTTTTTGCCCGTAAAAAACGCCATACTATACTATGATGTTTTTTATGACTTTTGGAGGTCGAAAAAAATGTTGACTTTTTTTGCCCGAAAAAAACGCCATACTATACTATGACGTTTTTTATGACTTTTGGAGGTCGAAAAAAATTTTGACTTTTTTTGACCGATTTTGACGCCTTACTATACTATGATGTTTTTTATGACTTTTGAGGTCGAAAAAATTTTTGACTTTTTTTGCCCGAAAAAAACGCCATACTATACTATGACGTTTTTTATGACTTTTTGAGGTCGAAAAAAATTTTGACTTTTTTTGACCGATTTTGACGCCTTACTATACTATGACGTTTTTTATGACTTTTTGAGGTCGAAAAAATTTTTTGACTTTTTTTGCCCGAAAAAAACGCCATACTATACTATGACGTTTTTTATGACTTTTGGAGGTCGAAAAAAATTTTGACTTTTTTTGACCGATTTTGACGCCTTACTATACTATGATGTTTTTTATGACTTTTGAGGTCGAAAAAATTTTTGACTTTTTTTGCCCGAAAAAAACGCCATACTATACTATGACGTTTTTTATGACTTTTGGAGGTCGAAAAAAATTTTGACTTTTTTTGCCCGAAAAAAACGCCATACTATACTATGACGTTTTTTATGACTTTTGGAGGTCGAAAAAAATTTTGACTTTTTTTGCCCGAAAAAAACGGCATACTATACTATGATGTTTTTTATGACTTTTGAGGTCGAAAAAATTTTTGACTTTTTTTGCCCGAAAAAAACGCCATACTATACTATGACGTTTTTTATGACTTTTTGAGGTCGAAAAAAATTTTGACTTTTTTTGACCGATTTTGACGCCTTACTATACTATGACGTTTTTTATGACTTTTTGAGGTCGAAAAAATTTTTTGACTTTTTTTGCCCGAAAAAAACGCCATACTATACTATGACGTTTTTTATGACTTTTGGAGGTCGAAAAAAATTTTGACTTTTTTTGACCGATTTTGACGCCTTACTATACTATGATGTTTTTTATGACTTTTGAGGTCGAAAAAATTTTTGACTTTTTTTGCCCGAAAAAAACGCCATACTATACTATGACGTTTTTTATGACTTTTGGAGGTCGAAAAAAATTTTGACTTTTTTTGCCCGAAAAAAACGCCATACTATACTATGACGTTTTTTATGACTTTTGGAGGTCGAAAAAAATTTTGACTTTTTTTGCCCGAAAAAAACGGCATACTATACTATGACGTTTTTTATGACTTTTGGAGGTCGAAAAAAATTTTGACTTTTTTTGCCCGTAAAAAACGCCATACTATACTATGACGTTTTTTATGACTTTTGGAGGTCGAAAAAAATTTTGACCTTTTTTGTCCGATTTTGACGCCTTACTATACTATGACGTTTTTTATGACTTTTGGAGGTCGAAAAAAATTTTGACTTTTTTTGACCGATTTTGACGCCTTACTATACTATGATGTTTTTAATGACTTTTGAGGTCGAAAAAAATTTTGACTTTTTTTGCCCGAAAAAAACGGCATACTATACTATGACGTTTTTTATGACTTTTGGAGGTCGAAAAAAATTTTGACTTTTTTTGTCCAATTTGACGCCTTACTATACTATGACGTTTTTTATGACTTTTGGAGGTCGAAAAAAATGTTGACTTTTTTTGTCCGATTTTGACGCCTTACTATACTATGACGTTTTTTATGACTTTTGGAGGTCGAAAAAAATTTTGACTTTTTTTGCCCGTAAAAAACGCCATACTATACTATGATGTTTTTTATGACTTTTGGAGGTCGAAAAAAATGTTGACTTTTTTTGCCCGAAAAAAACGCCATACTATACTATGACGTTTTTTATGACTTTTGGAGGTCGAAAAAAATTTTGACTTTTTTTGACCGATTTTGACGCCTTACTATACTATGATGTTTTTTATGACTTTTGAGGTCGAAAAAATTTTTGACTTTTTTTGCCCGAAAAAAACGGCATACTATACTATGACGTTTTTTATGACTTTTTGAGGTCGAAAAAAATTTTGACTTTTTTTGACCGATTTTGACGCCTTACTATACTATGACGTTTTTTATGACTTTTTGAGGTCGAAAAATTTTTTTGACTTTTTTTGCCCGAAAAAAACGCCATACTATACTATGACGTTTTTTATGACTTTTGGAGGTCGAAAAAATTTTTGACTTTTTTTGTCCGATTTTGACGCCTTACTATACTATGACGTTTTTTATGACTTTTGGAGGTCGAAAAAAATGTTGACTTTTTTTGCCCGAAAAAAACGCCATACTATACTATGACGTTTTTTTATGACTTTTGGAGGTCGAAAAAAATTTTGACTTTTTTTGACCGATTTTGACGCCTTACTATACTATGACGTTTTTTATGACTTGTGGAGGTCGAAAAAATTTTTGACTTTTTTTTTTCCGATTTTGACGCCTTACTATACTATGACGTTTTTTTATGACTTTCGGATTTCGAAAAAAATTTTGACTTTTTTGGTCCGATTTTGACGCCTTACTATACTATGACGTTTTTTATGACTTTTGGAGGTCGAAAAAAATTTTGACTTTTTTTGACCGATTTTCACGCCTTACTATACTATGACGTTTTTTATGACTTTTGGAGGTCGAAAAAATTTTTGACTTTTTTTGCCCGAAAAAAACGCCCTACTATACTATGACGTTTTTTATGACTTTTGGAGGTCGAAAAATTTTTTGACTTTTTTTGACCGATTTTGACGCCTTACTATATATACTATGACGTTTTTTATGACTTTTGGAGGTCGAAAAAATTTTTGACTTTTTTTGACCGATTTTGACGCCTTACTATACTATGACGTTTTTTATGACTTTTGGAGGTCGAAAAAATTTTTGACTTTTTTTGACCGAAAAAAAAAACGCCCTACTATACTATGACGTTTTTTATGACTTTTGAGGTCGAAAAAAACTTTGACTTTTTTTGCCCGAAAAAAACGCCATACTATACTATGACGTTTTTTATGACTTTTTGAGGTCGAAAAAAATTTTGACTTTTTTTGACCGATTTTCACGCCTTACTATACTATGACGTTTTTTATGACTTTTGGAGGTCGAAAAAATTTTTGACTTTTTTTGCCCGAAAAAAACGCCATACTATACTATGACGTTTTTTATGACTTTTTGAGGTCGAAAAAAATTTTGACTTTTTTTGACCGATTTTGACGCCTTACTATACTATGACGTTTTTTATGACTTTTGGAGGTCGAAAAAAATTTTGACTTTTTTTGACCGATTTTGACGCCTTACTATACTATGATGTTTTTTATGACTTTTGGAGGTCGAAAAAATTTTTGACTTTTTTTGCCCGAAAAAAACGCCATACTATACTATGACGTTTTTTATGACTTTTGGAGGTCGAAAAAAATTTTGACTTTTTTTGCCCGTAAAAAACGCCATACTATACTATGACGTTTTTTATGACTTTTGGAGGTCGAAAAAATTGTTGACTTTTTTTGCCCGAAAAAAACGCCATACTATACTATGACGTTTTTTATGACTTTTGGAGGTCGAAAAAAATTTTGACTTTTTTTGCCCGTAAAAAACGCCATACTATACTATGACGTTTTTTATGACTTTTGGAGGTCGAAAAAATTTTTGACTTTTTTTGCCCGAAAAAAACGGCATACTATACTATGACGTTTTTTATGACTTTTGGAGGTCGAAAAAATTTTTGACTTTTTTTGACCGATTTTGACGCCTTACTATACTATGACGTTTTTTATGACTTTTGGAGGTCGAAAAAATTTTTGACTTTTTTTGACCGAAAAAAAACGCCCTACTATACTATGACATTTTTTATGACTTTTGAGGTCGAAAAAAACTTTGACTTTTTTTGCCCGAAAAAAACGCCATACTATACTATGACGTTTTTTATGACTTTTTGAGGTCGAAAAAATTTTTGACTTTTTTTGACTGATTTTCACGCCTTACTATACTATGACGTTTTTTATGACTTTTGGAGGTCGAAAAAATTTTTGACTTTTTTTGCCCGAAAAAAACGCCCTACTATACTATGACGTTTTTTATGACTTTTGAGGTCGAAAAAAACTTTGACTTTTTTGGCCGAAAAAAACGCCATACTATACTATAACGTTTTTTATGACTTTTGGAGGTCGAAAAAAATTTTGACTTTTTTTGCCCGAAAAAAACGCCATACTATACTATGACGTTTTTTATGACTTTTGGAGGTCGAAAAAAATGTTGACTTTTTTTGCCCGAAAAAAACGCCATACTATACTATGACGTTTTTTTATGACTTTTGGAGGTCGAAAAAAATTTTGACTTTTTTTGCCCGAAAAAAACGCCATACTATACTATGACGTTTTTTATGACTTTTTGAGGTCGAAAAAAATTTTGACTTTTTTTGACCGATTTTGACGCCTTACTATACTATGACGTTTTTTATGACTTTTGGAGGTCGAAAAAAATTTTGACTTTTTTTGCCTGAACAAAACGCCATACTATACTATGACGTTTTTTATGACTTTTGGAGGTCGAAAAAAATTTTTTTACTTTTTTTGTCCGATTTTGAAGCCTTACTATACTATGACCTTTTTATCAGGGAAATTTGTGAGAAGTCCTTTTGTAACTGAAGGGATTAGTATTCCTCTCCTCTTTTATTTTTCTCCTGCCGCTTGGTCAGCTAATTTGACCCCCTGAACGTGCTCAACTCATACTCACCAAAATTTGTCCAAAATTTTCTCCCGACAAAAGTTCGTTTGACCCTGTCCATGCGGCCGAGTGCAGCCAAATGGCTCTGTAGCACCCTGTAGAGTGTGAAAATATATTAAGTAAGACAGACGGACTTGAAATTCAGTACACAGATGCATCACATTCATACGAGAAAAAAAGTCTCTTGTAGGAAAGTTCTACGATGTACAGGAAGTCTGCCATTTTGGAAAAATGCAGCCATTCTGCGTTTTCGCACCGCTTGTACTTTAACGAACTCGTTCTAGGATAATCGTCCGATCATGCTGAAAATTGCTCTGTTTGCTCTTAAGGCCTTCATGACTAAAAGTTGTCATGACAAGCTGTGTAGATTTAGGATTTTCTGTGGATCTTACATCATCAATCTATTAGCAGGGCACTGCAGGGAATTGAACCCCACCCTAGTGTACTAGGTGTACCATAACCAGTGCCTTTTGCTTTTTGAAGTGATGTAAAGGTAAAGCAAAACCTATATTTCAACAGCATTTCTTAAATATTGTGTTATCAACATATCTAGTTAGAATGAGATATGGCACTCGTGGAAATGCTGTTGTAATGTAGGAAAGAAAACCTTACTTTGAATAATGTATATGACATATATGTAGGTATTATTGCTATAGAATCAAAGCATGGATTTATGACATATAATCTATAATGTGTTATGTATTTTTGCATTATGTCTGTGGGTAAGTGGTGATGTACATGATTGTATAAGATTTGAAATAGTTCTTAATTGTTGAGAAAGTAGAGAAAGCAAAGGATTTGGACATGTAGAGAGCACACAAACATGTAGTACATGTAAAAATGTAGAAAATGCACCAGAGCTCTGGTTCAGAAAAACAGGTAAAAAAGACTACAACATATCTCTGTTCTGCATCACCAATAGAAACACAGGTAAAATAAGAATATAAGTAAAGGACAAATGGTAAAAATGGCAGCGCATATCTCGGTTGTGCATGACAACAAAACAATACAAAAACAATATAAACAATGTTTTCTTTACAATATATGTGTTTCTCGTCAAAATCTTGAATAACTACACCAGCCAAGGTTTTAACTTGACAACTCGTAAATTGTGATCAACCATAGAGATTTCATCAATGATTAAAATGTGGAGATCCATATATTTAGCGCGCAAAGAATTTAGCTTTTCTTCACTCAGTGGTGTGTACGGTAAGCGTACATCTTTGCCAATGCCAAATGTGCTGTGAATAGTTGATGCATTCACATTGTGTGCTGCAATTCCTGTTGGAGCAGTTAACAATACGCATGTTATCTGGATTATTTGATAGTGGTGACAATAATCTCATTGCCTCATATTGAATTGCTTCAATCAGGTGACTTTTCCCTGTGCCTGCACCACCTGTGATAAAAATATGTAGAGGATTTTTCCCAGAGATTTTATCTAAACACCACTGCCGAATATGATAAAACACTGACAGCTGTTTTTCATTCAGAGTCCAAATTAATGCCAAAACATTCTTTCAACAGAAAATGTTATTTCTTTTTTCCACATTGGAAACTCACTGATTGAGTATGGCTAAATCAGGAATTGTTTGTGATTCTTCTTCCAGTGTATGTTTATTACCTGCTTCTTCTTACCTTCTTTTTGTTGGATACATTCTAGACACTCTGGCTCCTGCTCAGGGCATAAGTTACACCATGCATCTTCAAATACAACATTATATTCAAGTATAATCTGGATGTTGTCAAGGTCTCTTTTTCAAACAACCTTCGATTGCATTGAACCACTGACAGGACAGAATGTGTAGTTCCATCAATAAATGTCACAGAGCCGTTTTTGTAAAACTGCTCAAATGTTTCAAACTGTGGTTGTTTCAGCTGTGAATCGTCACGATATGGTAAAAACTGCAAAAGACTTTGATAAAATATTTCTGGATTTTTGGTCTCAGAGCAATGTGCGTATCGCAGTATTGGAGGTTCAGTTCTTACTTGTTTAGTCACATATCTGCAGTCATTCTTTAATCTGTCCACGTGCTACTTTCTGATAAACATTCAAGAATTTGTTTATAACACTTCACAAAAAATACTTTTACTAAACTAAACATGGCAAAAACTGTCTCACATAACACAATATATGATTTTTTTGTACCTTGGCAACAAATGTGCTCTCAGGAACTCCACCAAGGTCAGATGGGACAACTTGGTTCATGGCTTCTAACAAGTCAGGACTGAACTTGATGGGATTCAAAGGGATGAAACACTCTTTCATCACCACACGCTTTGCAGGCATCTATGAAAAAAAAATAACATCATTGTATTTCACACAAACAACACACACAAACCGCATCAAATCTTAGGTCACACTACACAGTTTATTACCCTGCTGCCTCGTTTCACAAGTGCAAACTCCAGAGGTCCTGGAGCCTCTGTGGGTGGTTTGCTGGGTTGCCCTGTTGAGACAACCATGCGTGGAAACACTTTTGATGGTGATCTCTTTGGAGCCACAGCTGCTGGTTTGGGTGCTGCTGTCTCCAGTAGCTGAAAATGTGAACAAGAACCAAACCACATTATGTTATACAATCTTATACACACAATAATGCTGTTTTACTCACTTACCATATATACAGCAGCAAACATGGAATCCCATCTCTGCTCCACAAATGTAGACTGTTCATGGAGAAATGATCAGCAACGTGCCAGTACTTCACACCTAGATATTACATAACAAAAAAATGGAGTTAGACCTCCAAGAATGTAGTCCACAGTACAAACCATTAACACAATTTGACAGCTCATACAATAACACCCACCCATAGATGTTGCAACACGATGATACTCCTGTCATAGCAGTTCCTGCAGCTCCACAGCAACATTCAGTCGTGGGGGGGAAGTCTACAACACACACCTGTGAAAGACACTCCATTTTAGATGCTGTTGTCCTTAAATCTGTCACACATGCAACTTCCTTTTACTTTTTACTCTTTACTTATTTCAAAAATGTCTACCTAAACTCACCTTGTTGTTGTTTTATTCACACGTTGGCAGAATTCCCAAAACAAAAGGGGGTGTGGCCACAGACATCATTCATCAATCATAGGACACCACTGAACCAAACTAGTCCCACTCAACTAAAGTCCCACCTCCCTACATTTAATCATGAAATATGCATGGTTAAAATACAAATTATACAATGCTTGGAAAAACAATGTCTAACTTTTAACAACAGGCTCCATCAACCTGCTTCATCAACATCTCTCAAACTGAACACTGACTGCGTGAGTTATCCTCTGACAAACTTCATGATACTTTTTCTTAACGTGCAACTTTATTGTAACCACATTACCCATGTAGTCACATAACACAAATACCAGGATATATTTAACCAAGGACATCCTGGTATTCTTAACATATGTGGCTGAAAATAACACCATTGAAATGTTTACACAAACTCTAAACACTAAAGTAATTTACAAATAACACACTGTCCATTAAACCAAATTACATGTTTGCTCTGCACAGGTAATCAGGATGCCCTTCACACTCTTCTCTTCTGTTGCTGTATGCTGCTGTGCTTCTCTGGGGAGAGGAGCAGGAGAGAGGAGAGGACGACTCCTGCTGCTCGCAAGGGGTACGAGGGCCCGCCGATCACTGCTTGCAGCTTTAATTTAGTGTTGTTATCTATTTTCCAGAGATTGAGTGAATGACCCTCTGACATTTTGCCCACACCACCTTCAGGTGTGAATTTCCTCTTGTCCATCACTAAAATCCAAATCTATGAAACCACTGGCTGGATCCTATGCCTGATTTACCCATACGGTCAGAATTTCTAAAGCAAATGAATGTGTTGAAAACACATAGAATGCTGTTAACTTTGTACTTTGTACCCAGACAATACATCCAAATGTTTTTAGAGATGCAGTCACCCTATGCCTAATTTATTTCTACTTTTAAAAGATAATACATAGTTTAACTGGCATGTCTGCGGGGTGTTTTTAAATTATATGCGAACAAACAGACTCAGGGACAGCTTTTACAACTTGATTAGGGCAGTAGCCCTAATCAATGCAAACACATAACTTTACTTAATCTGACTGGCCACCTTTCCGAAAGCAGGTCATGTGCAATAAACAGTGTGCACTGTGTGCACTGTATATACTGTATATTTCTTATCCTGGATATATTTATTTTATTATTTTATTCTACTTTTTTATTTTTTCTGTGTACTGTGGTTTGTATGCCTTATCTTGATACCCGGGGGGAAAATTCATGTTCTGAACAGACATGTTTGGTCAAGTCCTCAGGGATTCAGACTTTCTTAGGTGGACTTAAAAGCTTCAAACTAAAACAAAAGCTACTATTTTCTATTCCTCAGGACTCACGTCATTATTGGCAGTAACATTAATCATTAGAAGTACACAAATCATTACAAACAAGAATGTTTATTACTAATAGATTGCCAGAGACACTAACTGAGGAGACTCCAGAGGTCTGAAGTCTGTCCAGAAAAGCGAAGTAGACATTAGACTTCAGGGTGGGTATTTCTAAAACCAAGGACATTTGACAAACACAAACTAAATCAAAATAGAAACTTAAACAATTTGTTTGTTTTTGAGAGGTATTTTGGGGTTTACAGTTAAGTGTGGAGGAGTCATTTCCCCCCATTGCATCCCACACATCTGCATACTTTCAGATGTTAATACCCTGGTAAATTCAGAAGGTCCTGGCCTTCAGTTTTGAGGAATTGTAACTTAAGTTTCACTCAGTACACTGAACTCCATTTAAAAAAAAAAAAGAAAAAAAAAAAAGGGGGGGGGGGGGGGGGGGGGGCAGTTTAAAAAAATAAATAAATCCAATGTGTCAACTGAGAGGTTGTAAAGAAAATTATTTAGTTGGGCTGACAACCTCAGAAGCTTAGCATCCTTCATTATTACAGATCATTGGATTGTGTGGCTACAAAACACCAAGAGCAATCAGTATTGACTTCTAAAGTATTGATTACTAAATCTAAACCTAAAAACTTCTTAATGTTCCACCCCACAACTTAGAAGCATCAGAACAAAAAAATTACTGAAAACTGTTTTTATTTGTCAAAAAAGCTCCTTTACAGCGCCAAGATTTTTAAACCTGTAAAGCCAGCAAACATGTAAAATACAACCCTTACAATACATTAGAATCAAAACGGTACCAAAAAGTACAGTAAAAATTACACTTCCGCCGATGGAAATGTGGAGGGAAAAAAAAAGAACACCAAAAGGGAAAAGTAAAACCTAAAAATTATAGAATTTAAAAAAAAAAAAAAAAAAAAAAAGAAAAAAAAAAACAGGGAAAAAAAAAAACATGGAAAAGTTACATTTTGGATGTTTTCTGTACAAATGGTCTTGTGTCATAAAAGAGGTCGAGTTAGGCCCAGTGTGTCCGTTCAGCAGTCGGTCTCAGTGGATCACTGGAGTCCTGAGGAATGACACACAAAAGCTGCTCACATCTTTTTAATTAAACACAAAACATTAAGCTACAGAGACATTTTTAGTCAAAAGTCTACAGTGTCTCATCAAGCAAACAGACAAAGCTAAACTAAATTTTGAGATAAGGAGTTAAGGAGCCAGCCTTGAACCACAACATCCATGAATCAAGTCCATGTGAGGACCTCTGTTGCACCTCTGTGTCTATTAGAAAGGCTTGGAAATGCCCAAAAGTATAACTGTGCAGCAAAACTGAATGTGCTACAGAAGAGTGACACAGAAATACAAGCCAAAAAAAGTGTCCATTTAAAAGGAAGGGAAAAAATGGCAAGTTATCTGCTACCAAACTTTTAAGCAGCAGTGGGACGCGGTTTACCAGCTCTGTCAGCCCTTAAACTGAATGATGGTTGTACGCAGAAGGGATTGTAGCACCTGTTCTTATGGCCACCTTTACAGTATGTAAAAGGAAGGTAATTATAGCCATATCATACCTTGCAATACCATGTGATCATCAGTATGGTTTGTAGCTGGTCTGGTGTGCCCCCCGTCTTGGGGTTTTTCCGTAGCTGGCATTGCCCTGGTCTGTGGAGCAGACAGAGAGAGAGAACAGATGAGTCAGAGACAGATTTCCAACTGCTCTATGTTCAAAGGAGTTGTTCTGGGAATTATTTCAGATAACCATGGCCTGTACTCAACATACATACACAAAACGGATACTGATTTTCACGTCCATGTTCCCAAAAATGTCAAGACTATACCTATAAACAATGTCTACAGATGCAGAAGGCTGAAGCCAATCCCTTTGGTTTCTTATTCATCATTCCATGCATATTAATGTTTACATGAATCCGTAAGATGGGAAGAAACGTGGGAACACAATTTGTTAAAAGAACTTCTATTGGATTAAAAAAAAAACAAAACAAAACATTACAGTCTACACTTTAAGTTTAGGTATCAGTAGAGAAAAATGTCAACTGGTGAATCTTAATCATAATGCGGAAGTTCACGTAACCCTGATGAGACAAGAACAGCATGCAACAGTGTGTGTGTGTGTGCGCTTACTGTAATCATATCCGGGACCATATCCATAGTAACCAGAAGAGTAGTCGTAGTTGCCATAGCCACCGTACCCACTGTAGCCATAGCCTTGGTTACCGTATCCCTGGTTCCAGTAGTTTCCATAGCCCTGGTTCCAGCCCTGGTTCTGACCTGAGACACAAAGTGCATAAAACCTGTAGTTTCAACAGCATTCCTGACCACTACAACCACAAAATCGGTTGTGTGGGGGGTTGTGTCAATAAACAAAGGTATGTGTATTCTTGAAAAACCAGGAGACAAAAAAGGTGCAGAATCCTCATCCTTACCTCCACGGCCCCTGCCACCCCGGCCTCCATAACCACCACCACGTCCTGCTCCATACTGTTGCTGCTGATACACCTCCTTCGGCTGGGCGATCTTCAGCTCACACTGTGGATGAGTCGCAAACATTCACTTTGAATCCTGACCTTACCCGACAAGCAGAGGTGGAAAATGCACTTAAATCCTTCATATGGCAGTACTGACTCCAAAACCGTAGGCCTACAAGATCACAGCTGGCTATTACAAGTTCATTTGTGGTGGAATAAAGTTAAAAATAACCCTGCATTCCTCACAGAGAGTAAGCACTCACAGGTTACACCAGCAACAGGGAAAGTGATGGCTAAGAACCAGCAGCCTTCCAGTTGCAGGGTGGTATCACGAATTGTATTTTTATGTGCACATACCCTGCCCCCCTGAATGTTGTGGTACTTCTTCTCCAGACACTTCTTGACGCTTGCTTCATCTTTGTATGTGATGAAGATGAAACCCCTCCTTTTCTTTGATTTGGGGTCGATGGGAAGCTCAATGGTTTCGATCTGGAAGGAGCAGAAGAGGGTGGAGGTACCCGTGTTAAATAGTTTGGTCAAAAACAACACATATTTATGCGCCTACACTTAGAAGATGCTTTTAACTGGTGACCTTACTAAGAAACCAAAGCCAGTCTGTTACCTGTAGTCTCTTGTTGAGTTACCACCAATGATTAAAAACACACAGCCCACATTTAAGTTTGACTTTTCCAAATTCTGGTTCATGTTACTATAACATGAGTTCTTTTCCCTGGGAAGCCTGTCCTCAGATGAGCTTACAAATTGGTTTCAATCAGCCACCTGCTCATCAGCCAGTAGCTCAATTAGGAAAAGTGCCTGTGCCCAGGTCAAGGATTGGGCTGACTAAACAGCAAGATTGTGGGGCAGTCACAGGATTAAAACTGACTAACCATCCTCCCCTCAGAATCCTGTGGTAGAGAAGTGTCTGTGCCTAAAGGTGAGTGCTTCAGCCAGTGGCTCTCAAATTACCTTCAGTTCAATTAGACTGCCATTTGATTCTGTAAAAAGGATCACTTTAATTAACCTAACTGCCACAACCCGGCGTTCTGTTAAAACATTTAACAACATAAGCCTGAACATACAGGGCCCCTGTGTTCTACCTGGAGGTCTAGTGTATCTTTGTGGCTCTGTGCAGCATAACTAACCTCTCCAAAGGCCCCGAAATATTCCCTGATGGTGTCTTCAGTCGCCTCAGGGTTCAAACCTCCGACAAAGATCTTCTTGACAGGCTCCTTCTTCATGGCCATCGCCCTCTTGGGGTCAATCTGACGTCCGTCCAGTCTGTGTTCCTTCTGCTCCAGAACCTGCAGAACAGCACACACACGGGTTGTTATTACCATGGAGCAATGATGAACCAAGAACATGAAAAGAAGTTCTCGCACCTTGCGTGACTTGATTTCATAAGAAACAGCGGTCAGTTAATCAGAGGGGACTCACCTTGTCCACGCTGGCGGAGTCTTTGAAAAGAACAAAGCCAAAGCCTCGGGACCGGCCGGTGTTGGAGTCCATCTTGATGGTGCAGTCCGACACCTCACCAAACTTACTGAAGTAATCCTTCAGGTCCTTTTTACTCGTGTCCCAGCTGAGGCCACCCACGAACATTTTACTGCAAACAGAGGAACACCGTACCGTTTATTTCTAGCTGATTTGTTCTTGTCCGTTGGTGTGATAATGTCCTAACAAGGTCACAGATCAATCTTCTGTTCACCACAAGTTAAACTGTAATTTATGTTTCATGACATTACGATATTAATGAACACCAAAGGTGCTCCTACATTAAATGTGACCGATCTAAGGGAAGCCAAAAACACTCACCCAGCGTCCTCCTCTCCTTTGCTGGCATCAATCTTTCCTCCATCTGTGCCATTATCTTGGCTATCATCTCCACCCATCAGCTCCTGCTCCTGATCCAGCTCCTGTTCTAGCTCCTGATCCAGCTCCTGCTCTGCTCCATTTTGGTCATCGTCCCCCTCGTTGCCATTCTGCTCCGACGTTTCCATGAGCAGATTCTCAGCGTCTGACATTGTGACGGTGGGCTCTTCAAGAGACTGCCACAATAAAAGACACTCTTAGTAATTCTTTATCTGAATAAACAGTAGCCAGTGCAGCAGCAAAAAACTTAAGGGTCACATGCTATATACAAAATACAAACAAAAACAGAATCAGAAAGAAAAAGATAATAAAGTGTAATAAGCAACTGCCTTGTGAGAAAACTGCTGGCAACAACTACATTACTAGATCTTTGATATTGATCCTGAAAAAAATGTATAGCTTGCATACCAATCCAATCTACTTTAGGATAAAATCTGAATCTTTTCAATTAAACTTTGTAACGTGTTTTGGGGCCTTGAGGCCTGACCAAGTCATGTAGCACTGCAACTAACAATTACTGTATTTACATTCTTAATTTATCCGCTAATAATGTTCAATTAAGCTATTAGCCGTTTAATGTTAAACAAAAACAAAAGGCGCAAGTTCTCTCGTGCCCGATTATTTTTCTGTTGATCCGATGTTGATTAATCAACTACCTGATCCAGCTCTAAAACCCTGCATAATGGCATTGTAACAAACACAACAACTCAAATGCCATCATTTAAACTGTTATTTACGCCTATTGATCACTCTGAAGTCACAACTTAAAGCGCAGCGCCGTCAAAGAGAATGAAAAGCTATAGTTTCACTTTGAATGCTAACAAACAGTTACTAACGTCAATTTGTTTAATTTTTTATTTCAACCACATCCTCCGCATATTCATAACCATACACCCGGTTTAACGCAATAGGTAAACACTGCTGAATGTTTACTTGTTCACGGAGACAAAAGGCAGCAATAAACCGGCGTGAATCTCCATGTTAAGGTTTCAAGCGGACCGCGCTTTGCTCCGTTACCGCTCGGGATCTAGTGCAGGCCCGGCTAGTAGCTAGGCAGCCAGACCTGAATAAAAATTACAGTAAAACAGAAGCAAATGTCGTAAGGAAAAGCCTATTTAACCACTGAAAAAGCACATGTGCTTCGCTTTTAATACAGTCGGCAGGGGAGCTTTTCATTCAGTGTAATAACCGCGTTAAACTACATTAGCACAACTGCGGCTAACAGACAGTTAGCCAGATTTACTGCTAACAAGAGGACACCGCAGAGATAAAAGTAGGCCGATGGGAAACACTGCACTGAAACGAGTTACTATGCTAACCTGATCTTCTTCGCCTATATTTTACTGCGCAAATGCAAACAAAAAACGTGCTTACTTTAAGACAAAATACCAGAGACGCCGACTCGTTACTCAAAATGGACACTCTCCAAATTCGCCGCTAACTCGTGGCAACATATATACGACCGGATGTGACCAACGGAGCTGCCAGATCTCGCGAGAGAAACGAGCAACCAGGTCTAGGGAAACAAGCCATGAATAAACGACAATAAAGGCGACTTCACCGACCATACTTTATGTGTTGCATTTCATAAGCAAAAAGTACTGCAACGTGTATTTTTACGTTGTTCTTTTATTTTACTTATTTTTTTAAATATTCATCTTTGGGCTGCAAAAGTTTGTTGCTGTAAATGATGAGGCATGAAAAAAGAAGTCTGGCATGCATTTGTATTTGTTGTTTTTAACAATGCATCAAAACAACCGAGGAAAAACCCTTGAATGTGTGGCTCGTATCTAAATACATCATAACAGATAACAGGTATTCAGTTTTGGTAAAGAAATACTAAACTGCTTATTTATAATTTTGTTAGCCTAAACAGTAGATGTCCATGTTAATATGCAGAGTTTAAAAAGGCCTTGGCCTACAGATTAAAGGAATGGTTTACCCAAAAATGCTTGCTCCTGCATTGTGGACACCAGTTCACTTCAACTCCAACCCCAGTTTGTTCTTCTCATGTTATCATCATTTGAGTTACAGAGCTGATCATCTGTTTCTGAAAGTTTAAAAAACAGGTCAGGTTAAATCTGAAAAAGAAAATATATTCAGTACACTGCACAATAAAAAATATTTTTATTGATAAAAAGGGATAAATATAGGTAAAATACATGAGAGTGTTGTGGTCACATGAAACACAGCAAAACTGGCAAATCCTGGGGCTAAGGGTGAGTGTTTTGCTGCCACTAACTGCTTCGCCTTGGCAACATCAACTATACCTGCCAGCCAGGGGCAAGTTGAGGCAGGACCTGAGATGGGCACACAGGCACGCACGCACGCACGCACACACACACACGGTAAAGTGTAGCTGTGGATACTGTTGTGTTTCTCCAGCAGTGGTCACTTGTGAACAGAGTGGTGAGAACTGCAGCGACCACAGGTAAGAGCACAGTTGCATTTTTAGATTTTCTATAACGTTTCTCTTCACTCCAGCATGAAGATGGTCAGCTGGGTCCAACCGTCCTGACCAGACGCTCCAGTCTCTCAGTGTAATTTAAAGTTGAAGCCATCGCGCAAAAACAAGCAACGTTAAATCTGTATTTTTCACACTTTCATCGCTCAGTATTTACTGTACTTTAATTGGTTCTTAATGGTGACTGTGATTGGGGTTGCTGTGCAGGCAGTGTTGTTAGCTGATTGTTCCTACACACCAATCACTAACTACACTACCAGTACAACCACCACCACACACACAGCTGCTTAGGAAAAGGAGTTAAATCACTCATTTTATTTAACCAAGAAAGTTCCTCACTGAAATGAAAAGATCTGTTCTATATAAGAGTCCTGGTCAGGATAGCAGCAATATTATGTGGCTACAATTATTTGTAATGATTTTATCCTACGTCATTGTTCTGCAGGATTAAAGTTGTTTGTTGATTGTAAAGCTCTGTTTTGCTTTTGGCTTGAAGAAATTCATGATCAGTTAATTCAAATTTAGTCAGGAGTATCCTGATTTCAAAAGATGGGCCAAAACATGAAATGGAGAAAACACTGTACAATAACCAGAGCTGACACAGACGCATTTATTTCTTTTCAATGACAGTTCAATGTTACTTTATTCACACTTACTTTAATTTTAGTTTAAAAACATTTAGAAGGGAGGGTTTAGTTAAAATACTTGATTTCAAAGTTTAAAAATTTGCTTAAACAGCATTACATTATTACTTTAAATCATGTATGAATAATAAACTCTTATCCTTTAAAGATATTTAAACTGTCCTGACACTTTTTTTCCCTGCACACGGTGCTTTGATCCAGCATCACAGCTCCTGTCCTGAGCAGCAACCCAATTCTGGTTCTAGGTTGAAGGCACGGCTTTCTCTAGGATCGGGATTTGCTGACCCAGTGGTACTTGTCAACACGAGGCCCAGTGAAGGTAAATGTGGCTCGATAGGACTTGAACCCCTTCTGGCCAGAGAACTGGGAGGTTGGACCTCCAGCTGGAGGAGCGTGAGGTGGGAATGAATCCCCAGCAAAGGCCTTCCGCTTCTCCCTCAGCCAGGTCTGAGGGGCACCGGGAGAAAACTCACTGAACTGAGGACGAGAGGAGCAGAGGGTTAGAGGACAGTATTGTACCTTACAATTTACATATTAATGAGCGTTGTCACTTTAAATAAACCAATAAATAAAGAAAACAGATAAGACAGTTTTACCAGGTAATCTGTCTGTCAGTTCTCATCTATATCACTATTATAGAGACCTAAAACATAAGATTGATTCCCAGATGCACAACCGTATCACCAGGCAACAACATTGATGCCTGATTTGCTAGACTCCAGGTAATGTCCAGTTTTATTTTTTTTTTCTCTGTACAGTTTCTGTGCATGGTAACTATCGTATGATTAAGGTTTCCAAAAGACTGTGGCATTATTCCCTTAAGTGTTCAACCTACCCGGTAGACGCTGTTGGGGTTGCTGACAGTTGGGATGGTTTTGGGTTCAGGGATGGTGGGTGGATTTGGAGTAGGACAGAGAGCTGATAGGCCGCCATTGCTGCTGCTGCTGCTGCTGCTGCTGCTACTACTACTACTGCTGCTGCTGCTGCTGCTACTGCTGCTGCTCATGCAGTTGTCTCCGCCCCCATCCTCCTCATCTGAAGAGCTTCCCGATTGGACGTCAAGGCTTGCCCGCTCCACAGCATCATGGATTCGGCGGGAAAATTCTCCATCTCCACGCCGGCAACTGTCCACCACGGAGACGCAGAATGGAGTGCTATGTTCACCGTACCTGCAAGGAGTGGGAAAGACAAAAAAAAAATTCAACAAAAACAATTTGTTGCAGAAATAAATAAAACATTTCCTTCCCTAACTACAAACACATTCTTTTTTTGATTTAACATTTATTTTACAAGTCTGTTTTAGAGAAGTTGAAGGAGTAAGATAATAGAGCACAGTGTTAGTGTAAGGGCAAAGATTAGCTGATGCTTAATGAAAAAACATGAAGCTCACATTGACTTTTGAAGCTATGCATGATATGAAATTTGAAACAAGCAGGTCTGTCCAAGACAAAGTTTACACTCAATCTGAGGGATATTAACTAAATTTTTTTCCGTCATAGAACCAAAGAAGAGCTTCAGTTTTCAGGTTCACATTCATAACCATCAGCCGCAGAGTGAAGTGGCCTGACCTGCAGGACACCTCTCCAGGGTCAACCCACACCGTCAGCTCCTGGGGAAGGCCCAGATCCTCGTACCGCACAACACTGCGCTCACAGGCCTGCTGCAGCACCGGGTCCTGCAGCTGTACACGGTTCATACGCAGACACCTGAAACACACAGAGCATGAAACAACTCTGCCTGAGCAACTTTAGATCAGAAGACTTCTTCTACCTTCACCACCTGCAAATGTGCAATGTCTCCTTTAATTTCAACTCAGCTTTCTCTCTTGCCTCTAGTATTGTTGTGGTTTTGGTTTCATTTGTCCAGATTTAACTAAAACTAAAACTTCCTATCTTCTAAAATGTTTACTGACCTGTAAGCCTGTCCCTTGGTGGGTGCTTTCGGGTGCCAGTGGTTCTTGTAGTTCTCAAACAGAACAGAGGTGAGGGCAGCAGCGAACCGCTCCCTACTGTCATTATCCAGACAGCCATATCTCTTCACCAGCCGAGCCACAAAGAACACAGCAGCAGCAATCTCTTCCTTCATGGCTACACACACACACACATACACACTCTCTCTCTCTCTCTAACCTCTAGTTAAATAAACCCAATCAGGCTTAGCGAATTCAAATCTGTACTGTTAAAAACCTCCTCAAACAGTAAAACGTGTAGGTTGATCCTACTGTTACAGAAAAGCAAAAGATAACAAATAAAACTAGAAAGACAAACTGGAAGCCAGAAAACTCAAGCAAACATATTTGCTGCTGGAGCTCAAGAGAGAACTCAGCTTTGATTTCTGATGCTGCTACATCAATAAATAACAAAGCCTGGACATCTACAACTATATAAAACTGTATGAAGCAGCAGCTTGTTCAGGAGCGGAAACCTCAGTACATCAGATAATAAAAGAGTCACTCCCTCCTTAGTTTCTCATGTGGTTTTTACTGAAACCACAGGTCAGCTGTGTGACAAGCTGGCACACCTGAAGCTGGTTGACTTAATGACTCTCTCTCTCTATTTGTGTGTGTGTGTGTGCTTGGCTTCAGCATTTTGGTTTTGAAATGTCCCACATGTGAAGAAATTAGGGACCATGTCATATGGTCTACAGACACCAAATTACTCTCTAAAGTCCCAGCAGGGGAAACATTAGAGGGTCACTTTGCCCACATCACTGCAAAAACAAAAGGTTAAAGAGTTAACTGTTAAAGTTCACACGTTTCACAGTTATATGCCCATGTAGAAGTAATTTAACTCTGGTTTGAGTGAAATCAGTTTGATTTAATTTTGCCAACAAATAGCCTTTTGTTTTCTGTTCTTCTTGGCTTCTTGTGAGATTGAGAGTGAGACATTTATAAAGGAAGATGATTTGGAATATTTTAAATAAACTATACTGGAATATGTTAAGCAGATCTCCAAACCTTATTACCTCTGAATTCTGCCTTGTTAGCAGGGGTATTGTGGGTAGTCCTAGGTAAAATGCATAGATAAATTTCTCTCTCCAAAATAACTTTGCACACGCCATGTAGGCTGCACACTGATAGGACTTTCAGTCTCCTCTCCCGGAAGCGTATTTGGGGTGCTGTGTGTTTAGACTTAACAAAAAGTTCATTAAATGAGCTAAATTCATGTTTTCCGGTCGTGTCTGAGCGCACTGGGATCCGGCACTGGGCACTCTCTGCGCACCCCACACATCCCGGGGACACCGCCTTGTGAAGACCGAAGACTCGTATGTCCACAAAGTGTCAGTTGCATAGAAACAAGGTGGGAGAGGAAAAACAAAGCTAAGGAGTTTACTTTTTTTTAAATTCACACTTTAACACAGAGTCGCTACGGTTACATCCAGATCTACGCGGATACAAAGAATTCAGTCAATTCAGTCACTCTTCACTCGCTGCGCCCCACGTCATTGCTTGGCAACCGAAAAAACAAAACAAACAAACAAACTATGGCGTCACTTTCTTAGAAGCGATCAAAGCCAATCTGGTTGTGGCCGTGACGCCATTATGACGTCATAGATGTCAAGGCTATAAGTGCAGGACTTCCACAGGGTGATCGTTGTACCTGAACAACAGTGACAGGAGGGCAGATTCGATGCGAACTGATTCTGCATTGTAAAAGACAAAGTGAGAAACATCTTGACAGAAGGCCAGAGGGCCAGTCACCATGGATACAGTTAAGTCTGAAGTTTGGGCTCAGGTGACATTTCCGCATCTTAAACCAAGGATGATATGGATCGAGTCATACATCAGGATATTAACTACACATCACAGCTCAGTGATAGAATCTGGCAATCACACTTTTCGGAGTCGGCATTTAATGTTTCAGTTATGTGAGGACCTTGCTAATATGACATCGGCACAAATCTTGGACTCTATTAAACTTATTGTCTCAGAATGGCACAGTAAAGTCCAGTCGATATATTCGCATGTGTCCCCTGAGCATTGTTTCTTTGGTATAGATGAAAATTATCTCCTGACAGACCTCAGAAACATCATTCCAGTCTGTTTCACTTACTCGTCAAACGCCTCAAAGATAATTCCTTGCAAGAGCTTAGACATGTTTTGCCGATTGGTTGCAAGAGAGGTGGCGGAGAGAGTCAACTATCGCATAGCTGTGAGACTTAACTCCAACCGTTCAAATTTGAGTTTAAGGACTTACGACTGTAACTGTATCAATTTTAATACTGTTCAGTGCATGGTTGAACTAGTTTCCAGTTCACTACAATGCTTTCACCAAGGGAAATGCCAGTGCTTGCTCGAGCTCACGATCCCTGAGCTCACCAGCAGCTATAACCAACGCATTGAGCCCAAAGGACAAAACAAACAGCGGCAGGTCATAGAGAAGGGTCTGTGTAACGTTACATATATTACTTTGCACAAAGAAGTAATGGCTATACTGACAGAGATCACTGATTTAAGTCGTCTTTATTTCGCGGATGGAAATCAAGTGCAGCACGAAGACGACCGGGATCTCTGGGCACCCGACCCGACCTCCGGTGACGATTCCTCAGACTACAGGAGTACAGATGTTGAGTACTACGACCAGGAGTTACCTTCCGAGAGCAACAACTACACATGCGACCCGCGTGACAGCGACGTCAGAGACGTTTCTTCTGACAACTGTAGGTCAGCAGCAGCGCCAGAAGATGATCCAAAGCACAGCCTGGTTTTCACGGTGTTTACAGGGTTGCTATTGTGTGCCACAGAGAAGGCCACGCCTGCGACACTGCGGCAAGTAGATTTAAACATCATCGTCACCAATCTGACACGTAAGGCACTGCAAGAGATTGAGCTCGCCGACAGTGTTGTGAGGTCAGACCAGCGAACACTCAAGAGGATCTACAAGGCTCTTTTCCAAGACCTGTGTCGGACGCTTGGCTCTGCAGATGTGCTTCTCAAAGCCGTGACATCAGAGTACTGTCCGGCTGACAAACTCATTATCCAGGCCTTGAAGAATCAACTGACTCCAAAGAAGAAGAACGCCATCGCTAGGTTTTTCTCATCTGTGGGCAAAGTTATTATGAAGCCATTCAGGTGTAAGTCCAGGTTCTAACTAATTAACCCACCCCCAAACAATACCCCCCACCCCCAGCCAATACCCCCCACCCCGCCAATACTCCCCCGTACATGTACAGGCTCACATTGCCTTACAGCCAAGCGAGGGTCTGATCCCCTGCCTTCACTCTCTGTGAGGACGTTGCACGTTTCCCCCGTGTTGATGTGGGTTTTCTCTGGGTGCTCCAGTTTCTCCCACAATCCCATAATATAAATAAAAACATCGTCTTGATTTAATCTGCCAATTATTTCCTCAAGTATTTGACTTTCTCAATGAATGTCTTTTTTAATTATATGTAAGTAAATAGTCAAAAATACGTTTACAAAAAATACAGTTTTAAACGACTTTTCTTGACACATTTGATGTTTTCCTTTTTTGGGGGATTATTTTTAATTGTTAGACCTGAAATAATTAGTCAATTGACAAAAAATGAAAATGTTTTCACACTGTCACCTCAGCTGACGCACTCTCGCTACGCTGATGGACTGCTCCTCCTCTGAGTTTGGTCTGTAGCCATTCAGCTGTGACATACATGTAGACTCAAGGGGAACACGTCTTCAGAAGTCTTTGTTCATCTGCAAGATAAGACTTTATTGGTTACCTGGACATACAGGAGGGACACAAAATAAAAGAGACACTGTCCAATATGATGAACCTGAGTAGTCCTACTTGGTGGTCGAATTTTGTTGTTGAATTTCAACTCAACTCAAACTAATTTTTGTGGCTGCAGTTTGTGAGAGACATTTAAACCACGGCGTAGAAGAGATATAAATTTAAACTAAAAGCTAAGACAAACATTTAGATGTTCCAGCTTCTAGAATGTGAGAAACCATAATGGATATGAAAAGATGATTGCAGCTCTATTATTTATTTTTCACACCGTCCCTGCGTCACGTAGATTGACTATCTTTGTATTTCTCTGCATTTCAATGTTTGGAAAAAAAAAAGTTTTAGGGAGAAAAAGCATATTGCTTAGGGAAAGGTATCTTTCCATTCAACTGCTTCATCCTGGGGAGACATGCAGACACTACACTACTGTCTGTCATGGATAAGTTGGTAAAAGCTTTGAATTTCTTTTCCCCGACTCACCAAAACTTTTAAAAATTCCTACTCTGAGCTCCCAGACTTCCATATTGTTATTAGATTTTAAAACCGTACCAGCAAGAAGAAATAAAGTGATGCAGAAACAATCACAGCATATATTTTATTTGAGTGAACACTGAATTTATATAAAGCCAAACCCATTCTGTCAAAGAAAAATAAAAAAGTACTCTCCACTTAAAACTTCCACCATAGAAATTCATCAAGTAAACAAGCGAAAAGGTTATAGAGAGTAATGGTACAAGCTGAGCAGCCACCAAAGTGCAAATGATCAGTGGAAGTGACGAGAAAATTTACAAAAATATTTATAGATGTTCTTATCCTGTCAGGCTGCCACACAGATGAGGATTTGTCAGTTAGCAATTTCCACAAGCCTCTGAAAAAGCATTTTGATGAAAGTGGGACACGAAGAACAAAGGGTGCACTACTTTGGCCTTTAAATGAGGAATTCATTAATAAAGTTATCAGTGAACAAGCAAACCATAACTTAAACGTCGAGAGACAAAATTTCAATCAATCTACAGGTTTTCAGGCTGTTTTTCTGCTCTGATCAGGCGGAATGATGCCGACTGGCTAGAATCCAACACTAAATTAATGGCGAATATCTTCTTCATTCGATCAGTGTAAAGGTATGTGAGATTAGTTCAACATGAGAAAAAGAAACAGCGCTCAAGCTGGGAAAACAAAATGCTAACAGACCTGGGCCAGTTACAGGCAGAGAAACAGACTGGGCCAACTTTGAAGGGAAAGGTGTTTCGGTTGTGAAAAATCAGACGCTTTGAGGTAAAACAAAAGAAAATACCACACCTTATACTGAGAAGTCTACTGATTAAAAGCGTTTAAAGATGAAACCTTAAAAAACAATCACATGGCACACAGGTAGAGGGAAAAAACATTTTGCAGAGGTTCCTGAACTATTTTCTGACTCTTTCTATTAATCACAATCTCTCTTTCATAAACTCTCTTTCGTAATCAGTTTGTTTATGAAGCAGAAGAAAAGGAAAAAGTTCCGCATGGTCCTCTCTCTGCCCAAAAACCCACGTTTTCTTAAAATAAGCTCGTGTTCGATGACGAGAGCCACGGAGCAGTTTTGTGTTTGGATCTAAACACTGTGATGACTCTCTCATTCAAACTGGTGATAAAACTAAACCACAGCTATTAGTCTGCCAGAATAATCTCAACTCAAGGTCTGCTTTCCAGGCTTTTCCGGAGCTTTCAGCTGGGGAAAAATCCCATCTTATCCCAATGCTCGAAGCTAGTATTGTTTATTAGCTGCCAACACATTTTACGCACGGCTGATGTGTGACTAAAGCTGTGGAGACAAATCAGTTTACACTCAACAAAGTTTCAGCTAAAATCAGGCCACACTATGGGTTCCCTCTTAACTGAGATATTATTTGTGAATTTGATTCCTTCCAAAGGAAATTCACAAAGGAACTGTTACAGCACATATCTCCCCATTAAACCACACTTTTGTTTAAAGCACTTTTCCCAAAATGTTGAGCTTTTTCCTCAGAGAATAATTTAGGACACTGCTCGGTCAAAGAACTGGAGTCGCTCTGTGTTTACAGACAAGTAAATACATTAAAATATGCTGTTCTTCTCTTTAGTTCAGATTGTGTTCTGCTACGTGCTGTACACATTAACGAAACTCAGTTTGTTCACTGTGAACACTGAATGGCAGCGGAGGGAATGAATAACTAGGCAAATAAGTGAATAGCTGTTAATGTGGTCAACTCAGAGCACTTGATAACAGTTCAAATTATAACACACACAAAAAAAAAAGCCAGCGTGAGCGTTAAATAGTTTTTAAAGGAATCAAAGCAGGAATGGAAAGCAGCATCAGCTGAACTGTATTCAGGCTCACTGAACACAGTCAAATAAATAGAAGGTCAAAATCAAACATAGAAGCAGAACTCACTTTCAGATAATCGGAAAACAGATAAAACTCTGCATAAGCTTAAAACAAAAAGCAATTCCCAAAAACGGCTCTAAAATCAATTTGCCAGAACAATTTGTACAACACAAACAATCACTGAGTTTAACTACAGGACTTTCATTTGAATCCCTTAGAGCTGAGGCTGCCACTGTGCTCCTGTGCAGGCCTTCCTGACTTAGCTTTGTTGTTTAGTTAGACGGTTTCCATTAATAGGTACATGACCAGACCAAGTACCACATTTACATTCACAACAATGTGAGAAGGGACACACAAAGCAAGTCGCTGGTTAGCATAAAAGCAATTTTAGAACCAGCTTCACTGACAGTTTTGAGACTTGTGTATTCTTTTGTATTTTCAATCCTCGGTTCAACACAACGAGCTGAAAATAATCAGTTTTCACTGCATTTCAGCAGCGTTCAAAATCTGAAAATCACCTTCCCTCTTTGTAACTTGTGTGGCAACTTTATTGACAAACAGACATGTTCACTGATGTCAACATTAATATGTATAAATCTGAAAGCGCTTCATTTTTTTTTAAAGGTTTCCATCCACACGTTGCCATTTGCTGTCAAATCAGAGATAATCACTATTTTCATTATTGTTTTTTCTGTTTTTTTTTATTATTAATATGTTGATTAAATTGTCTGAAATTCAAAGATATTAAATTTACTATGATAGAAATCAAATAAAAGCAGCATTTTTGCTTGATAAATGAAATTGTTGGCAATACATAATATTCTGTCCATGCTGATCAACTGATCGTTCTAGAACTAAAAACACTACAAAAACAGTCACGTCTCTCTTTCTTCCATCTCTTGAAAACAGAACATGGCTGACTAATGTCATCTAATGTAATCTCAGCATTTTAAAGCACTGGCAGTTGCTTCACTGTGGATGGAACCGAAACCAAAGGCAAAAAAATGTGTATTCAGACGCATCTGTATTATCTATAACAGCCTTACCCAAATATTAGCTGCATCTCCGCCTGACCTCTGACCTCAGCCTGAGTCCTGAACCTATTCTTTCAATTAAGCCCTGCAGTCAGACTGACCCTGCACTCACACACTGAATATCTACATTAGGAGCTGATTTTTACTCACCTTAAACTCAGCTGATGCTTAATTGTTAATCGACAAGCTGATTAAACTTCACAGAAACCTCATCGGAATCCCTCTGCACACAGTTCACAGGAACTGAAATGAAAAACTGTTGGCAGACAGTTTAAATGGCTCAGGAAAGCATGACTGCTGAGGTAACAGAACACATCTCCCCACAACTGCACTGACCTGTATGGAAACCGGATTTTAACATGTTAACTTCAAAACTGACGACTGTAAGTACAATCTGAAATGATGGAGAAAAAAACACTCAGTCAATGTGGACACGAAGCAACATCCTCACAGAATAACATTACTAACAGGTGATAATTGTAAAGTGTAAGGCTGTAACAGTGCAAGTCTCCCAGGACTCCAGGACTGTATTAAAGCATCTTCATCAGAAAGGCAGACACACACTGCGAACGCCTGACACACACACACTTTCCAGCAATCTGTCCACAGGAGTCCAACACACACTCAAAACCTAACGTGGCCTCTAAAACCAGAACAGTTCTGAGCCGTGTCCAAACTGCACGCCGTGTAACGTTGTCTTATACCGACGGTTTGAGTATGCTGCACTGGAAACACTGGAAAAATGACTAAATGAAGTACACTTAAATGCAAACAAATAAAACTCGACTGTCGCACAATGAAATGGAAATTGGAGTAACAGCTAATCGCTGGAAAAAAATAATAAGAAAGCACCTAGAAGACGGTGATGGTGTTAAAAAGAGACAGAGTTTAGACTGGAACATACTGACCCATGAAGAAGGCAAAACAGAAGTATGGATGAAATATGACCAAGATGGAGTCAAGCTAGTTCACAATCTATTGCTCAAATACAACAAGCCCAACAGCAGTACAGACTGGGGAATATAAATAATCAACCAGTATCATGTCCCACAGCAGCAGACACGCAGAAGTGCTGCTGAAGTTATGGATTATAGCATATTTTCAATGTGCGTCAGTTACAATATATAATTCACCAAGTTTGCGTCATTACAACAGAAGATTACGGACTTGTCTGTCTCAAGACAGTTTTGAGACACACATCTGATCAAAGATGTACAGCCACAGGAAAATGGCTGCCCCCGATGAACGCCCTTTGACTGACCACTTTAAAAAACGCCGTCACGAGGATGAGCAATAGTTGAGTGGGGGGGGGGGGCATACCTTCAGCTTTTAAAACAAATCAAATACTAAAAATCCAAAATGAAAATATTACGTTTGACATAAAGCAAAAAGGTTTGGGTGGATGAAAGGGTGAGGTCACCTGTGGTGGAAGATACACTCCTTCACTGACCAAGTCAAACAAGGGAAAAATTGTATTTGCAAATAATCCAGAGCATTTCTCGTGACTATTGTTAAGATACAAGTTCTGGGCTCCCGTAAATAATAAGAAATACAAGTTATTAAAGAAATGCGTTTGGTTTGTTTTACACAGGCTGAGTTTAGATAATGTGATTCATTAAAAAAAATATACGTTATTGTTTTCAAACAAGACGCTGACTTTCAAATTCTTTCCAGCACTGAGCTTCTCCTGCAAAGTACATTTTACAAGGCCCCAGAGGAGCTGAAAACAAAACCAAAACAAGAAGAATTCACCTGCAAATACATTCAACCCCGTTTGGCAGAAACACATTTGGCACAAAGGCCCTCTCTTCCACTTCCTATCTACACCAGCTGCCTCTTTTCCATTCATGCAACGACTTCACCTCAAACGAGAGACACAACAGTTAAAATAGCGCAACAAGGCATCGTACGTACATCTGGACATGCCAAAGATAAAATACATCCACCTCTGTGAGTGAATGTCTGTACAGCCATTTACACTGTGTACTGGATTGTTGTCTTCTGGGTCAACAATGACATATGGCAGCAAACCACAGCTCATTACCCCCTAATGCAGCAGACCGGAGGTGAGCGAAACAGAAAAACTCTACAGAAAAAATATACTAAAAAAAACTTCAACAGGAGTGACTAATCTGGATTTAACATTTCCTTAACCAAAAAATGTAAATTAAAAAAAGATTTAGTTTAGTTTTGGTTGTGAACGAATAAGACAGCAAAAGTGTCTCCCTTTTCTCGTTAGCGGCTTTGGTTCAGATTTCTGATTGTTTTCTTTAAGATCACAGATGTCAACAGTTTATCTTTTAATGTGCCCCAGCAAAAAAAAAACAATAGAATATTAATAGAAACATTAATAGAAAAAAGTCTGTTTTTTCCAGCTTTAGATTAATGGATTATTATAGAAAATCATGTTTTGGGGGAATTTTCTCACCACTGAACCCACTGAAAGATTAAAACCGCAGTGTAAAATTTCTGACGCCTTTCAAAAGCAAAGGTCATAACACATCCCTGGGTCGTAACACAAACCCTAACTCATCTGAAGAGCTGCAGAAGAGCATTTCCTCCACTCTTTCAGTGTGAACTCTGTCTTAAATCCTTCTGTGCAGTTGTCATAGAGTACAGTAACTACCTGTAACAGTCAGTTTGTCCTTTGTACTACTCTTCCATGCAATTCCTTAACATTCAACAGATAAATCTGAGCTATTCTCCTAGCACAGCATGCAGTGCCTATACCCTTAAAATGTAGGCCTCCTACACATCATTCAGGTTTAAATTTTATATTCTTTTCTTCTTTACCCTAAACTGAACAAACTGCAACGTCATGCGTGTCTGAACTGACATTCTGTGATGCCTTCGCATGTTAATAAATTAATTTCCCATGTTTTTCCAGATCTCTGAGTGAGTGTGTCCTGAGCAAACATTCACCAGTATTTGTCTTTTTTTTTTTTTTTATACGAAGGCTCACAAGTTTCCACTCACCCAATCCACAGTGGTAAACTTCGTCTTTCTCATCAGCTCAAGGACACAAACCTAGTCTTCCAAAACTTCAGTCTTCAGCTACCAGCAGACATTTAGCTGCCATGGGAGTGTCAAAGGTGATTGAGGGTGAGAGTAATCATCAAAGCAACAGTCTTTCAAACTGCATGAAAAAACAAAACAGTGACAATAAATAAAACACTGTAAAAAAAAAAAAAAAAAAAAAAAATCAGTATAAGGTTTTGATGAGCGTGGGTAGATGGGAGTGTGAAAATACGGGGTCAAAACTCCAGGTGCTGCCGTGCTCACACTCCACTTATCCCTGACACAGTCTGGCAGGCCGGCAAAGTCCCACTTCCTGCTGGTGTTAAAACGGGAGCTTCTTCAGCTGCTCAAAGGTGATGAAGAACTGAGGAAGCGTGTTAAGGAAAACTTCATGATTCACATCACAACTCAGAGCTGCTCTGTGGACCGACACAAGCTCTGAAATATGAGCGACCAGAAGAGATCAGACATTTCAGACATGGAATTCTGTTTCTGTTTTCCCCCTTGTGAGGGAAATCTGTAGGTTTTAAAGGATACGATGATGTTCCAAGGCCCCAGTCGCAGCCAGTTTGGCCAGAATCCCTTATAGAGAGCGAAGAAGCCCTCATTCTTCCATGTCTGCATCACTCCGTCCAGCGTTCCTTTGTACATGGGGCTTCCCGACAGAACTCGCTGGTTCATCATACGCGTTCGGACCACGTCTACAGGGTTGGAGGCCAGTGCCCCCGCCAAGCCACACGTGAAACTGGAACTGTCCACACACAAAGACACGGGCCGAGGTTAACGCACCAGTCCGAAGCTGTGGAGCTTCATTCACAAGTCAAATGTACACCAGTGCAGTTTTCATCAGGGCTAAAATACTCTTCGAAGACGTTCTTTATGGTCAAAACTTACATGAAATGTGCCAAGATGGTGTCTCCCATGAGGCCCGAGCGAAGCAGGTGCTTTTTTGTTATGTCATAGACAGGAAGTTCCACCCCGACGACAATGGCTGCTCGCTGCGCTGTGGGAATGACACCCTGAGGAAAAGGAGGATGAAGGAAGTCAGTCTGATTGTTTAACAGTAATGCAGTGCAACTCATTGTATAGAGCTGAGTCAACATGCAACAAGCTCATGTTATATTTAGCTTTAGATATAGTTAGAGTTATTTATCGTTTATAACCTGGCTAAACATGTCCTGGACCAATCTCTGTTCCTGCTGGATGAACCTTGTTTGACCTGGTTTCCAGTCTTTGTGCAAAGTTGACAAGCTGCTGGCTGTAACTTCCTATTGCTTCATATTTAACAAAAACAGAGGAGAGTGGTGTGAACCTTCTCGTCTAACTTTATGCCAGAAAGTGAGAAAGTTTTACTGGCTTGATCTGTAAAGCTGGAAACAACAAACAGCTGCTAATTAAATGAAAAACTAACTGTGTTCACTTAGTTCTCAGTTCCATCACAGCTGTTACTGGCACAGTGTCCATCACTCTTAATACATAAGGCACATCCACAGCCCCACACAGAGTAACCGAGCACTCACTCTCCACAGCCCTCTGGTGCCCTCTGTCTGGTAGATGTTGATGAAATTGGACATCATGCTGCCTTGGAGCAGACTGCCCTGTGCCTGCATTCTGATCTGGAACAAATACAGACACACAAACAATGTTCAAATAAACCCTTTTTTCCCTCCTGATTCATAAAAATAGGTGTATGTCTGCTTAGTGCTGATACAGAGTCAGTATCCTGTGTCAGTGCAACTCGGACACATTAAGCCTGTAAAGTAGGAAATAATGGAAACATAAAAAGCTGATTAGATCTGAAAAGAATCTAAAATTTGGATGCACGGTTAAGACTGTGGGTGACAGAGCTGGTCTTTAACTGCTGTTTAATGAACGCTTCAGTAAGAACTGTTTTAAGATATTCCAGTCTAAACCCTGTCCCCAGCATTAAGAATCACCTTGAGGACGTCAGTGGGGTTGGCCAGAGACGAGGACAGGACTCCAGACACGACACCACAGAAGACGTTGATGACCATGGTCTCATCTGTTGGAAAAGACACAAGAAATTATATTAACACAAAAAGCAAAAAGCACACAAACACAATGCAGTCAAGACTGACTATTATTTACTATGTATAGCTGTGTAGAGGGACAGTAAATCATTCCCATAGATCATAAAATTACTATGCAGACTCTCCACTTTAAGAAACCGTGTGTCACTTTCAGGGACACTAGGTGATCTTGTTTGGGACAAAACATTTATGTACACGCTCTGAAGCTAATTTACCTTTGGTAAAAACATTTTCGAAACTGTTGTTATCTACGTCTGAAAATAATAGAATAGACAGTGTCTAGTTTGTGGTGATGATCATATTACCTTAATACTTTCACATAGTATGAATAATACTCTGTACTCTGGGTTGACTATATAAATAACGGATTTTGCCAATACAGTTCTGACTGGTCGAGTCCTCATGCAGACAAACCACTGGGAGGAAGCAATGCACGACGGCGTCGTCGTCATCATCATCGTCAGCCTGTGCCACTAAATCTTCTGGAAACTTTGAAATACTGACATCAGTACCAGTAAAATCCAGTATCACTCAGGCTGTGATTATTACAGGAACTGTAAAGCTTTTTGTTTGTTTGTCTGCGCTGACCCAAACAAGACACAGTTTAGTGTGTGTTGAAAGTGACACGTTAAGAGCGGACCTTTTTCCTGTGTGATCCAAGCTAAGCTTTAGATTTAAGATGTAAACACAAACGATGATAAAGTTTTTAATGTCTTACAGAGAAGCGATCATTTTTAATATTGATATGACTTCAACTTGAGCTTCATACAAGAACACAGTATGTGAGCCATAGATTATTGTTGTCAGATATCATTATGTCTAATTTAATGTCTGCAAACAGCCGTTCACGTTTGCTTTAATCACTCAGAGCACCACATGGGTGGAGTTGACTCTACTATGATCAGAATAAGTGGCTGACCACAAAGCTAGATTCCATGGACCTTCAAACTGTTTTAACTTACATGTCAAATTCCACATGTGTGGGTCTCCAAGCAGATCAAAACAAACTCTGTAAATTATGTGAAAGTGCTGTTTTGGAGAGACTGCACACACTGAGCATTGGCTTTACGTGAACAGAAACCACTGTTAGCGATTAGCCTCGGCAGAGTCTGTCAGTGTTAGAAAGTGGTGGATCTCATTAGTAGTAACCCAGTATGGTGTCTACAGTAAAGTCAGGAAAAAGGAGGAGGAGGAGGAGACAAAATAATAATGGATTGAGTTTAGAACAATAGTTACAGTTATCCTTGATCAATCTGACCAACAGTTAGTGTGGCGGTCCTCGCGCCGCTCATTTTTTGGGCAGGGGAACGGGCGTTTCGATCCCACCACAACCACAGGGCAAACCCAAGCCTGTATCAAAACAAGCATTCAAAACACAGTGGCTCCATCGTGGCACAGGGCATGCAGAGTGGAAAGGCAAACAATCAACACACACACACACACACACTGTGAAATCTTCATCCCTTCATTAGTTTCCCTTCCCCTCAAACCCCTTTCTCTCTTTAGATTCAGAATCATTAATATTTTCAAGTACACTGGAAGCATGAGACATCTACCCTGGTTTATTGGAGCCAACACACAAACTGTAGATGCAGAAGAAAACAGTGGGACTGGGTGTGTTGTGCAGAATTTCTGCTGCCAATCAGTTTAATACAAACTTTAAACAGCATGACAAAGATCTTAATATAAACACACCACAGTTACACACACACACTTAGACTTGTACTGTTTGCTGTAGCAGAAAACACTCACCTGATACACACAACTATGAAAAATGGGAAAATATGTGTATTTTCCAAAATGTTGAACTTTTTACAAAAATCCTCACATATAAACATCACTCTGTCCTTCCCTCTAATCACTCAGTTCTCCTACGCTGATCTAATCCATTATTCATATTTTCTAGCTTATCTACACTAATCGGCCATTAAACATTGAGAGACGCAGAAAGAGAGGAAGGACGAAAGACAAGCAAAGTGGAAGGAAACTCTGAAAGGCAGGGCCAGATAAAGGAGGATCCAGTCAGTGAGAAAAGAGAGATGACAAATAAAAAAGCAGACAGAGAGGGAATAAAGGAAGAGAGCGAGCCTGTGGTCACAAACCTCCTGCAGGTCTCAGAAACGCGCTGGCACCAGCCGATGGCTGATAAATATAGTGGAAACCCATTTTGGCTGATAACTGAAGTGGCTCTCTGCATCTGTCAACACAGAGCATGAGCTGATCGTCTGAGCTCCTGAAAACTGACAACAACTGAACCACCCTCAGGTTTTCAGGACTTTCCCCTCTGTTGCTGTACCCATCCTATTTCTGCCCCAATAGTGTTTAAATACAGGCACTGTGTTGGAGCAAGGGCACGATTCACAGAAACTAATAAATCTATCTACAAACATCACCAATTACACAGCTATGATTCATGGAAAGAAAAGGGCCACATTTAATGATTATTTTCATTATCGATTAATCTGGTGATTATTTTCTTGATTAATTGTTTTTGTCATCGTGTTAAAGGTGGCATCTTCATATTCCTTGGTATCAAGTATCCTGACTGTGTTTAAAATGATTTAAGATCTGTTTACTTACACGTCAATGAAACTAACACAATTTTGTGCTTCAGACTGTTTATAAAATACTAGATCTTTGTCCGATAGCAGGTTGAAAAGCACATCGGAGAGAGCACCCACAGCTGCGCTGGGAGTGTAACCTGACTCACTCTCTAATTCTACCCTGCCCCTTCCCTTCCCTGTCTCCTTCTGTCTCAGCTATTCCCTCTCCATCCCTTCCTTCCTTCCTTCCTGGGAGCCCTTTGCCTCTTATTTAGCTTGCAAATTAGTGCCGGCAGGTTCACACAATCACTCCGTTTCCAGACAGGTCAAGATAGGTTGTCACGACACATCCAACCTTTTTTTTTTTTTTTTTGCTGGATGTGCAGTGTACCGCAAAAAACTGAAAGACACAGACAGTATTGCTGCTGCACAAATACTGCACCAATATGACCAGGGTAAATTGCTGTGTACTTCATGTGTTTGTGCATTGATCCCACATTATTTACCATACCAATTCTGATTCAGATGGTACAATTAATCTAATTTCACTTTATTGGTTCCCAAAGGAAGATTCTCTTGATCGCAACCGTGGCCAACCATTTTGTACTGCTTTGTAAACAGAAGCAATCTACCGTCAAAACACCCAACATGCATGCAAATTGTCCCAACACAAACAAAGAGCAGAGAAGGCCTGCAAGGGGTTTGTGCCGTCTGAGGCACGAAAAATGTTTTGAGTCCAAACAGGTGGAAAAGAAATGAGAGAATCTGCGATAGAAGCAGCAGCAGCAGAATGAAACACAAGCAGGATCCCAAATAAACATTTTGGTTCATCTGCCTCAGAGACTTCTACAGTTTAGAAATATGCCAACAAAGATTTGCTGAAGTTTTTAAGAACCACATTAGAAACTACAGTGAGGTTGACTTTAAATGTGTGACTCTGGTACTCTGATGAGTTTAATAATATCTATAAATAAGGTATGCTTACTTGAAATACTTTGACTAGATGTACTCTTACACTTAAATATTTGCTCGGATTGTGCTTTAGTCTGTCCTGATGATTAGCTCCAAACCTGTTTCCGTTTTCATCAGTTACCCGCAGTTAAAATTTATTCCGTGAAGCCGTATTCTAAAATCTATATAATCCTCTAAATTGCCATACCCATGCTGTGATGCATTCATTTAAAGTCATTCATTATGTCAGCTTATGTAGAATAAAGGTATTATATCACACTGCTGAGACTCATCTGCCACCTTCACTGCACCATAGAGCCATCAATCAAAGGTGCACTGCGTCTGGGATTTTACTTCTAACTTTCAGCTCTGTATTAATGGCTTCTTGTCAAGGGAGTGAAATATATTCAGCCATAATCTTTATATGCTTCACTCTGGATAACACCATCAGTTAACAGGCTAAAATGTAAATTTACGAAAATGACTTAGCTGCTACTGCTGCCAGTGTTTTACTCTAACTCCAGGCTGAGTTGGGTCAGGGCTTATTATGCTTATGATCCAAACATACTTTACATGAGCCTGAATGAGCCTTAAACGAGTCAGGGAACAGCAATGCAAATATGAATCTAAATTTAATATACAGCTGCACGCTGTCAATACCATTCAAATCGCCTCCCATAGTTCCCTGCTGGGCCATCTGCCGAGCTCAACTGATTGCCTGTGAATGTTTTTACAAAACATTATCTTGTGGTTCGAAAATGCTTTCAAGAATTCCGTGACACTAAGTAACTGTAAGCTGTGAATGACAAAGATACTACTACTTCCATGTTGGCAGTTTAGACCCTTAAGTTGAGTTTATAAAACAGGTTAGCAGAAAGGAAGAAGACAGGACACAGGATTTTAAGAGGCAGAAGTAAACAGTGACACCCACCTTCTGGACGACTGACAAACAGCCTCTTCAGAGAGTTGTAGGTTCCTATCTTGATCGTCCCATAAGAAGCTTGTCTCAACAGAGCAGGTGAAATCCTGAGAAGAGAGGTACGCTATGTTTATTAACCTTTACCCTGCGGGTAAACTGAACGCAGGTGCAGGAGAGGAGGGAGCGCTTATCATTTACTTTCCTCGCCGCGTTTTTTTTTTCATGTGGCTTAAGATGCAAAATCCCTAAAATTTCAGCTTCACTGAGAAGCTGAAACTCAGGTGTACTGTCTATTACTCAAAAGCACAGATGAACCATAATAACTAAAGACAAAAAAAGCACTCAGTGAATCACACCCACTGCTTTAAAAGTCAAACAGCTCCTTCTCCGCCTGTTTCAAAATGGAATACATTTTCTGTCCCACCGGGCTTCTTTCAAATCTGCAGTTGGATTCGGCAACGTCACAGTTCAACCACCCACAAAGCGTAACACTGTGCAAAGCTCATTACTGCATACTGTACTGAACACATGCTGTTTGCAGCGGCATGGAGAAAATCACAAACATGTAGCAAGAAGTAACGAGAATTACTTAACAGCACATTAGGGTTTAACCGAAAGCTCATCTGGATTCAGACAGGAAGATATCTGAATCTGTTTTCACATATGAACTCCAGGACATTATCTGGAGTGGCTCGTTCACACATGTTGCACACAACCAGAGACTGTCCATGTTCTCACCTATTGGAAATATTCTGTTTGGTTTAGGCGATGGTGGTGACTGGGTAGAGCTTGAGGTTGGCAGGATAGAAACATTATCAACACATCCGCTCCCTCACTGTGAATTCTCTGGACAATTCCCTGCTCTATTCTCACATCGGCTCAATCGGACAGTACACCGACTTTGTACAACGGAGCTGACAGGGTGAAGTCCATTTAATGTTCGGTTCAACTGATTCAGACATTTGGGTTCACATTTACAGCTCCTCTAGGTACTGTCTAGATAAGTTCAGGCTTGTAGTGCATGTGTGAAAGCAGCTGGAGACCGTATTCACCTTCCTGGAACTGAGGGTCCCTGGGGCAGAAATTCTAAGGAAATTCTAATGATAGTTTCCAAGGCTTTAAGCAGATGTGTCCTCAGCAAAGGCAGGAGTTATCTGGTAAAGTGGCACAGAACAGACTGTGCAGGAACAACCCATGTTGTGCCAACTGAATCAACCCTATTATGAAAGTAATGCAATTAATGCGCAGTCCGTCCATTTTATTCCCACCATAAGACTGCGGCTGTGCTGTAAGCAACATTAATGCCACCCGCATCCATATCAGTGATACCAAAATAGTAATAGTTCAGTAATTACAACAGTAATTCATCTGCACTTAGTGTTTGATTGAGTGGGACTATGGGATTTTTCTTGACTGACCAATTACATTTAAATAAAGTACTGTACATAACAACAGGCTCATAAACAACTGAGGGGGAAAAAAGTTCTTGTCCATCTCATTTAGATTTGGTCATTTTTAGGTGAATATAAAATTGTCACAATGGGTATGAACATGGCATGGACTTGGTCTGGTCTCAAAAAATCTGCAGCAATGCCAAAACAGTGGGTATAAACAGAATGTGCTGTGTCCTGAGAGCCTTATAAAGTTGTTCCATACCCAGAATATAGCGCTCGGATGCCCTCTTCTCTGCCGATCCTGAAGAGGGCGTGGAACATGCCTTTGTAGCGTACCTCTGTGTACTGGGACTGGCCCTGGACCTGTAGCCGGGTCTTAGTCAGGTCAATGGGAAATGTCCCTGTGGATTCAAGATAAAATAATAATAGTAAGAACAAGAAAAAGAAAAAGAAGAACTGTTGCCACCCCTATCCAGCTACTGAAAATGTCATATTTTCTTTCTCAATTTGTATGGCACAAGAAAATATGACAAAATAACAGACAGCAACATTAATTTATACAAAAACAGCTGGTAAACTTTTAAATTTTGGATGATGTCCTCGACTAGACAGGAGAGTCACAACAGAAAAAAAAGATTAAGTATCTTTTTTTTTTTTAAATCATACAGTGGATGATCTAAATAATGTAATATTAAAACCTAAGCAATGCAAAATGGGGCTAACTACTGGGGTAAATGCTATGGTGAAACAGATTATTGTGTATTGTGAAAATTATAAAGTGAGCACCGAGGAAATTAACAAACAACCTGACTGATGTATTGTTTATGAATTGTGTGCATATGCAGCTGCATTACAATACATACAATGTGCACCATACAGCTTGGATATTTATTCAGCTGGATGCATCATTCCTATTTTGAAGCCAGCACTGCCACCACTCAGCAGCTGCTGGTGCAGAATTTTCCTATGGCTGCAAATTCTGGGAACATTAAAGACTATTTGCATAAAAGCATGTATTGCAATAACATAATAGCGTATAAACCCAATAACATACATGACGGTCAGCGGCTGCATGTTGTGGTGCATCACGTACCGAATTCTGCGACAATCGAGGCCATGCCTCCGTAGATGAACGGTTTCCAGTT
This sequence comes from Toxotes jaculatrix, assembly GCF_017976425.1. NCBI lineage: Eukaryota > Metazoa > Chordata > Actinopteri > Toxotidae > Toxotes > Toxotes jaculatrix. The sequence continues at coordinate 24,449,882 of NC_054405.1, read as the reverse complement.
CAAGTTGGTCATCTCCGCGGCGGCGGCGGCAGCTTCCACCTGCTGCAGCCCCGCTAAAAACAAGAGTAGGCCGCCCAGACAGAGGTCAACACAGTGATGCAACCTCAGACCATACAACATGTCGAGAAACATTGAGATCTAATGATGCTACAGATCAACGAGGCTCCTCAGCATCAGCATCCCAGCATACTGCGCCGGAAAGAGACGCCCGCTGTGTCGAACAACGCCAAGAGAGCCATCATATTTGTTGCGGGGTTTCTATTGGCTGTGAGTTCTGTCAATCAAACGTTTCAATGATTCAATTGGCTGGTGTGTCGGTGGGGGGCAAACCATGAGTGACAGCGACAGCAACAGTGTCACGAGAATTAAAGTTATTTATTACCGTTACCGCATTTAATCAATACAAAATTAACGAAGTATAAATGACCCTAATTGTTATGATGTGCAGTTTTAACAACATAAAACCACCAAGTGTAATAGTCTTAATCACAGAGATGGCCTTGCCAACTGTTAGCTCGGAGCAGATGGCACCGGCTAGGCTAACAGCTAGTCAGCTAACACTTCTGGAAATTACTAGCCCGCTTGTTACCGAGGTTACCGATTAGCAACTAGTTACCGTTACATTCAGCCGAAACGTCACGTGCCTGCGGTGTCGGTGTCGCGACCTGCTATTTGACTTGGGTTTCCATTATTTAATACATGTACGTGGCCTGACTTTGGTAAAGTGCAAGCAGAAAACTTCTCGCCTGCTATTAGCTTCCCATTTCAGCTAACGCCAAGTTCACCAGATATGATACAAACAGGATATCCGTTAAGATTTTCAAAATAAAATCCTCTGTAGATGACCTCCCTTGTTTGAAAGAAGGTCATGAGGGTCATTAATATGGTGTAAAAAGATGTTAACAACCTAATAAAAAATAAATAAATAGATTGATGCGCTAAATTAGAATCACATAACTACACTTGGAAATAGACCATGGCAGGCCATCTGTTGCAGGATTCTTCATTCTTGTTGCTTACTTCTTTATGACTCTGAATGTATGTTTGGGGTCACTGGCATGCAGCAGAATGAATGTGCCTCCCTTATTTAACATTTAAATAATTTGTTTGTTTTGTAGAAACAAATAAATTATTTAAATGTTAAATAATTTAAATTGTTTCGTAGAAAGCCGGGGACACCTGTCTGAAAACACCTTTCACATTAAGATGTAGGACTGGGCACTGTACACAAGGTTATAATGTGTAGTTTTCAGTGAAACTGTTTTAAGGAGATGTTGCCTCAAGTTTAATGATACTTTTCAAGAGTGTAGTTTGTGTTGCTGTTGAATTGCATTGTGTCACACCAATATGTTTTATCCACTCTATATCAGAGAAGGTAGAATATAAACAGGAAGTTTTAGATATGTGCACCTAAAAGATGACAATTGACATTACATCTTTTAATGAGGAACATTGTTTATTCTCAAGAAAAGGAAACACTGATTTCCCCTAAAGTATCTCATATTCCCTCCAGTATGCCCTGCTTCAGTTTCATGGTGGTTACTATGACTTAAAACCCAAGTGTCATTTCTTAACATCTCCTTTAAATTATATAAGTTTAATTCAGAAGCCAAAATCACGTTTCTGCAGAGTATTGCCCCTTTGTCCACAAGTACATGTTTGAGGTAATTTGATGGCTTTATTCCCACAGACCTTGAATGCAGCATATTCTTGCAAAAGGACAGACTGGGTTGGGCACTCTCATAACCACAGAAACACAGGGGGATTTCAAAATAAAAGCTTGCTTTAAAAAAAACAAAACAATTTTGTCTTTTCTATTTAAGGTAAATTGCTATTGCAGTCAATCTAAAATATCAGTGGATAATTGTCATATGCCAGTGTTTACACCATGTATTCACCACCGTTCAAATGCCACAAGATTTTTCTAAATTTCATTTATTTAGCCAAACATCCTAGTTTTAACATCTGATGCTGACTACTTAATCCTCTAGGGGGGGTAACACAGTCACTCAGTTCATACAAAAGTGTGCAAAGGTAAAGTTGTCTACCACAACACGTACAACATCTATTCAGGCAGCACAGAATATCATAGCCCATTCACTTCACTCAAACATTCCAAATGAAATGATATCTGTGATCACCTCTTCCACTAAAAGTGTTTATATGTGTATATGTTTTCCTGATAAGCATTGTCAAGCATTGTCACTGTAAGCTCAGAGTGAAAAGTTTTGTTGAAACTGTTTTCATCCAAAAAATAGTTGGGTTATCCAGAGTAACAGGGACAAGTATTTTGAAAAACTCTTTGCTGCTGGATTCTTTAAATCATAAATATTATATTAAATAATAAGTTTTCATTGCTTTGGGCCCCAGAAACTGAATCCCATTCACCTCCATTGTTATTAGCGTAGAGGCACAAATCCCAGAGATGTCACAACACCTTCATAAATAAAGCCAAAACAATGTTATCTGCATGCAACCACTGTAAGTAAGTAAGAAAACACTGTATGTAACCAACCCTCAAAGAGTTTTGGTTGCCTAAACTTAAAAAAAAAGTGCTGAGGGTTTTTTTCTCATCCTGTCATTGAGGCCAGTCTGCATGCTTTGACCTAATTTGTCAGTTTCATGTGCAGCCTTGTTAACTTTAAAGGGAAGCTGCCTTCTCTGATGCTCATGTCTCATGTACAGCTGCTCTACATATTTGCAAAGCACAACCTATGTGTTACAATGCAGTTTCTGTACTTCAGAGTAGACCCTCACAGATCCTGTTGGTTCCCAGTAATGTAGTCCAACTTTTATTCATTCTAACAGGGTCTGGGTGGGGTCCTGTTATGTGGCCATGGGTTTTGTGTTCATGTGTCACAAAAGCACATGGATGCTGGCAGATTAGCTATCAACTCTGATCACATGGTGTGTCATAGTATGTTTCTGACCCTAGCTAACCCTTAACTGGTTGAGCATCTAACTGTTGCTAGTGCTGAGTCAACTACATTTTGGATCATATCATATAATCCTCAAATCTCTTTCTGACCTGTTTCTTCAGTCTTCATTCTTCAGCATGTGCAGTAATCAGCAGAGCAGCCAAGGATCCAGTGAACCCTCAAAATGCATTTAGAAGAGGACTCTTAATGTCCTTTCCACCACACTGGCACTTGACACAGCAAATATCCACTTTAACCTTCATCAGTAGAAAAATAGACATTTTAGAGATTCTTCTCTTCTCCAGCTAAAATACAGTCAGAGAAATGCAGCAGTGAGAAGATCGGGGCAGGGGGCCCACTGCAGAGAATACTGAACTGATGGAAACTCCACAGTCCAAGAGTCATGCAACACCATTCCTCTTCCTGTGTTTCTTCTTTTTTTTTTTTAATTGGCAATGCACTTCTGGAGTGCATGTTTGAAAACAGCCACAGCAGCCAGAACCACCACAGTGACAGGATAGGTTGTGGATTTTTGGTTCAAACAGAAAAAGCACAGTGGATCACAGAGTGGTGCGCAGGAGGCGAATGACACGCTGGTAAAGCTGCTGGACGACTGACACCAGATTCCTAAGGGAGGGGAAAACAAGTGAGAGTAAGGGGTGAAAAGATAAGGGAATTGGGAGAGTGACATATGGGAAAGAGCAGCAGAGATGGACAAGAGAGAATACTGAGTGACGGGCCAAAAGAGCAGTCGTGTCAATAAACAGTATGAGTAAACCAGCATGCACAATACAGGAGTGTACTGGCTCTGAAACTCTCCTTTCAACGCAAAGGAGACATGCGTTGTCCCCCACACATCTGAGCTCCTCACCCTATCTACAAGAATGAGTCCAGACACCTTACAGAGGTAAATCATTTCAGTCTCTCATATCTTCTTATTTACTTGTACAGAGGCAACTCTCTTGTTCTCCAGGGAGAAATCTAACACAGCAACACTTGGGTGCTCACACCCCGGGCAACTCCAGAAAAGGACTGTCCAGCCCCTCTGCAGGAGTTTGGTTCCAAAGCCAGTGCTGTGTGTGGAAGTGAGTCCTATATCTGGTTGGTAACGCTTCACCTCCCACACCAACTATGGCTCCAGGGATCGGTAAACCTAGATGCTCGCCCTTGCCTGCCACCCAGCTTACATAGCACCCAATCCCAGTTCCTCTCCCTGGAGGTCGTGGGGTCCAGAGGGTGGCAGCCACATGTCATTTTTTCAGGCTATGGCTGATTGGGCCTCTTGGATCAAGGCCTGGCCACCAGGTGCACCCCACAAACCCCTTCACCAAGTTACAGTGGCAATTCCCGGAGGAGAAATAACTCTAATTTCCCCGAAGTACAATATGATGAGATGTTTAAAACATCAGTCAGTCAGTCAGTCATAAGTTCTTAAATATTTGTTCAAATTTAATACACACACACACACACACACACACACACACACACACACACACACACACACACAAACACAGACTCACCGGCTTCCAACAGAGAAGCAGTTGTTGCGGTTTGGGTGGAGGCAGAAGAGCGAGGCCACACAGTAAACACAGCACAACAGCATAGACAGCAGCCGTCTCTTTAAAGACATCTTCGGTCTGGTAGAAACACAAATGCAATCAGTTTCACTGGTATGAAAAAACATCAGACATGAAATGGAAATGTATGCTGATGAACACTCACACTAGATTTAACCCTGTGAGACCTGAACTATGAAAGAATGGTCAGAAAATTCTAATTTTTCAAATATGAACTCTTTATTTGTCCCTTTGACAAAATGTAAAAAAAAAAAAAAAAAAAAAAAAAAATTCTAAGTATATTTTTTGTTTGTATCACACATGTCAAAACATTTAGAAAAGTGAGGAGTGTCTACCAGGAGTCAGTATACGAGCATAAGAGTTCATCTAAAAGGGTTAAATGCAAAGTTTATGCTTGATGGTGATGCAATGAGTCCCAGAAATGTGGGTATCATATATGATACGTACGGGCTCACAGGGTTAAGACCATCTTTTGCTTTCTTTTTTTTTTTAATAGAACTGATGTGTGAAATCTTATCTTTTATCATTATCATTTCTACAAAACAGACCTGACCTCAATGGCAGTGCAGTTAAAACACATAAAAAGTCACATAGAAAAACTAATTTACAACTTTAATATAGAGTGTGGAACAGAGTAACATGGGGCCGGAGAGACCTAAAGGGGAGAACTGATTCTTACAACTGTTACATTCTTAATGAACAAGTTTTTAATGAGGCCTTTGAGTGTTTGCTATTACAGCAGTGTTTCCAAATGAAATTTGTCTAATGAGTGAAACCAGAATGAACAGAACAAAATACATGATGATCTGATCTATAAAACTATCTGAAATGCTGTTATATTCCTCATTTAAATTAGCCTACACATCATGGATAACATGATGTGTCCTTTTCTAAAAACATTTTATTTTTTTATTTTTTTCAGTTGTACTCTGAAGAAGCAGAGCAGGGTAAAAGAATGAGATCTGGAAAACAGAGAGGTGAGATTACAGTTAGTAAGGGATTTTGGTCTTGGTACAACCCCAAGACCTCTGACACAACTCAAACTCTGCTGCAGGCCGCATTAATGTGGAACAACAACAGGAACTAGCAGCTAAACCCTGCTCCTGTTGAACATAACACATTTCCCGACAACATCATTCACATAACATCATCATCATCACCTTAACAATCCTCCCTGGGGAATGTTTTCCTGACAGGTTGATCTTCCAAAACTGGAGGACTCCTCACTTTGGCTGAAAACACTCAGTGGTTCCTCCAAACCAGATCCCAGGTTAAGGTGGAGTTACAAGTATCCGTCCCAGCGGGTGGAGGATGGTGTTGGCAGAGGTGTAAACAGGATCCCCGGCTCCCTGGGTGCTGCTGGGCACTGGGCACAATTACTGCTGACCCACACTTTGTTTTGAAAGGTCCTGAAAGGTCTAGCAGGGGTGAATAACATTCCCACATTGTGTGTCTGTTGGAGCTATTTTGGTTTGTCAGGAGGGAGGGGGTGTGAGAGGTAATAAAAAGAGGATCTTTCCTCTCAGGTTGCTTTGGACTCATATTGAACCTGGTGAAACTGTGCTCTGCTGCTCTGGGCTGGCTGGGATTGCAGTGTTGGAGTTTGAGGATGTGTTTGTGCGACTGAGTGAGAAGGTGTGAAAACACCGAACAGTCAGATTGGGCTCGCACATTCAGATTTTTACCAGTCGGTTCTGTTTTTTTTTTTCTGTGGCTAATTTTCTACTGAGGTCCAGTTATGTTTAACTATCATCATATTTTTCACAAGAATCTACAGCCATGCCAGTGTTGGTTCACCATACGGTGTTAGTATGCTAACATTTGTTTATTGGCATTAAACAAAATGAACAGTTGGCGCTGATGGAAATGTCATTAGCTTTACTTTAGCTTTAAGTATTTGATTGTAGTCCAAAGTATTGGGCAAAATTAAATTTTAACCTGATGATGGCCCTTACCATTCATAGATCTGTCATTTCACAGTTTATATCTGTATTTCCATGCTGTGAACATTGCTAAAATCTGTAGTTGGCATCAAACCTTGAGATGCTGGTTTTGAAAGGGGACACCGACACATCCTTCTCTTTTACTCACATGTATTTGATCCTAACTGACGTCAATGTGCAGCATGTGAGCCATACCTGGACCAAGACTTAAAAATGTCCTGTTAAGTTTGGTGGTTGGCAGACAAAAGTGATCAGAATAAATTCTGCTTAGATACTGTGAAATAAAAAACTTTACTCCGTGTTTCTTCAAGCAACAACACGTCACAGAATTTTAACAATGCTTTTCATTATATATTACCTGCAGTCAAATAAACTTTCAAAGAGACGTAATTTTTGGCTGTGCATTTTTGGTGAAAATGAAAATATGATTCATAGTCAGGACACTTTGTGACATCATTTTTTGGGAAACTTTGATCAATGACGAGTCCCTTCTTGAGGACATCCTGATTTAGCTGGAAGTATTTTTACTTTTGGAGGCAAAAGTGACATGATGTTTCCTTGAGGCAAAGCTAAAATGTCATTGGCATACACACAATCAGGACTAATCATTAGCCAGTTTGGGTAGCGATGTCTCAGAACGCTCCATTTTACGTTTTTCTTTCAATATTTTCTCTCAGAACATGATGTAGCTGCCGCTCGCTAGTTTGAGAAGCTGGTGTGATGCCAGATGATGTTTTGAGTGTGTGCAGCGAGAGAGCATCATTAGCCAGATCTATTTGTGTGTGAATCCTGGTGGAAAATGGTCCCATCATGCCAGATGTCTCTCCTGGGGCCTGAAAAGGACAGCAGCCAACAGGGTTAGAGTTTAACTAAGCCCATTCAGCTCTACGCAGCACACAAACACGGCTGCAGCTGCTTGTGTTTGAATGAATTTTAGCAAACCAGAAGATACGCGTTTTTTTGTTTTTTTTTTTAACTGTAACACTGTCACTACTAATCAAATCCCCTGGACTTTATAGTGGTCTAAGCACATCCTTTTTATACCAGTGAAGAGTCAGAATGTTCTCCGTGTATCTCTGTTCATCTCCACTGCAACATGTTCCTGTACTTCACTGCACAGTTCGAGCTGTTGCATTTCCATCCACCTGTTTTATGCACATGTAAATTCTGAACAGAAAAAAAAAAAGAATTTCAAATTAAAACAAAAGGTGCAAAGATTTTTTTACTTTTGGCTGAGGTGGAAAAGATGCACATCAACATGATGGTTGATGAGGACCGTAGTTGTAGTGGGTGTTTTTTACTCCAACGGCCACAAGGGGAGACATCGTAATGTGGTAGTCATGTGCTCACATGACTACCACATGACGAGCGATGCCGAGGTGAGATTCGTGCTTCGTTGAAAGTATTTTCAGTTAAGGTTTTGGTTTTGGAAGAGAAAAGACAGTCCCAGATGGGTCAGAATTATGCACGAATCATAAATTTAAAAGTGAAATAACCAATGTAGATCAAGCTGCTCATTTAGTCATTCATTCATTCATTTATTCCACATTCATTTAATTCATTTATATTCATCATCTAGTCCCCAATTACATAAGGTTTGTATATCTGTTTCAAATTAGTTATAATCAAACCTTAATTTTAAAAAACAAAGTCTTCTTTGTTGATTGATGATAAAAATATCTTCCTGCCTGGGAGAACGCCAGCAGGCGGACGGCCGGGGCAAGGGTCAGTCCCAGAGAGACAATGACAGCAAGGGATAAGCAGCGGAAGGGTGCTTATGTGTTTGTGGAGTTGTGTGTGCGTCTATAGGCCGTGTGTGTGTGTAAGGGGAGGAGACAAGCTAGACCTGCTGATAATACTGTGAGTGCTTCTGTCCTTCAGCATTTGTTATGGGGATTCAACCAACGGGGATGAGACCAGTGAGATCAAACGGATGTTTTAGGAAGAAGTTAACTTTCTAAAACTTTGAGATCAGTCAGCGTGGACTTATTGCAAGACGCTGGATTAACGTGACAGGACGACTTTCTTCATCAAAACAGTTTGATGCTTGGAATCTTTTTTTACTTTAGTGCAGTCACACGTTAAGCTAATGGAGCAAGTTATTTGATATGATACTTGATATTTCCAGATACATTATTCACAACATTATTTATACAGTCTGAGCCTTTCTCAGAGTTTTGACCTGGTTTGCTTTTTAACAGATCTCTATGTTTTTTTCTGGTGGTAAATAACTGCATGAGCCACGTGTTGTGTTATGATGGACAACGGCTGTAACGGATAAAACACTGCCTCTGATCGAAGGAGTGTCAGGCCGTCTCAACTGCATAAAGGCTTTTTGAATTTCACCTTAAAATTGTTTTTTTTTTTTTTTTGTCAACATGTCATATTTGACTGGACAAGCAAGCGCCGGGCCCTCCGTTAGCATGACTCCTGACTGCGTGGACTCCAACGAGCCGACAGCCCAAAGTGATGTGAGGCCTCGGGCGATGGGTGTGATCCTGAGCATCGCCGCTTGCCTCATCATCTCCACCAACCTGCTGGTGGCAGTCGCTCTTCTAAAGCTGCTCCTCAAGAAGAGCAGCCAGAGCTGGTGCTTTGTCCTCAATTTGGCACTAGCCGACGCCCTGGTAGGCGTGGCCATCACTGGTCTGGCCACAGAAGACTTCAACAACAGCAACAAGAACATCTCTCAGAGCCAGCACCCCCACATCACTGCTGACCCCCCCACAAACGCTATACCTCCTGCTCAGGGGAGGACCCGGTGTTTGATGAGGATGGCCTTCGTGACATCGCCCTGCACGGCATCCATCATGTCCATGTTCCTGATCTCACTTGACCGCTATGCAGCCATCAAGATGCCCCTGCGGTACTCCCTGCTTTCGGGGAAGGGGATAGCAGTCTGGTCCCTGCTGACTCTGTGGATCAGCTCTCTCACTGTGGGATTCTTGCCAGGTGAGCTGCATTTTTGTTTGAAAACTCCACAAATAATACTGTGTGTATGTAACAGTATTGTCATATGTGAAATAACCCATGTCCTCTAGTCATGGTGCGGCAGCTGCAGGCCGAGGGCTACAACGGCTTTTGCGCCTTCTTCTCCGTCATTCATGAAGTGGGCATCATCGTCTTATTCAGCGCGTGCTTCTTCCCCATTCTCTCTGTCTTCGTCTACATCTACCTGGACATCCTGAAGATCGCCTGCAGCCACCAGAAGCAGATCTTTCAGGTTAGGCAAGCAGGCTCCAGGACAGCTGATCACCAGGGGCATCAACATTGTCAAAATAACCACCAGCATCAGCAGCTGAGAAGTGGTTACTGGAGTCATGTCAAGGCCCTGAGGACGGTGGCAGTGCTTGTGGGCTGCTTCTTAGTGCTCTGGTGCCCCTTCTTTGTGGTGTGCATAGTGCACGTTCTGTGTAAAAGCTGTGAACTCACTGAAGTGTTGGAGAATCATCTATGGCTATTGGGACTGACCAACTCGCTGATCAACCCCCTGGTGTACGCCTTCTGGCAAAGGGAGGTGCGGTTGCAGCTAGCAGCCATGTTTTCCTGCTTTACAGGCAGGTCGCCGGCTGCTGGACCTCCAGGTATCACAGAAAGATATGAGCCTCAGTCACCTGTGCAGACTCAAGTCTGTGTTTCTGGTAGAGATACCGTTAACCCCTCTTTGTTGCAGCCAATTACCTGCAACAATGAGCCTCACACTGCGGCGCTGTCTGCCACGACTCACTTATGAAGGAAACCGGAAAACCAGAGAAACTGTACAAAACAGTGTCTCATCAATGTCAGTGATGCTTTTGGAAACACAGTCTGGATTGATTCTCCAAAAATTCCTTACAAAGCAGAGGTATTTAAGCCAAAAAATAAAAATATTACCCTTAAACATGCCACTGTTGAGTATTACTTTCAACATTAAATTCAAAATGGTACAATCTTGTCCTTAGCTCACTCTGTCACGTTCAGGTTCTGCTGCAGAATCAGTCTGTATCTTACGGTGCCACTGGGTCTCAGCTCAATTTGACCCAATTCACTTAGACCTGAGACCAAACCACTAATAAAGTGAAAACCGTTGCTCCCTTTCTTTTACTTTAGCTTTTCAACTATCCGTCATCACGTGTTCAGTACTTATACATTTTAAAAAATATGTCGGCAGTGAACAAATAACGAAGACAAAGGCTTGTTAGTCATTTTACCTGCGATGAGAACACAGACGGTCCACTTCTCCTCATGGTTCACTGTGTTGTCGGTGGGAGACCCATTAAAGTGACATCAGGGCAAAAAAAAAAAAAATTAGCAGATTTGTTCCACGGTTCCCTGTGAGACCAAAGGGGTCAGAGGACAGTGGCAGCAGGAGGCAGGAAGTTCAACGGTCCAGTTTCATAGGCTTTGACGTGTGCCACTGAGGACTCTCCCACTGTGAAATCAATGAGTGCATGAGGGGCTTTCACTGACTTCATGCACACTCTCTGCAAGTCTGATATCCCACAGAGACTTGAGGGTATATTGCCTGGGGGAAAACCTACAGGGAAGCCAGCTGTAAGGCTGAAAATGAAGAAAGGTAAACTGAATTTACTTTTTACTTATTATTTTTCATAAAGGATCAGTATACACCTGATTGGTGTTTTTGACTTGTGTACCCACTATGTGAAAAATTTAAGTTTAATTTAATTTACTGTTGTAACAGAGTGAATTTTGTTTCTGATTGACACTGACAGCTTTACTGATGCATCATTTGACCATAACCTGGAAACCAAATCTAACAGTACGTTCATGTAGGCCACCAGAAAATAATAAACTCATAGTCTTATAACCCAGCATTGACGTCCCCGTAAATCACAGTTTTGGCTTTAGACTTGTGATGTCTCTTCTGTGCCAAGCAAACTGAAGCAGGACAGATCACAAACAACACGTGGCAAAGGTCATGAGACAGACTGGAACCCATGACATTATACACAAACGATGTGCCCCGGCCTTCTGACTCACTTTGTTTTATACTGCTTTATTACATCCATGTGATTTAGTAGCTTTAAACTGATGTCTCTCAGATAGCAGACGAGCCTGCGGTTTATCTGAGTGGCCACTTGTGCATGTAATACCTTCTAGCTGGATAACTATTCAGTCATGGAAACTTCCTCGGCTGCTTGAATCTTGATAAATATCGTCCACTTTACGTGTCAGCAGTCTGTATCAACAAAGCAGTTACGCCAGATGATGTCAGGGTTTTCTCAATGGGGTTAGACGGCTAACATTTACTTTAGCGTGACAGACGAACACACGCTCTGTCTCCCGGTCTTCCTGCCTGTAGTCTGTGTCCTACTTCCCTGCTAAATACTCACTCTATACAGTACATACAACTAACCTTTACCGTATACTGTTTTTTGCAGTTAGTATAAGGAATCAGCATCTTCTTTACCATTATTACAACTGTGTTTGTTTCTCACCACACAGTTGTAGGAATGACGCCATGCTCCCAGATCTGTAAGTGATAGAAATGATGTCCAAGTTTAATATACAAATTTCCAGGCATTTAACTGATACTCAGACATGAATATACTTCTCTATCCAACTCTGATGATGTTTGAGCAGAAGTAAATAGTATAAAACAGAATTAAAACACACGAAAATGCAAAATATTTATTAACAAACAGCTGACACAAATGATCAATAAAGGAATCACTCTGCATTACAACTGACGTTTTGCAATGACATGCAGACTGTTAATGTAGTTCAGTTAAACAGGAATGCTCTCCACAACTGGTACTATGACGGTAAATGTCAATGAAAATCATCCAAATAATTCATTCAGAATTATCAACAAACAGTTCAGTAATCACAACGATGAAATTACAGCCTGAGGTAGATGAAAAATAGACGTGTGTGGATGTGTGTGCGTGTGTGTGTGTGTGTGTGCTAACTGCGCTGATGCTTTGGGGTCCTCAGTGGGTTGAAGAACGGGTGCCACAGCGCCTCCTCCAGGGTGATCCGTCTGCAGACGTCGTACTCCAACATGCAGCTGAGCAGGTCGAACAGCTGCTTCTCCTCCTCACTCTTCCTCCTCATGTACTGCTGAGAGAGACACACCATTACTCTGACTGCCTGCTGCTGCCACCTCTACCTGCAGCCGACCGGCTGATATGGGTGCAGTTTACCTTGAGGGGTTTACAGCGTTTCCTGATGTAATCATCAGAGGAGCTCTGCTCGTCCCAGTTCAGACGCTCGTTGTTCACATAATGCTGCTTTCTACACACGATACAGCACATGCACATGGGTTACAGATAGTTGCAGGTAAGATAGAAACACCTTGTTTCTGCTCACTTCATGACATACACAAAGCTTGCGTGACTTAAATGTCACACAAGCTTCTACTGAAGTGACGGAAAAACTGCAGCAGACAAAGACGTCAGATCGGTGTGTGTGTGTGTGGTTACCTGGTCTGTTTCAGCAGGTGGGCAGGCATAGGTCCCAGGACTTTCTCCATCATGGCCAGATGTTCTTTACTGTCGTGGGTCTGAAACAACAGACAGGCAGAAGAACTTACTGCTGTTTCTGTGTGTGTGTAGGATTATATTCTGGCCGATCTTTACTACGGTTAAGGATTAGTTTGAAGGTTGAGGTTAGAATCAGGTTAGGGTGTTGGTGAATACATTATGTCAGTGGGGATTCTCTTGTATACTGTAGGTGTGTGTGTGTGTACCGGGAAGAGTGTGCGTCCCAGGTAAAACTCCATGAGAACGCAGCCCAGACTCCAAACATCACACGACTGGTTCCAGCCCAGATCTGAGCACAAACACACGGTCAAAAAATAAAAACAAGGATTATCAGACTCGCAGTTACACTGGTCCAGTTTAGTTACTGTGTGCATGGGCTTTGTGTGTGTGTGTACCCAGGATGACCTCTGGAGCTCGGTAGTGGCGAGTCGACACCAGGGATTCATGGTGTTCATGGTCGAACGTGGCGGTGCCAAAATCCACCACCTTCACATCCAGACTCCTCAGTTTCTCCTCCTGCTGACACACACACACACACACACACACACACACACACACACACACACACACACACACACACACACACACACACACACACACACACACACACACACATACACACACACTGTGCTAAACATCCTTTACAACTTGAAAACCTTGAAATGATATGATGACATATTGAAGACATATTGAAGTTTTAGTTGTTTTTTTCTGACAGCAGATAGGTGAAATGTATGTGTACAAAATCTTTACCTTCTCGTTGTTGTACTTGTCATAGTCAGAGCTCACAAACAGGATGTTCTCGGGCTTCAGGTCCGTGTGAGTCAGCTTGTTACGGTGCAGGACTGTAAAAAACATGTTATAATTATCCATTTGTTAAAAGAGTTTTTTTTTTTCTTCTCACACAGTTGACACAGTTGTTGTTTTGTGTGTGGTGGTTCAGCCAAATCAAGCTCCACGACGTTCAAGAACCTCCAATTCAATTCCAAGATCGCCACCACAAAACGTTAGTCAGCACTGAGGAGGTCAGGTGTCAGAGGTCACGGGGCTGGTAGAGACTCACAGCAGACGGCTCTGAAGATCTGGAAGGCCATGTGCCTGATCTGCTCCACGCTGAACGGCTCGAACTTGTTCTGTTGGAGGAACTCAAAGGTGCTGAGGCCCAGCAGCTCGAACACGATGCAGATGTGGCCTTCATGCTCGAACCAGTCCAGCATCCTAACACAGGCACTGACAGGAGAGAGGAAATGATCCTGACAACTTATTTTGCTCATATGTCAAACTGAGTTGTATTCTTATCTATAGCACATGGGTAAATAAAGAATATATACTGTTAAATGTAATAATTTTAGTCTTAAATTTAGACTAATTAGCCTTGTGGGATTTAATCTGAGGTTCTGCTGCAGCTACACTCACAATATATTGTCGTCATCCAGGGTGTTGATCTCCTCCAGCACTGCAATCTCAGACCTCGCCACCTCACTGAAACACTCAATGTTCCTCACAATCTTCACAGCTACACGCTCGTCTCTGTTGAACGCAGAGGCAGGTGCACACACAATGGAGTAATGGCACCGAGGCCCCAAAAATGCATCCTCTTGCATTCAGTTTACTCACTGATTATTTCTGCTTTGCTTACTTGTCTCTATCGATACACTCCACCACTTTCCCAAAGGCTCCCGCTCCCAGTGTAGAGACCACCTCATCTGAGAAAAACAGACCAACATTAACAAGGGTTAGGAGCATAAACAAGTACTGAGAGGCTCATGCAAAGGTTAGTGTAGGATTTTTGAAGGAAGCCAAAATAAACAGGAGTTACTTGAAAATATTGTGTTGTATGCTTTTAGCAGATAACATACGGATCAGCTTATGTTTTCCAAGTCACATTTAGTCAGTGATCAGGAAATTACTGTCATTTGACCGTAGTGATACAAACACCAGGCTGTAACATGCTTCCAAATTAATACAGTTAATGTTGTTAAACAGAAAAAAACCTAAGTGCTTCCAACCACTTTTCTCTGTTTTTTTCTGTTCATTAGACAGTGAGTGTTCACACCATGAGCAAGCTCATTGGTACTGATCCAAATGAGCCCCTTGACAGTTTTCCTAAGAGCTAACGTGCTGTACAAAGTACTGAAGGGTGTGAGTGTAATTTAATGAGTGGCAACAGAAAACTATTTCTGGAGTTGCTAGTGGTGTGATTGTAAAGTTACCTTCCTGCTGCCGTGTTAGAAACTCAACACATCCATGCTGTGACAAGGACAAAAAAAAAGACACCAAGGACAAAGGAAGGTGTTAAGTACATCTTTCTTTCATCACAAGGCCGACGTGATAAACCAGGTGGCCCTCTTCATCATCTTCACAGCTCTTTCCCTTGTGACTCTTCTTGACTCCATCATCGCCAGGAAAAGCAGATTCAAGGCGGAGCGAGTTGTCCTCAGGCTGAGTTGAATGTTGGACATCACGAGTGTGTGTTGGTACATGGCGTTGGTGGTTGTGTTCGAGACATACAGGCCAGCATATGGACAAGTAGGACGAGAAAGACAATTTCAGAACCTTTTCTTTAATACAAAAAAAGCGACAGAGGAATAAAAAAAAAACAACCCTGAAGATGAAGAAAAACCCAGATCTAAACAAGAACAAGACTATTGTACCGTGTTAGCAGTTTCTGGGGTGGTTGAGTGTGTGCGCTGGTTGAGACTTCCAGTCTTTCTGTCAGTGTGGAGGTCTGTTTTGGGGCCAACACCATCTACCAGCACAAAGAAAGACAGAGAGGTGATTTCCTGCTGTGTAAATACATTTAAAACACCCATCAGAAGCAACAAGCACCAGCATCAGATTCAGAAGCAGTGGATTATTTCCATGGTCTTCTCTTCAACATGCATCTTGTTTAAGTGTCTTTCAGTAAGGAGCTGTTACATACAGCGTCAGTGTGAGCTGCACTGGATGTGGAAATGCTGTTACCTGTCCAGGAACCACAGCCGTCGTCCTTCATTCCCGTTGCACTGCTGTCCACGCTGGGCTGTGAGACCACTCTCTGCTCCCTGTTCTCCAGCCTCTCGAGGTCTGATGATGACTGAACAGGTGCGAAAGAGAAGCACACAGGTAGAGAATTTATTCATGTGAGATCATTTCACTTAGCAGAGCAAAAAAAAAAATAAAGTATGGCAAGAGAGTGGTTCATCCTCTGCAGACTCAGCTTGTCAGGCTCAGCTCTGCATTGTCAGACTTGGCTGAACTCTTTTCTGTTGACAACGTAGTAAAGCACTGAGCTGAGTACAGTGGAGCCAGAAAACATTAGCACACCAACATTTAGCTCTGAACGGAACCAAACTGAACTCAGCCGAACTGAATTAGTATTTTAATGTGCTAACTGAGCTGGTGCATACAGTATGTGGACTTTTGTTTAAGCTACATGTTATTAACTGTACACATGTATTTCTGTACATCCTGTTCTGTTGGAGATATTTTGGGATCTGATGTAAACACGCTGTATGCGTTTAAATGTGCATGAGGCAGAACAGTTGTACTGTAAGAGGTTGGTGGGTGAATGTACCAGGACTTAAAAACGCATTCCTCAAATCTCTAAACATACAACTACTAACATGCTGTTCCATCCTGGTATAAGTGGTTGTAAAAACAGTTAGGTAGAGAATTATAACTTACGAGATCTGTTGCTGCATCTGAATGAAGACCTTGGTTTCTGAGAGTAAAGGTAAAAATCTTGGCAGCGCCTTGCTCTCTCTGTTCTCTGCTGTTCGGCCACAGTTTGTAAAAGCGGAAAAGCGCCATAAATTTGGAAGAAAATACAAACAAAATCCGAAATGTTACGTTTGCTGGCAGGAACGTCTCAGCTCATCCTCCGTGCTCTGCCTGGTATTCAAACCCTCCACCCTCCACAGCCCTTGATCTACAGGGGGCAACATTTTCCCTGTCTCCTCAACCCCTGGTGCTCTCTTCTCTGTTTTCAAAGCTATACATAGTGTTAGACCCGTCCAACCTGAAAACTTATTGGCGTCTCTATCTCCAGGGCTTCCCCTGGCCTTTTGGAGAAGGTTTAGTTACAACCCCCCACCTAGAAGGGCAGCGTCCACAGGGGTGAGAAGAAAACATGAAACTATAACGGTCCCTGTGGGGAAATTAGGTTTTTAGAGCAGTCATTGGATCTGGCAAAGTAAACTAGAGTAGAAACATGAATAGAACAGTCTTATACACAATTGGCACAAAGACATGCATGAATGAAGTTTGGAAAAGGGCTGTTTGTTTCCTCTGAAGATCTAACACTTCAAATATTTAACACTTAAAAGTAAGTAAGTGTGTGATTACCTAGATGGACACTGTAGTTTTTAGAAAACATTACTCAATCAGAAATGAAAAATACGTACAGATGTTACAGTTCACTGCTGTGCAGCCAGGAACACAAGGGAGAGGACACAAATGCAGAAGGTCCAGGACAGACAGATGGGTGAATTAAGAGTCCTTTTATTAAACTCAAAAGCTCAGCTCAGCATAGACTCTGGGTACGGACACAGGCTGGGACACAGGCAGAGATGCAGGACAAACACAGGCTGAAACACAGGTAGAGACACAGACAAACTGACAAGGAGACATCATCTTCTTTTTAAGGTTCTATGGCAGTTGGCAAACAACATTAAGCAGCATTACCAGACAAGGAGACAGGGAAACCACGAGACTTATAAACACTGAACCCCTCAGCTTGTGACATCAAAACAAACTAATCTCAGTCAGGAGTTAGCAAACCTGGAACCCGGTCAGTGAAACAATACTGACTTCACAAGGTGTGAAAAAGGCCACTGCATCCCAACAGTGAAGTGCAGTGCAGGGAGCATCATGATCTGTCATCGAGGGGAAAATTAATTTCCAAGTTCATCTTACAGCATAAGGTCAGAGTCTTGTTTGAGGTTATTGTCTCCAAAAGAGGTTTAAAGCTATTCAGTCCAAAGTTTCACACATTTTTCCACCAGAACTGTGGAAGTTTAATGAGTGTGTTCAATAAACAGTTGTCTGTGTGTTATTAGCTTCTTGTACACTTGATAAAGATCAGGTCACATTTTAAAAGCCATAAATGCAAGGTCCTATTTTCAGCCTTTAGTTCTCCATTTTGTTCCCAGCAACTGTGGCGTGTGTGAGAAACTGGCTCAAAATAAACTTGTATGACCATATTGATGGCCATGAAGGGAACATACCAGCCAGTGCAGCAGTGTGGTTCTGGCGAAGAGGAATGTGCTGTATCAGACTTTGGATATACAGATAATACTTGAATGATTGATAATATTTTAATTCAAGCAGCTACATCAGATTTTCCACTGGTGATTGACGGTCTGACAACGGCCCGTCCACAGTTTGCAGTCGCAAACATGATGGAACGCAGATTCGTCGCATTCACTGGACCATGGGCTTTACTCCTGTCAGTGCTTCTACTGTATCATCACACCCTGAAAACCTCTCCCTGTCCCTCTTCCACAAATAGCAGACATGCCGTTCACAGCGGGAGTTTCTCTCTCACTCTGTGATATTTCTTATTCATCTTTTCATCACCTCCTCCTCCACGTCTGTCCTGTGCTATGGCTATGTCCTCTTACCCCCAGAGGCACTGACAACCTGCAGAAGTTTCCAGATTTGAATTTTCCCATTTCTTCCCATTTTTCCATTTTTCACAAATTAATATTTTGAAATTCAGGTAAATATTCCACCAAAAAACATTTTTATTTTTAATGCATTTTACTATTTACTCTGTGTTTTTTTCATGGTGCTATACTGAATTATTCACATGTTTTGGTTGACTCGGCCCGTGAGATGCCAGGGACACTTTGCTTATTATAGCCAACAATGTGAAGGAGTGTTAATCATTCCAGAGCAGGGCTCTCCTCCTCCTCCTCCTCCTCCTCCTGCCCTCTCGGGAATAGATCTGTCTTTCCACGCCGCCCGGCTCAGCTGCGTCAGATCGACTGTAAATCAGCGCTGAGGACGACTCGCTGCTGCTGACAACGTGCAGGACCATTGTCACTCACTTAAGATCCTCCAACACTCACTACTCGCAAGCCACTGCCAGAAAGTGCAGCAGGTTTCACTCTGCAAACAGTTTGACACCACAAGGTACTAAACTACAGCCGGAGTTAGGAGGCCCATTCCAACTGCAGCCACCAACACTCGATGTATCCAGAAAACAAGCTAGTTTACATGAACGCTTTCAAAACTTGGCTGGAATAACAGATGATTTTATTTTATACGGTTATTGTCTTTCTTGGATCATAGACTTATTTCAAAATTGCTGATTACATCTAATTCTACCTCTCCATTAGTGATCTGAGTAGCAGAATTGTAAGCTTGGTGACGTGATGTGTCTTCACAACAAGTCCTCAGAATTAAACAAAATTTGTTGTTTGAAATTCCAGCCCACAAAAACTTGTGTAAGACCGTCAGCATCAGACAGCTTGTTGTACCAATCCATCCACCCCGGCCTCCTCTCTCTGCTGACTGCTGCTTTTTAACTACATGACACTATCTCCTACTTGATGCACAAAAGTCATAATTCCACTTTTACAAGTGTTGTAACTTTTCGTTTTAGGTCCATTTCTGATCTGTGCTGCTGGGAATCTGGCACTGACCACAGTTCCATTTCTCTGCCACATAATACTACCATTAATGTCACACTGTATGTTTTTGTTTATGACTGTTGTTGTCTGTGTTACTGTCTTTTTTATTGTTTTCCACCAGGAAAACACAATCACTGGCTTGAACAAATAACCATTTCTTCCAGTTCTACTGAGAACAGACGTCTTGGACCAAACTGATTCTTTAAGCTCTGGTTTCCTTCTGCTTTGACTGTAATATGATTAAATTCAATCCAAATGGTTGAGACAGGTGACTGATGGCTTTAATTGAAGCGGATTATTTGGACCTATCAGCTGTGGTTTAACAGTCCATCTGATATGGCTGAAAATACACTTAGATGAAATCTAACATCAGTCCCGACTCTGTAAACTGACCATCATCCACAGCTCCAACCATGAGCACTATGCCCACACTGACCACACTGCAGGCTGTGGGGTGCAGTGTGATCATTCATGCAGCATACTGATGATACTGAGTCACAGTCCCACAGCGAAAGCATGGAGCTGTAATACAGGTGGCTTAGCATCAATTAAATGTCTCAATACCACCATGTCTGTCAGCTCTCACTGGGGAAACAGATCAAACTCGGTTTGTTAGCAGTGAAAATTATTTTGTGGCAAGCTTTATAAAATTAATTTACTTGAATACAGATTCTCTTTTTGCCTAATTATGACAAATTGGCACTTTAATAAGAACTTATTAAATTACTTATTCATGTAAGTGTGAAAAAATGGAGATGTCCCACCATGACAGTGCTCTTGTAAATGGACGTGTTGGGTAAATGGACAGTCCATAGTAAATACAAGCTGTGCCAGACACACAGGTGAGGGCTTATCTCACCTGAAAAATCTGTCTCACCTAAAAATCTGTCTTTCAGCTTCCAACCTGCATCAGTCACGCCATTGTTGAAGCAGAGAGAGTTTCCTGCTCTCACTGGACTTAAAATGTTTTGCTGTATAATGAAAATAATTTTTCTGCTCACCTGTTATTATTGAAGCTGTGATGTCTCCTGCTGCTTCTCTCTGCTGGGTCTGTGCTATCTGGGCTCCCTCTGGTCTGTTTGAGCAGCACGCCCTCCTCCTCCTCTTCCTCTTCCACTTCTTCTTCCTCTTCTTCTTCGTCTTCTTCCTACCAGTCTTCCCTGGGGGGAACACAAACTCATGTTGCCACGCCACATAGGTGCCAAACAAGGAGGGACAGAAATGGTGTCTGCGGTGCAATAAAACATTATGTCCCACAGAAAACCAAGACGTGGACATTCCTGCGTACCTCTAGGCAGTAAAATCCTCAGCCAGCTGCAGTGAAAAGGGACCCGGGGAGCTGCTCCAGCCTCGACCCTTGGCTTGACCCAGGAGGGGGCTCTTCTTTCAATGCTCAGGAGAAAACATAGTGTCCTGTGTCTGATGTGGAACTGTCGATGCAGGATGATGCAGGAGATTTTTATGATGTACTCTATGAATGATACTGGACACTAAATACATGCTAACCCCCCACTTCCAGCATGACTCCTGATTCCATGTAAACACAGTATCACACAAGATTCAGTTCCATAAATGTTGGTCCATACACATTATTCCTGTTACATTTTTTTTAGAAAGGAAAGTTCTTTGTTTTCTACCTCACTGCTGCGCCTGCATCCTCGATTGTTTCTAAGTTTTGACTCATGAACTATCATGAATATTTTTTGATTGCCTCACAGTCCACTCTTCATGAACTCATACTGTTCCTGAAGCCGTGTGGGCTGAGCACCCTTGGACATATTACACTCATAAAAAAATATATTTTTTCAAGGTCAAGTTTTCACTATAAAACATTTGAACATCTTTTACAACCTGTAACGGAGCTAAATCTGACAGCAAAAGCTAAAATTAACATCCAAACACCACGGCTAAATGAAATCCCAGAGAGGATGTGGCGGGCTGACGGGCAGCCAGACGCCTCACAGATCCTTTCACCAGATATTTTCTGGTGTTTTCCATCAGATGCCAAAGTTCAAAGTTCCTGCAGTTACATCAGAGCTGAGGCGCAGCAGCTTGAATGGAGCGAAGTCAACCTGGCAGCAGCTGCAGGTGATGACTGACTCCAACAGTATGTACTGTGCATCCAATATCAAAACCCCTTGACTGCATATACAATTTTATATACTCACATATAAAAACCACCACCAACATAAAAAATAAAAATATCCTCATTTAACAACTAGCATAGTTCAAATTCTGAAACTAGACGCTGACACCGTTGCAAGCACAAGTGTTCTCCTCTGAAAAAGTGATTATGTATTTTGACTATGTATTTAATATTTGTTTTACCAAATCTGGTCTTTCTTTCTTTCTTTCTTTCTTTTTTTTTTTTAGATTTCTGACATACTTCTTATTCTTATAATTTCATTATATGTTGGTCTTTTATCTTTTTAATGACATTCTGACTTTTTCCTCAGAATCTTCTCCTCTTAAGTGTGAAACAACAAACAGGGTAAACTACAGTATATCCGTCTGTTTTTATCAGTCAAACTTTTTTAAATTTCTTTGATTTTACCTGATCTGATGTGTAAAGTATGTACAGTTTAATGTAAGTTTCTTTAAATGATTCAGATTGTAGTTATCGTGTGTGATCACCTGGGGGCGCCGCTGTTGGACTTTGTGTTTCCTCTAGGGGACACGAGCAGCGAAGTCAATTTTTCCCGACAGAGACAGAAGCTGACTGCTTCTAGTTAGCAATATTTCCATGCATGTGATTTATTGCAGACATGCATTTAAAGCGAAGACGAGAGGAGGTGACAAATTTCATTTAGTGGAGAGCACACAAACACACACACACACATGCACATGCAGAAACACACACATTCACACACAGCACTTTGTAATGAAGAGTATGCCGTCCAGCGCCAGTTGTATTGACAGACAGATGTGAAAGCTCTCCGCTGTGATTAGAATTCAGTCAGTCAGACACACAAACAGGCAGATGCACAGTATGGCATTATTATCTACTGGATACTGGTCGCCTTTAAAACAACCCTAACTGGTCTGGTCTGTCCCAATACCACACTTCCAAATATTGAGAACTCATGTGTGTATTCACATGGCACCAGATAGTAAGCAAGTGTGTACTACATCAGAAAAATGCCAGCACATAGTACACTTTACACACGATGGATGCATGCACACTGTTCCTACCACTCAAGAAGCTTGAGCCAACGACATGTTTGATTCAGTGTGAATATTATTGTTTATGCACAAACACTACAGTTGTTATGGCAGAACCTGCACAGATGGACTACACATGATATTAAGATTCTGTTCTTTAGAGTAATATAACACATCTGATATTGTCAAAGATTCTGAGATCTGAGTGTCATTGTTCTTTTTTTATCAGGCACAAACCTTTCAAAATAAGTTAGATAACTCAGAACCCTCTGAGCCGGGTTCTGCCATGTGTGGTATTTGTATTTGCATGAACAATGGGCTTTTCTTATCAGTCAAGTGTGTCCCACTGATATTCTGGTAAACAGTCTTAATCTTAGTCTGTGGCAGTCACCAGAAATATGTCACGTGTAGACACGTCACTATTCGTAGACACTGTAAGTGTGGTTTAAGTATGGTTACTGGGACAATCCCATACTGTTTAACATGACTATTACAAATTGAGTCCTTGAGCCATTTTTTTGTCAGGTAAAAAGATGTTATTCGTTAAATAAACGGCACCAAGATGCTTGAAGTTGCTTGACTGCACAAAAAAACCTGACAGGAGTTTATTTATTTGGTCTGTAAAACCCAAACTGGTCCATGAGGCAAAACATTTTCCCTGTTTGTTGTGGAAGAGCCTGACAGGCCTGCACAGAGCCCTTACCTCAACCACATCCAACACCAAGACAGGTATTATCACTCAAAATCAGTGCCTGACCTCACTGATGCTCCTGTGGCTGAGTAAAAGCGAATCTCTGTAGCCAGGTCCCAAAATCCTGCAGTGACGTTTACACGTCCACACACTTTTGGTGATATGTCTGTTGTATATTTCAGCCTGTGGGCAGGACCTCTGGCGATATTTGATTGCTTATACTGATTACTAACAATGTTTTAGCAATTTACTGTATAGGCTACTATGTTGTACTTCAGCCCAGTGAGGCTTATTGAATTGGACTGTGTTGAGAAAGAGAGAGAGAGAGAGAGAGAGAGAGAGAGAGAGAAAGAGAGAGAGAGAGAGAGAGAGAGAGAGAGAGAGAGAGAGAGAGAGAGAGAGAGAGGTTCCTCATACTTTAATTGAGTTCAAAAGTTGACTGGGCCGACCAGCCTCTCTCGCTTTTATGTCCACTTGAATCATGGTGTGATTGTGTGTGTGTGTGTGTGTGTTTGTGTAGTAGCAGACCATACTTCAGCAGCAGCAGAATTTGAGCCAGATCGTCTCTCTCTCTCTCTCTCTCTCTCTCCCTCTTCTTCTCTTCCTCTCTGTCTCTCTCTCCCTCTCTCACCATCAGCTGTGATTACTTTGGTAAAACAGCGCTGCGTCGCAGAGAACCAATTTTCCTAATGCACAGCCTTCACACACACACACAGCATGGTTATTGATGAGGTAAATGGGGAGGGGGGCAACAAGGGGGCACACACACTGCTGGGAAATGGAGAGAGAGAGAGAGAAAGAGAGAGAGTGAGGATTGTGGGACTGAGAGAGAAGGACATGCTAGACGGGGGACAAAGAGATGGACATCGGGAGAGACACATAGGAAAAAGAAGGAGGAAGAAGAGGGACGGGGATGATGAAGACGTGGATATTCAGATGTGTAGACTGTTCTGGAAATGGAGCAGGACGTCCAGTTAAAGAGCTAATAAAGCAAAGGACATAGAGAGGGAGACAAGGAGAAGGAGGGTGGGAGGATACGGGAGGGAATACTAAGATCGTCTCTTCCCTTATGGACGATGGACTTGTTTGACTCGTCGGCTGGTGGAAGGAAACAGTGAGACGAGAGAAAGAGTAAAATGTTCCTTCAGGATGGTTTTACTTTTTGTCAGCTGCTGAGAGAAAACATGATATAAAAAGAGAGAAATATAGAGACAGAGACAGGTGGACTGATGCTGATCCTGTGTCTCTAACAATGAGACAGACACCATGAAATATCCCAAAGATAGCAAGCACAGTCAGACAGCTCGCTCCTGGTGCGTGAGCAAACCGGAGACAGTTTGGAGTTCATGGGTGTGAGCGGGTACATCCTCCACACAGTCTGTCCTCTCAAATGAAGACAGAGAATCTGAGGTTCTGGATGTGGATGAATGTTCCCTGAATGTTGTGAAACCCTTGTTAGCGTGTATGTTGAGATCATTCTCTCACATTTTGAACTTTTTTTCAGGAGATGACAAAGAAGCCAGTGAGTCATTTGTGTTGTTAGTGGCTCTGGAGAGATGGCTCCTGTGAAGAGGATGCTGGAAACACTACATGCCGGAAAATGTTGGATTTATCCAGGAAATAAATCAGCTGAAACCGTCTGTGCATCTGTGGCAACTGGAGATTTCCAAGGAGAGCAGGGGAAAATATTTTAAGAATAGCCCGAGCAGGGTGAGTGTGTTTGCTGAGTGGGGCGAGGTTGAGACATCCTGGGACTTTATTCTCCCTCATATTCAAAAGGAACTCTCTTCAAGGTCCTATACTGTCCACAGGGAGCTTCGCTTTGCAATGTGTTTCCACACAAGAACTCCTTTGAATACGTTACATCGCCCAGGAACTTCCTGTTAAGAATTTGTCCACCAGGAAGTGCTCCTGAAAGTGTGATCCTGGATCCAAAGATCTCTCTTTAAGGCTGACCTCAGATACCCCGCCATCTGAGGTTAAAATCTCTGAGTGAGGCCCCACATGCACAAGAAACTTTTCTGTAAGACACATTTAAAGAAGGAGCTTCTTGAAACCTTATTTCCTCAAAGATCAACTTTGGGTTTGTGTACTCACCAGAAACTTACACGCAAGGTTAAATATCCAAAGCATCCTCTTTTTAAAGTTTAATATCCTTGTAGAACTCCTACTTTGACTCCTGCAGGTATTTCAGTTTAAGATTAAATGAAGCCTTTTGAAAAACCATTTGACACCTCCTTTTAAGGCTGAATTTCCTACATGGTACTACATGTTTGATACAATATCCACTGGGAACTGTACAAACCCGGAGTCTCTCTTTAAGGTTTAAATTTGAACCATAGCCTCTCCTTTTTCTTAAAGATCTTTAACCTCTACAGTCCACGAGGGACCTCTCTATGAGCCAGTTATCCGACTGGAATCTCTTTTTAAAGCACTACATCCACCAGAATCACCAATCCACCAAAAAGTTACGATATTCACCACGATCAAGCTAAAACTGGGACTCTGGGTGGTTAAAAAAGGCCATAAAAAATCAGAAGTGATGCAGTTTTTATGCTCCGCTGGGGTCTCTTCTTCTGAACTTTCACAAAAAAAAACCTAAGACATCGTCGTGTGTAATCTGCACTGAGCATCTACAACCGTTACCGCAGCAACCGGAGCAGCAGGACTGCAGCATGGGACTCAGCTGCTTTAAGTCCTGGAAGCAAGACAGTACAGGCCACAAAGGTGAGGCGCGCACACACACACAGACACACACACACACACAAGCACAAACCATCAACATATTATTTGTTAATCCCTCCCCAACTGTGTGTGTTCGTGTGTGTTGCCCTTGAGTGACATCAGTTAAATGCTGACTCAGGGTCTTTAGGCTCTGATCTGAGGTGACTGTGTGTGTGTGTGTGTCCTTTACATGTACATGTATGTGCATGTGTGTGTTTGATGTGACTTTGAGGAGGACAGACAGCAGAGCATTATGGGACATGGGAGAAAAGAATGTTAACAAGTCCGTACACCATAGAGAGATGAAGAGAGGGAATGGGGTGGGGTAGAGAGTTTGTGGTGTGTGTGTGTGTGTGTGGATCATAGCTAACTCAGATCTTTTACTTAGGTAAAAGAACCAATACCAGAATGTAAAAATTCTAAATAAGTCAAAGTGAGCGACTTTTCATACGTCTGGTTCTTCCATTGATTCATTGTAAAGGTCAGTGATAACATACTTGCATCATGGCTTATACCCTGTTATAAAAAGCTGAGACTTGCCTTGGACAGTCCTCCCAAAAGTGTCCATGTCTATATGTATACAGGCAACAGAGATGTGTTGGCCAGCCCAGGCTCGTACTTCTTCCTGTCTAACAGCGCCGGTCAGGGTGACGAGTGGCTGAAGAGCCTCAACAAAGGAGTCTGGATCCCTTTTACAGGTAAACACACACAGGTTGGATTCTTTCTGTAAAAGTGTTTCATCTTGATCTTCTGATCTGATCAAAGACCTGGCTTGGTCATCCATCTTGTTTCTGATTGGTTGAAGTGGACCTTTTGGTCCCAGAGAGGAATCTCATTCAAATCTTCCTCCGTCGCAGGGGTCTTTGGTCAGAGTCTGGAGGAGACGGTTTTGTATGAGCGGCGTTATGGGGTGCGTTTGGTTCCTCTGGTGGTGGAGCAGTGTGTGGCCTTCATCAGGGAGCATGGCCTGCATGAAGTGGGTTTGTTTCGCCAGCCTGGACAGGCCAGTCTGGTTAAAGAGCTGCAGGAAGCTTTCGATGCAGGGGAGAGACCGTCCTTCGACAGGTATAATCCACCTGCTTTCTGTCTGCACTGTTTTCTGATCATGTGGTCTTTAAAGGGTTCTGTGAAAAAAGTAAGCTCGCTGTGTGTTCTGCCTGCAGCAGCACAGACGTCCACACGGTGGCATCACTGCTGAAGCTCTACCTCAGACAGCTGCCAGAACCTCTGGTTCCTTACAGCCGCTACCAGGACTTCCTGCTCTGCGGACAGAGGCTGATGAGTGACCGCACACAGGTAACTGCAGCTCTGCGTGTTGGCGCCGGTATAGGAAGAAAAAAGCTTCCCTTCTTCCTTGTAGTGTCTTTGCTTTCTTCTTCTCTTCCCTCTTCCTGACTCCCGTTCCCTTATTCTTCCTTCCTTCATCCTCTCTCAGGGTTTGGGGGAGTTGAGGAATCTTCTTCATGAGTTGCCAGTTGCAAACTTCAACCTACTCAACTTCATCTGCCAGTAAGACCCCTCACATTTTGTGACGTGAAATAACTAATGGAAAAAGTCAGTGTAAATGGTTAAATTCAATGAGACTTCTTAAAGATGGCACTGTTTGTTGTTTATGGTTTACTCAGGTGGTGGAAATGCATTTGTACATTTGTACCCTGTGTTTGCGTGTGTGTGTGTGTGTACAGGTTTCTGAATGAGGTCCAGAGCTACTCTGACAATAACAAGATGAGTGACCAAAACCTGGCTACTGTGTTTGGGCCAAACATCCTCCGAGCCAAAGCTGAAGACCCTCAAAGCATCATGGGAGGTAGAAGACAGCATCATTCTGAAGCTGAAAAAAAAAACTATATTAAACTATATGAACTATATTAATATATAGTGTATGACAAGAACCTTAGAGAACCAAAAGAGTTCTTTGAAGGATAACGTAATCTGTGTCCTAGGTGCAGCATTGGTCCATGTGCTGATGTTGGAGTTGATCAGAGAGCATGAGTCTCTGTTTGCCAAAGTCGCCCCACCCATCTCCACCCGTCCACCTGGAGGTTTGCATGCATCCCCAAGTGCTCTGAGGCAGCCTCACCTTCGCCCGTCGCCCTGCCTTCGCCAGCTGTCTATGCCTCTCATTGCAGAGCGCTCCAGAGAGCCGGGACAGGCCACCACAGACCCTCAGAGCTCCAGGTACAACAGATCTGAAGGACACCAGCACAGCACACCAACACAACATTAGCATTTTGATGTTACTTCCTCTCTATAGTTGCTTAATGAGATGGAAATTGAATTTCCTCAGATTTGGTTTTAAGTTGCTGACCAGCTTTTCTAATGCCATGCCTCTGCTCATCCCCTTTCTCACACCCATCGATGTTCAATGCTACCTTACAGCATTAAACATTTTATCACATGCTGTTGTGGTGTACTTGATCATGCTGAAAATCTAACTTCTTTTGCTTTGCTTTCTGAAGCTGTATCTACTCTGCTGCTGCCAAATCAGACTCATCCTGTGGCCAGAAGAGACTTCTTGGCCATCGCTACACCTCCTCCCACCCAGAGAACTGCTTCTACCCCCTGCCCTCCACTAGTCAGCCCCCTCAGCACCACTCTGACAGACACAACATAGATTATCACCAGCATCATGCTGGCCAAGGGCTATCTGCTGCAAACGTACAAGCCTCTACAACCAGCCTCCAGCTGCAAGACATCTCCAAACCCAGACTGATGATCATGGGCTGGGCAAAGGTGTGGCCGGGCCCGGGAGAGGCAGAAGCTGGTTTCTGGAGCTCTGCTGCTGCTGCAGATCGAGAGGGTGCGGTGCCAGAAGCAGCTAGTGGTGGCAGCAGTGAGGCTCAGGAGGACAGCACTCCTTCTGCCTATGACAACCTGGACAGAGTGTCTTCACGTCAGAGGATGGAGCATGTCACCGGTGAACGTTTTGAAACCAACGATTCAGGAGGCCATGTTGGAACTTGTGAGGAGGAGGCAGAGCTAGAGGAGGCTGGACGGACAAGGGACTCCTCCTCTTCATGGTCCTCCTGTGAGGTTCTACCATTAGATGAGAGTGGTGAGCCTGTGGACGTGGTTAGTCCTGACATGTCGCCAAAGAAACCTCAAAGGTTACCTTCCAGTCGGGTAGCTGAAGAGGAAAGTGATAATGACAATCATGAAGCCAACAATAACGATGATGATGATGATGGCGTCCACCACCCTAACTCCCCAGCCTCCTGTTCTGCACTCAGTGACAGCCCTCTCAGTACAGGCAGTTCTGAGGTGTTCCTGCCCTCTGGCCCTCCAGACTTGCAAGGGCAGGAACCTCAGTTACAGTCCAGGGAGGCTCACTCATTCCTGGCTGAGCTTCAGCAGCAGATGGCCCAGCAGAAGGCTGAGTACCAGGCCAGGATACAGAGGTAAGATTAGTAGTTATTTTCAGCGAAGATCATGTCTCCTTTTACTGTTGTCAACATTATTATATAGAAAAGTAATTGCAGCTTTACTATATGGCGAAAAGTATGTGGACAGGGGTGTCCATAAGACTTCAGTATTCAGTGATATTACAGACAACAGAGTGCTTCCAACTTCATCGCAAACTTTAGTTATTGCCATATCCTGTTTCAGCATGGCAGAGTCACAGTCCCTTCATGTATTCATGGCTTTTACAGAGCACTGACCTCAACCCCATCCAGCTAACATCAGCGGCTGACCTCACTGCTGCTCTTGGGAGCAACTCCCTTTAACCTAGTTCCAAAATCTGGTGGAAAGTGGTCCCAGAGGACAGGAAGCTGTTATGACAACATATTAATCCCCATGGCTTTGGAATGAGACAGTTAAACAGACAAGAGTTGTTTACTTAGTTACACGATGGAAGGGTCTATCGCAAGTTGTAGGTGGGAAAACTACATTTTAAATCAAAACAACTTATGTTGATTTGAACACTCAAACTAGCCTTCATTCAAAAAGTGCAGCACGGAACTACTGTTCGCTTCAGGCCTGTGTATGTGACATGTGGTATGTTTGTGTGCTGCAGGCTGGAGCGCTGTAATGACGTCCTCGAGCGGCAGGTTGCGGTTCTCCGGGTCAGTCTGGAGCAGCAGAGGCGCAGTCAAAGTGTCGCCGAGATCAAGATCCGCAACATGGAGCGGGCCAAAGCTGACGCAGACCGCCGAAACACTTCGCTGCAGAGAGAGATGGAGCTGTTCTTCCAGATGTACGGAGAGATCCGAAGAAGAGGAGATCAAGGAGGAAGAGGAGGCAGTCTCTGAAGATGGATAGAAAGGGAAAGAGAGAGAAATTCTTTGAAGCGTACAGATAGGTCAGAGGAGCTTGATGAAAGGGATGGATGGATGAACGATGTGAAAGAGTGAGTGGAAGACGATGATCTCAGCAGGAAGTCCAACTCCTAGCTTCAGTGCAGACCATGGAGACAGCAGATCCTGAAAAAAATCAGCCAGGGATAGAAATCAAATTAGTTATTGTCTGATCCTGACAACAATCTGAAGGAAGGAGACTAATATGTGATGTTGGCTAGCTTCCTCACCTGTGCAATGAATGAGTGGACTCCACCTTTGGCATAATAATGCTGGTCTTTGCCTCATTTGAAGCCATGTTATGTTGCTTTGCTGTGTCATTTGCTCAGATTGGACTTGGAATTCTCTCCAAGATACTCCAACAACAAATGCATCCTGTTTTTGCCAATACAATCAAACATGTTTGACGTTTACGCTCTTAGCATCTGGGACATTTCAGGAATAAAGGTCAAGATGCGTCTCTTTCTGACAAGATAGGGTTTCAGTCTGAGTTCTCAAAAATTTATGTGGGACAGGAAACTCATAGCCAGAGTTGTATAGTTGAGCTGGACTTTAGAGGACTTAAAAAGCTTCTTCCAGGGAAATCAGAGGTGTTTTTGAGTTTCTAACATCTAAATATAAATGAAGTTTGAATTCCACGTGGGACAGTTTTCTCATGACTGACTTTTTTCATCAAGTCAAAATACACTGCGAACACTGTGAGGCTTTTTACAGATGTATTAATCTTAAGTATTTTCATTCTCTGCAGGTGACTGAGCAGTTCCTACATGTACTGAACGCTCAGATAATGTTCGATGCTGCACATTTCATGTTTGGAAAATCTGAACGTCCATGGTTCTTTGGTTTTTCACAGCTCAGGACCAAAGTCTGGGAATTTCTGACTTCTGGCTGTGAGCTGAACACAACATCAAGCTCTGTTGTCTTTGCTCTGATAAATGGAGGAAAAAAATCGATCACAATCAGCTTGATGTTCAGAATGTTCATTCATCAGATGAGTTGGTATATTGGAGCAATGCCGTTTACTTTAAGAGAACCAACTGGATGTTTTCCCACCGGCTGCCAGATTGGTTTTTGCTATAATAACAGTAATAATAAGATATTGACTGGATGCTGTACTAAATGACTTGATTTTTCAGAAACTAGAATGACTTCCCGTGTCCTATAGACTGAAACCGAACTTCGACAGAAGCAGGTTGAAGATGTTTCATGCCAGATATCACAAGGACTGAAAGTGTACAATGGCTTTCTCAAACATCAAGATGATACATGTCCTGATCATTCTGCATGAAGACACGTTTCCAATAAAACAGAAGAAAAAAAAAACATTACCTCCACTTTCCAATCAGTGAATGTGCTGTCGTTGCTGGACCTGCATGAGTCCAGTGAGGTCTGCTGAGTAACTCAGGAGGAGGAATACAATCTGACGGGTTTCAGTTTTGTTTGTCCTTCAGCTCCTGTTAAATGCGACAGGAAAGGAAGCTCCGCCCTGACTGATAACAGAGAAGCAACGAGCAAATATCATCCAATGAAATGCCTTTACAGCAGACATCATACACCTTTCACTGTGTAAACTGTTTTGTTTTACATGTAATGAATTACAATGAGTTCTAATGAATCAACACGAGAACAACAGTTTTACTGGATGGTGAACTGAGGCTCTCTAGAGGCAGAAATAAATTACTACAGATCGGCAGGAAACATTTATAGGACAGTAAACAGTTTAACTGTGGGGAGGCCATGCAAAATCTGTGGGAAAACAAACAAACAACAAATAAAAAAAAACACTTCTTTCATACCAGAAAAGCACTTGTTACTTGTTTTTGTGATGAGAATGTAACATTTATTGTCAAACTGTTTTGAAAAATGTCTTTTAACCATCAACAGGAAAAAAATACCAGACAGATAAACAGAGAGAGTAAATCAGTCTCTCACCATCTTACAGAGGAAAGACGTGTTGCTTCAGTCAGGAGGAGATTTAAAGGGAACAGCGTCACACTTTAAACACAAAGCACTTGTGAACGCACACTGTGAAACATAACAAAACGTAACCGAGCAGAAACAGTCGAATTCGTTTCATATTTACAGCTGCTGGCGGCAGAGTGTGTTTTGTTCTGTGTCCAGCTTTAGGATTGTTCTCACAGGATGAAAAGGGAAAGACACAACATCTGACTAACACCACAGCAGAGTTACAGGTGGCAAACGGGTTGGACTTGAATTTTTCACTCCATTAAACAGATAAATTTGTCCACTGCTGGGTCACAATACACATCAAATCTACTGTTTTACCAGCAAACAGACTGAATCCACTTTATAATAATAGTGCAAAAAAAAAAAAATGTATGAGCCAGGAGCTACATTTTCATCTAACACGTGAATCATAGAACTTTTTAAGATCTACCACGCTTCAAACACGCCATCTTGCAGAAGCCTTGCATATAAAATCAATTATTAACCACAAAGCTAGCACTGTAGAAACATTTGACACCTCAATCATGGGACAAATCACTGAAAACTCGCTGCAGTTTCTAAACTAAAATCCCATATTTCAGCTATTTCCTGCTCTTCTTTCCACTGTGACGACTGAGTTCACCTGTAAAACCAAAAGCAAAGACAGAGTGAAAAGCTGTTTCACCTTTTTAAAATATCTGAAGGGTGCAGCCAGCGAACACACCAGCTCTCTCTTCAGTCTTCAGTCAGTGTGTGTACAGCAGTGGTTAAGCACCAAAACTCAAGTCAAAAACAAGAATCCTTCATATTTTTATATATATATATATCTATGTTTTCATTACATTATCCATGTTGATGGACTCCAGAGTCAGTGTGCGAGTCACATGTAGCTCTGATTTTTACACACACCAGGTGGGCACTTCTTTTTTTCTTCTGATCACAACGAAAGAAAATCTGTTGCTACAATAGCAGATTAAAAAAAATCTTATTCTACACAATAAAACATATTAAAAAAGAAAAACTAACAAAAAAAAAAAAAACCCAAGTGGAACGTTTCAGTGAGCAGGAGCCTGCCAATTTCCTGAGTCAAACTTTTTACAATTCAGATTTTTTTTTTGTTCTGGTTGTTTGATTTGTATTAAACTACACTTAAGGATTTGGTTTAATTTATTCTCTTCTCCGTGCTTAGTGAAACACAAATGGACCAATTTTAGAGACAGATAAGATGTTAAGATCAGTTTTCTTGCATTGATTTTCATCCTGTTGTGTAACACGGGTCGGGGTTGGATAATCGAGCTCATGTTGGGGGAAGAGCGAGGATAAAGTGCATTCACAGGGGATCATTCTAAACCAGGACCACCATCATCTTCACCTTCAACTGGACAAAGTTCTTAAATATTTGACCTCATGCCTTCCATGTCATCTGAACTCTGGGGCAGATTCATGCTGAACTTCTTAACTTCAGTGTTGACACCAGCATGCAACAGCTAGGTCTAACAGTTAAAAGAGTGAAGGATGAGAGAAATGTCAAGACTGAGATTTTATGGCCAAGCCACAGAGCACGTGCCTCAAAGCAGCGAAGATGGGAAATTTTCACCGTTTTCTTTTTTTATATCCATAATTGTTTCAGTGGTGACGATGGTGGACGGTACAGTGGCTATCTGAATGTTGCAGCTGCTGTTAAAGATCCCATGAAATGGTCTTGAGGTTGCACAGCTGATGTTTGACAAGTTTTCACATAAAAAAGGCAGCAGAACGGATGATGATGATGATGACGGCCGCTGCTGTTA
Source organism: Toxotes jaculatrix (assembly GCF_017976425.1). Taxonomy (NCBI): domain Eukaryota; kingdom Metazoa; phylum Chordata; class Actinopteri; family Toxotidae; genus Toxotes; species Toxotes jaculatrix. The sequence continues at coordinate 24,415,733 of NC_054405.1, read as the reverse complement.
GCGCCAGCGCCAGTTAGCGCCAGCGCCAGTTAGCTGTGTGGTTTTAGCCATCACAGTAATTTGAGATCTGGGACCATACTAACACTGTTATGGATGTTAACAGGTTAGAAATGCAAACGACTGACAGCAACTGAAGATGAAATGACTTTGACACATTTTAAAAGTGACCACAGATTGTGCGACAGTACGTACAGGGACACATGGTGACAACAGGGTGAGGTTTCCATTTCATGGGACCTTTAGAGTCGGAGCGACGAGCAGCTTTGACAGATGTCGCGTGTCCTCTCAGAAGCCAGAGGGCGTCAGGATGTTCATGTCTCTGTGTTTGAGCTTGTGTGGTCGCGCCCCCTGCCGCCGACCTTCCACTGTGGGAATCTCCATTTTGGGAGGGGCCATCTTCTGAGCGGCAGCGCTGTCAGTCAGCCGCGTGGCCTGTGACTTCATTACCTCCATGGGGGTCGGCTTCTGGGCACCGCGGTACGCCTGCAGTGCAAAGCCTGCTGCGAAAAAGAGAAAAGGGAAACCATTTTTCATACTTTGGCAAAGAAATTGCGTAAGACTCAGAGAATTTAAATAACAAAACCAGCCTGTAAGATGTTTGTTCAAATCTGATTTCTGACTGAAATGTTTTAAAAACAAGTTCTACAAATGTTGTGACTCTTGGTAGAATATCATCTGGCTAATGTATTACTGAGTTGGTCAGCACACTGGCAAAGGTTTAATGTTCTAACACTTTAACACTAAATGGGCACAGTGACCCAGTCATCACTAAGGACACCTGAGGTTATATTATCACCCTGTTTCTCACCATCTCACCGTGTTTCATTATTTTTTAACGTTTTTCTCGTCTTTGATTGAAATATTTATCCTAATGCTTTTCATCGTCTTTTTTTGTGACTGTAAAACTCTGGTATGATTTACTTAAAGCTTTTTTTTTTCCAAATATAAACTATGACTTTATTTAAAGGCTGTTTTAAATGTATTTTAAGATTATGTCAATAATCAAGGGCAGCTGTGTTTCATGTATTTATGCCTGCTCAAAGAACAAATCTATTTTAGTCTAACTACAGAAACTAAAAATCTGAAGGACAGTTACTTTACTGTGCGTCACTTTACTGCAGCAGCCTCTTAAAAAAAAAAGAACTCAGACTAATTTTCCCGCCTTGTAAATTATATCAACCAGTTAATTAATTGAAAAGTCTACAGACCTTTTTTTTCCTCAGTCGTTCCTCAAACTAAACTCCACACAAACTTCTGTGGCTTTTCTTTTTATTACCTACCCAAAGTCATCCTGGAAAAAAGATTTTGATAGTTTCCAAACAGACTGAACCGTCCCACATGTGAAAATCTCGACGTTGTTTCTCAGCTGCCGTTGTCAGCAATCTAAATCTGATCTGACTTTTATGTCACAGGGAAGCAAAGAAACTCTGCTTCACCTTTTTGTAAAAGCCAGTAAGTGAACAGACTCACTGGTCGGTGAGCTCTAAATGTTTGTCAGTGTTTACTGTGAGTTTAAAGGTCATTTGTTTGGCCTGTGAACCCAAATCCTGCATGTAACTGTTTGCATGGGACAAAAAAACGGAGTCACCTTTCACAGAGTTTTTGTTTATGGTCGTGCAAACAGGAGGGAGTCTCTGAAGCTGTGCTCAAAGCGGTTTATTTGAGCTTTTACTGGAGTGACTCCTTTTGCAGTGTGGTTTAAAATAAAAACAAATAAATAAATTCTTAAACTTGAACAAGAAGTTCAGTGTGGCTCTTCAGGCGTGAGGAGACGGGGACCTTTCTGGGGCTTTGTTCACACACGACACACCAGCCCTCAATCACGCTCAGGCAGTGCTGTTTACCTGCAGTTGTAGAGTCTGATCCCAGGTCAGAGGTCGACTTCTGGACGAGAGGCCGAGGCGTGAACATGCTCCACTTTTCAACCGCACCTCCTACTCCTCCCGCTGCCGTGTCTCCTCCTCCCATGTCCACACTGCTGTTGGACGAGCTAAGACTGACCTCTGAACCTGTGCTACTAAACCACAACCTGCACAAACAAAGCGTTACAAAGTGTGTAACCTTGACCGAGTTATAGATTTTCAGTGTTAATCCGTGTTTTTGGGTCAAGATCGACAGTTCTAAATCCTGTTTGAGGCGGTGCATGTGTGTGTGTGTGTGTGTGCATACCTGCGTTGTTGTTTTGGGGAGCTGTGTGGTGTGTTGGATGGAGTGGACTGGGCGGAGGAGCTCTCTCGCTCTTCCCTGGCCTCCATGCTCTGGATCTGTAGTTTCTGAAGAGCAACAAAAAAACAATGTTTCAGTGGCAACACAGCGTTTCCTCATTAAAATCACGGATATCTGCGTGAAGTGAAATGTTCCTCTGCTGGAATGTGTTTTATGTAATTCTCTCCATGATGAGTTGTGTAACCTTCGTTATGACAGTTCACCTGTCACAACATACTTTCAGCCAATCACAACAAGCAATGTTACACTTGGCAACAGCAACATGGCAACGACAGCAACATAAGAATCACCCTCAGATGTTGGAGCTTCAGACCTTGTGAGGGCTCCCGCAGAGAAGCTGAACCAGGCTCAACTTTCACCGAAATGCGAAGCAACTTAATCCGGTGATTTGTTACGCTGGACAATCGCACACATACAAGGGCCCGTTCCCAGATTGGCAGGATACATTTTGTGACTTGAGGAGCAAATTTCTACCGTCAGTCGACAAAAGATAAAACGATCGTCACCATGGCAACTCTCCAGAGTTGTAAAATCCCATCTCTTAGAATTATAAACTGCTGTTCAGCATCTTGGCGTCTGATGAGCCTTCAGACTAATGGATCTGTTATTTGAAATGGACTTCCTGAATTTATTTACTGTCTCAGCAGAACATGAGGCAACATGCAGTGATGCACCCGCTGATAAACAATCATCTGCATCTTGGCTGCACGTGTGGTGCGGCCTGTGTGTATATTTACCTGGAGGGATTCAGGTATGCGGTGGTGGTGTCTGGTCTCCTCAGCGGTGAGGCCTTTGTGGGGCGTGTAGCTGGTGTCAGTGAGCCCCGCCCTCTGCTCAAACTTGTACATACTGTCCTGAGTCTGCTCTGAGAGAGGGAATAAATAAACGTAGTCATTATTTACAGTGACAGTTTACATTAAAACTCTGAATCCCAGTGATTACAAAGACAGACTTTGATTGGAGTATTACTGTATCACTACCAAGTCAAGTCAAGTTAAACAATATAATTTCATAACTCCACAGTTAACTATTATTTTACCACCCCACCCTCCTGTTTTTTAAACTTATTCATGTATCAAATTCTCAGCTTATAGTTTATATACAGGGTCCCAGTCAGGGTAAACAGAAATAGAGTACTGTACTGTACACGTACTGGTGATGAGGGAATTGATGATGATGGAGGAAGCCTTGGTTTTCACTACACCTGGTGACCTGGAGGGGGCGTTGTCTGTCACTGTAGACTGACTGACTGCACCACTCTCATCCTCCTGGTGGAAACAACACATCAACATCAACATCATCATCATCATCATCATCATCGACACTCTGCATCAGAGCAGATGATAAGAGAACGGGGGGGGCCCTGTCTCACCTCAGCCAGCTGTGTGAACTTCCTCTCCGGTATGATGGGTCGTCTCCACAGGTTGTTGATGCTGATGTCGTGGGGGGGCGTGGACATGGGGGCCTCCAGGTTATCGTCATAGCTGAGGGCTCGTCGAGTCATCCCGATGGGAAGCTTCATCCCGCCCATCCCGGAACCCTCGATGGCTGTGGACGCAAACAACGACGGCAACTGAACAACAGCTTTTTCTTCACTGTCTGATACTGGGAGCAAATAACTGAGCTCGTACACTACATGGTCAAAAGTTTGTGGACATCCAAACATTTCAAACGTGATTTCTGACCATGCCATTCCAAAATCATGGGCATTAATCTGCTGCTGTAACAGCCTCCTCTTCTGCTCATATTTAGCCACAAGAGATTCAGTGAAGTCCAACAGTGACGCTGGGCAATAACGCCTTACTCACAGTCACAGACCCAAAAGTGTTGAGGTGTTAGATGATGCTGAGGTCTGGGCTCCGTGCAGCCCAGCCACAGACCAGGACATCAAGACTTCAGCTGCTGAAACACTCACCTGGTAAGTCGCCTGAGCCAGACATGATTTCTGTAAGACAATGAACAAGAGCAACCGGGACAGGACCTGGAAAAAAACAAGGCAGAGGGAGGTTTCCATATTATTACATCTGCACACAGAAGAAATGGACAGAAAACAATAGGATGAAAAATTCTCCATCCTGCACATTTTACAGTTAAATAACAACAGATGATGAAAAGGCTCCTACCTTCCTGCTGCACTGCTGTGGTGTGCACTAGATGGAGTGGAGGCCACAGTTACATTGGTCTGTCTGAGACACACAGAAGCCTCTGGTAATTCATTGTGGGTGAGCAGCAAGGCCAGGGGAAAAACTAGAGAGACATAAGAGGTCAAAGGACAACCATGAGACAGTATCATTCATTTGATTTGGAGGCAGATCCTCGTGACACTGACTCTTCAAACTTTAAAAATTCCACTAATATTAAAATGAACCTCTGCGGGTCTAAGCAATAATCAGTCTCATATGCATTTGTAATGTGAACGGCAGATTTAAAAATGTTAAACTATAAGTTTAAAAAAAAATTCTGCAAATAAAAAAGAAAACACACAGTGTGCTGAGAAAGGGATAACATCTGACAAACGGAGCTCATCCCCTTTTATAAGCAGCAGAAGACTGAAGGATTATTCCAGAGGATGGATTACATAACACCAGAGAGACTGAATCACTGACAGAGACCGGTGATTCACTTCAAAATAAAAGCTCACTTGACTTCTGGGTGTTGAATTTATACAGTAGACATATGAGGAATATTCAAACCGGCAGGGAGCCTCTGTGTCAAGCAGCTCGTTAAACAAATCGTTCTCTGCTAAAACGTTTTAAATAATTTCACTCTGAATCAAGGAATAAAAGATACAGATTACATGTGTGAGATACACATACATGCACAAATAAAGACCACCAGCACCACCGAATAGTAAAAAACGTAAATGGACATATTGACATGATGTTAGTGTTTTGAAATAGATGATTTTTGACTGCTTAGCATTGCTGAACTAAACAAGCTATAGCATCTACATAACCACTATATTATCTAATTAGCATTATCCACTTAATCGTTTAGTACATTCACCTCACGGACTAAAATAAAATTGATTTACAGCAGATAAGGTAACAAATTCTGTCAACATCAGAGGCCACAGAGCCGTATTCGCCGAACCTCATTCAGATATGAGGCATTTTAAGGTCCTTTACAGAGAGGGTGACGGGTACATTGTCACTGTGTAACACCTTCGAGACGGACATGATATCTTTGCAAATACAACAAATATCTGAATCACTTAAGCACATTTGTTTTCAAGCAGCTCTTACTGGCTGTTTGTTGATGCGCGTTTCGATGAGGAGGGAGAAACACAGAGGAGCCTGTTTAAAACGTTCATATTTACTAAAACAGCAGCTGTTTGTTGTATTTTACAATCCCGAATTGAAGAGTGGCTCCTAGACATTTCACAAAATGTACGAGGTAGATTTTTAACCTCCACACGAGTCGACTGCGAAGCGTTGCGTCGTTAAATTATACATATTTTGAGTGCAGTTTGGTGGCCGCCGGTAGCATCTCGAGACGTCGGAGCTAGTCGGGGCTGAAGGACAACAAGATGCTAAACAGCTGGCGATCAACGACGATTGTCAACACCGTACTGTCAACATAGACTGATTTATTTTCTCTCACCGGAGGTAATGGCGGCTTCAGAGCGAAGACTGACACATAGGAAACCCCCCGATGTCGACTGGACCGTGCAGAAAACAACGGAGCCGTTGGGTAGCTGCCATTATTGTGTCGGCTTAACAAAAGACGCTTCCTGATTGAGTGGTACTCCACGTC